>NC_054385.1:26023548-26332548 GCF_017654675.1 Xenopus laevis
TCTGATGCAAATTGGAGAGGCTTCAAATGGGGTTTTTGCCTTCCTCTGGATCAACTAGCAGTTAGGCATTTAAAATAGTTAAAATGTTAAACTTGATGGGCGTCTTTCAACCTAACTTACTATGTTGCTATGTATAACATTTTAATGGCAATATTTCTCCACAGTGCGGTCCTTTCATCTTATTTTCTGAATGAGTATTTAACCTCTCCCGCTAAGACTGGGTGTGCTCTCAGTATTTTGGGTTCCACTATTATGGTTCTCCATGCTCCTCAGGAGGAAGAGGTATCAACACTGAGTAACATGGAAGTAAAACTGAAACAGCCAGGTAAGAGGATCGAGCTGATAGCACAGGTATCTTGCTATCCTATAAGCTGTTTTGGAATCAACACTTATCATAATGTCCATATTATTTTGTACCAAAAAGATAGTAGGCACTCACCAGACCATGTATAAAGGAATAAATTAAACTTTTCCTTTATGTATGTCTATCTTGTGGGAGAGAGAGAATGTGATTTTGTACCAAGCATTTTCTAAACACCCAAAAAGCACCAAAAAGACGGTGAAGTTAGAGTTGCAAGGAAAGGCTGGGTGCCTTTTCAGAAAATTTGCAAAATGATTTGATCCGTTTTAAAATATATGTACTTAAATTTGTTAGGACACATATTGTGTAAAAACAAAACTGTGCCAGTGCATCAGCAGCTAGGTGGACCTGATGGCCTGTCTTTGCTTGTGTGAATGCAGGGCTGTAATTGGCTGTCTCACTCCCACTGTGCTTCTGGCAGGGTTTGTTAGAACACTCCCGCTCACCCTCATTTGAAACACAACAGGAAAGGATCTACTGGGAGCTCTGATAAAGGGGCAATTTTCAGGGGCACATTTACCCAGGGTTGAATATCGAGGGTTAAATAACCCTCGATATTCGACCGTCGAAGTAAAATCCTTCGAATATCGAAGTCGAAGGATTTTGCGCTATTCCTACGATGGAAAGATTGAAGGAATAATCGGTCGATCGAACGATTCAAAGGATTTTAATTTATCGATCGAAGGATATTCCTTCGATCAGGAAATTGTTAGGAAGCCTATGGGGACCTTCCCCATAGGCTAACATTGGCCTCGGTAGGTTTTAGGTGGCGAACTAGGGGGTCGAAGAAATTTTTAAAGAGACAGTACTTCGAATAGTCAAGCGATTTTTAGTTCAAATTGTTCGATTCGAAGGTCATAGTCGAAGGTCGAAGTAGCCATATTCAACCATTCGAAATTCAAACTTTTTTTCCTCTATTCCTTCACTCGAACTAAGTAAATGGGCCCCTTAAAGTTAATGAACATATCTGAAGCCTCTCCAATCTGCCTCAGAGGGGGAACAAATCCTTCCTGACAGGTAGCAATCAGACCAGTCCCTATAGATTGTTTACCTTTAAATTAATTTTCACAGTACAGGCAGTGATATTGAGACAATTTGCAATTGGTCTTCATTTTTAGTTGTTTTTTTTAATTAATTGTTCTGCAGCTTCAAGTTTAGAATTTCAACAGCGATCTGGTTGCTAGGGTCCAATTAACACTAGTCAATAGTCCCATATTTTAATCAAAGCCAATTGAAAAGTTGTTAAAATAGAACATTCTATAACTATTGCTAACCTGCTGTGGTTTATTGTGCTGTAAACATCAACTGAGTAAATGGCTTATGTTTCTAATGGGGAATGCTGTATCATGAAAAGGGTATGGGTGCCTGATAGAAATAAAGAGGCAGACTACATTCATGTTTGCTGCACACTATTCACCATTGTAGGTATAGGTCTACTGCCCGATGGTAAGAATTGTACAGGTAGGCAGCGCCTTCTCATATATGTCCGTTTCTAAGCTGAACCAGATCATAATACAATTTGCATCAGTATCTATGTGTCATTGCATCTCTCTGTATTTCATTGTAGAATTTCTGGCCTTTGTTTCCTGCGTGCTCCTGTTTTCTCTCTTGCTTGCCCTGCTGGCTGCCCCCCGCTGGGGTCACAGTTATGTGCTGGTATATGTACTCATCTGTTCCCTTGTGGGATCCCTTTCAGTGGCATGTGTAAAGGGGCTAGGTATAGCCATCCGTGGTCTATTCTCTGGACTGCCAGTGTATAAGGATCCACTTGGATGGGTGTTATTACTGTGCCTGTGCATCTGCATCAGTGTCCAAATCCACTATCTAAACAGGTGAGCAATGCTTCTGCCATTCACCTTACACACACAATAACTCTCTTGCTACATACAACCATTTATTTCATTATAGTATTCAGTTATACAGCAAGCAGAGTGACCGAACATAAGCAACAAGAGTCTGCCGGCACCCTGCAAGTTTTATCACTCTGCTTTTATTTACAGCACCAGAATGTAGAAGTGTGTATTTGTTGCTGCTCTTTGTATTGGTATTGTACATTTGTCATTTGCAGTGTGTTTCTTCCAGAGCCCTGGATGTATTTACAGCCTCTCTGGTGATGCCAATCTATTACGTGCTGTTCACATCCTCTGTTCTTGCCTGTTCTGCGATCCTGTTCCAAGAGTGGAGACACCTGAGTGCTAGCAGTGTGGTGGGGACAGTCAGCGGCTTTGTTACCATTGTATTGGGTGTATTCTTGCTGCATGCTTACCGCGATCTACCCCTGCCCCTTGCACTGCTACCTTTATACCTCAGGGATGGGGGGAAAAGAGACAAGTTGGAGTGGCAGGAGGTCTCGCCCATCCGTGATGAGATTGAATAAAGTACTATTGCTATTTCAAGGCATCTGTACTAAATACATACAGAAGTTTTTAGGTTTTGCTGCAGTGACTATAACCTTTCATTTCAGTTCTGGGGAAGAAATTTTCTCCTTATTGTTGCATTGCCACAATTGTGACAGACATAATTCCCTGCACCCTTCTTCATGCTGTTGTATAGCACTTCTAAAGAGATTTTTTTTAAGGTCAAATATTTTTATTTTCGTTTCCTTTTACAGGCTACTTTCTTATGCTATAAATATATTGTTACTGTCAAAAAAAAAAAAAAGGGCTTCTATAGTTGTTCATACTGGAACTACCTACAGACCTTACAGAGAGTGGCTGCTCTCCTGAGCGAAAAGGAGTACTGGCCATTCGCAGAATGTAAAACGCTAAGCTTCTACATTGCCACATTGGAATCACACTGGCTAGCATGTTCCTCATCATATTGCTAGCCAGTGTGATTCCAATGTGGAAATGTTGAAGCTAGGCTTTTGACATTCTGTGAATGGCCAGTACTCCTTTTCAGAAAAAGCTGCACTTGGCGAGCCTACTTCTGCTTTACACCCCCCCATTGATTTTACCTTTCTTTATCCTTTAATGCAGTCCTTGTGGACTAATCTATTAATGCAGTCTTTGGGACTAATGTGACCAACCATAGAATTCAAAGTAAATGTAAACATCTATGTTTCTAAGGAAATAGAAGAACTGTTTTGATGCCACTCTGGGCAGGGACAACACTCCTGCTTTTCTAAGCAGAGCAACTTCAGTGCTAAGAAGATACTGTACCTCATTTATTTCAGGTTTACATTTCCTTTAAGTTAATCTATGGATAATAGTCCTAATGCAATTTTACCAGAGAGATGTGTTCACATTCCACCTAAAGTGTGTTAAAAAAAGCAAACAAGCAACCAATGCCAGTCAGCAGCATGAGGGGGCAAATAAGGTCTTGAGCTGTATTAATTGGGGCATAGTTTCATGGCAGGAAGAAGGGGTCATTCTTAAACTGTATAAAGCAATGGTAAGCAGGCCCCATCTAGAATATGCCATACAGTTTTGGTCTCCAGTGCTCAAACAGGACATTATTGAATTAGAGGGGGTACAGTGAAGGGCAACTAAGCTGGTAAAAGGTATGGAAAATCTTAGCTATGACTGGCCAAATTGGGGTTGTTCACGCTGGAGAAGAGGTGCTTTAAGGAATGGTTCAGTACAAAAATAAAAAAATAGTATAATTTTTTCTAATATAAGTTTGTTAGACAAAAATGTAATGTATAAAGGCTGGAGTGACTGGATGTGAAACATAATAGCCAGAACACTACTTCTTGCTTTGCAGCTCTCTTGGTTTCGACTGATTGGTTATCAGATACTTGAGGGGCGCCACATGGGCCATAACGGTTTCCTTTTGAATCTGAGCTGCATGCCAAGGATCAATTTCAAACTCACTGAACAGTTATGTCCCATGTGGCCCCCCATTCAAGTTGCTTACTGACTTGGATTATTGCTATTATATTAGTCATCTGTACACTCCAGCCTTCATATATTACATTTTTGGAAACTTTATTAGAAACATTTTTCAATTTTGCACAGCCTATATATTTCGCCAATTTTTATACTGAACTGTTCCTTTAAGGGGGATATGATAACTATGTATAAATATCTCTTGAATGCTTTATTTAGCAGTAGGTCTTTCCAGCTGATGCCAGGTCACCCATTCCGATTAGAAGAAAGGAGGTTCCTTCTAAATATTCAGAAGGGGCTTTTTTATACAGTGAAAGCTGGGAAGATGTATAATTCTCTCCCTGAATCAGTTGTACAGGCTGATACATTAGATAGCTTTAAGTATAGTTTGGATGGCTTTTTAGCAAGTGAGGGAATACAGGGTTATGGAAGATAGCTCATAGTCCAAGTTGATCCAGGGACTAGTCCAATTGCCATTTTGGAGTCAGGAAGGAATTTTTAAGTTTCCCCCTCTGAGGCAAGAATAAAAGGGCAAGAATTAAAATCACAGCATATTTGCTAATTATATTTTAGAGTCAGGAAGGAATTTTTTACACTCTGAGGCAAATTGGAGAGGCTTCAAATTGGGTTTTCTGCATTCCTCTGGATCAACTAGCAGCTAGGCAGTTTAAAATAGAGCTAAAAGGTTGAACTTGATGGACGTGTGGTCTTTTTTTCAACCTAACTTACTATATTACCATGTAAACTTGCTCTCTAGCCCAGTTATCAACCACTGGTTTCGTTAACTCCTGCCGGTCCTATTCCAGTCTCTCAGCTGTAAAAGTGCTCCACAAATAAAAAACAGATCAGTGCCTAAGGCAACGGAGAAAACAAACAACAAGACACAGATATAGTGTAGTAGCTTTAAATATTCCAAATTGGACACCCTGTGTTGAAATGAGGAAACGGTGATGTGTTATTTTACTTTCCCTCTGAGGAAGCTGATTGGATTAGTGAAACACGTCAGCCAGAGGGGACAGTACTGTGAGCTGCAGGGGAAAGCCAAGAGGAAGAGAAACCACCGCTGTTTGCTGATTCGTGAAAGTGTGCCCAATATTGGATTCTATTTCACCCTATAAGATCAATATACTGTATAGGATATTTAAAAAAAAGAAATCTGGCCTCTAGTTTTTTTAATCCAAATTTCATCATAAATTAGAAAACAAGACTCATCTATGTAGATGAATAGGCCAATGTCAAAGTGCATAATTAAAGGGTAGCAGATGTCTATTCACTATGTCAAATTCTGCAACACATCTTTTCCCATAGTGAATTTTCTTTCCAGGAAGTCCTGCTGCATAAACCATATTCATAGAAAAATACATGCTTAGACATATACTGCTACTCATTTCTTGTAACAACAGATAAAGCCATCCAGCTCTTTTTCCATTAAACCTGCACTCCTTTATTTATTCTGTACTTTACCTAATTGTACATTTTACATGAAAATAATAAAATCTCTGTGCACATTTTCTACTTTGCATCCAGAATACTTGTGAATGGAATTTTATTCCATCCTCTTCTTTGTCTAAATGGCACGGTAAGAAAAGGCATCCACTCCAGCCCACCCCAGTCCATTATTTGGGACATGCCTCCATTGGTCTAGTAAGTGGACAAGTGTGGAGAGCTGCAGATAATCAGTTTGGCATTGCAATGAAGATCAATTCAGCCAGACTGAATTTAACCAGGACGGCTGATGGAAATATGTTCCCCTTAGTTGGACAGCCTACTGGAAAATGGCCTCACCCCATGTTGGTTTTTTTATAACAGGAGGTCCACCATTTAGTCTGACAAATTCTCAGAAAACGAAGCTCTGGATTTTTGTGTCTGTTCGAGCCTATTGAGGATGAACTGGCTGGTGTCTATGAATCTCTCCACGCAATTCACAAAGCAGCCCTCGCTTCTTGCATCCATCTTGGGCCCTGGCTTCTCCATACACTTCTCCTGTAGGCACAGGGAAAGTTAGATATCACTGAAATACCAATATGGCAGCAGCAACAACATGTATAAAAGATCATTAGGAATTCTAGCAGTGCAGGAACAATGCCTGCTTTATATTTCACCCCTTTTTACCTAAATGATGATCAGTCATTGTGCTAATTGTAAATATTTTTTTAAACCATATGAATGTGTATTTATAATTACTCTTGGTAAAAATAAATTTTACAGCTTAGCACCCGGTGGGAGGGTTTACAATATACATGGTTATTCCATACATCTCCATCCATGGCACAGTACTGGCATTTTCTTTGATGGCAAACAAATTGCCACCTGTGATTATTATTATGTATTCATAGAACGCCAACATATTGCGCAGCTCTGTTGTGATGGCAGCAAGTTTACAGAGCAGATGGGATGTCAATTAGGACTCACAGGGTTAATTGTTATGCCAAAAGGATAAATAAATAAACCTAAGAAATAAGTAAATGCATAGTTGACAAGAGAGCTATTCTAAGCACTTTTGCCATTTACATTCATTCATTTTTTTAATTCCAAAATAATAAGGCATACATGTACAGGTATGGGATCTGTTATTCGGAAAGCTCATTTCCCATAGACTCCTAATAAGCCAAATTTTTAAAAATGATGTCCTTTTTTTCTGTAATAATAAAACAATACCTTGTTCCTGATATAATTAATCCTTAGTGGAGGCAAAACCAGCCTCTTTGATTTATTTAAAATGTATGATTTTCTAATGAAGATCCAAATTTCTTAAAGATCCATTATCCAGAAAACTCCAGGTCCCAAGCATTCTGGATAACAGGTCCCATACTTGTACTGTTAACATTAATGAATTTGTTACAACAGCGCCACCTGCTGGTCAGTTTCTCAGCATGAAGTAATGGAGGAAGTTGTCAGGAGAAAGATAGTGGGCTGCTCTGATGTTCTTCTGGTTAGGAGAAACACTAGGGGGCAAATTCACTAAACGACGAAGCGCCTAACGCTCGCGTGAATTCGCCAGCGTAGCGCATTTTTGTTAATTCGCCGATTCACTAACGGATGCTGGCGTAAATTCGCACACTTACGCTTGGCGAATTTGCACAACGGACATAACTACGCAAATTCACTGACGCACAAATTATTCTGAACGCTACCTTTTACGCCAGACTTCCTTCGCCACCTCAGACCAGGCGAAGTGCAATAGAGTAGATCGGGATTGCTTCAAAAAAAGTTAAAAAAATTTCTAAGTCCCAAAAAACACTGGCGTTCATCTTTTTTTATGGGTGATAGGCTGAAAAAGATCAAAAAAATCTTTGGGGCTACCCTCCTTCCCCCCTACATTTCCTAACTCATGGCAACTTAACTATACAGTGGGCACATGTGTAGGGCAAAATAAAAATTTTAATTTGCTGTTTTGAATGTTTCCCAGGCTTGTGTAGTGCCTCCATTGAAACTTCAATTTGGCGCCGTATGCAAATTAAGCATCGATAGCGTAACTTTGCTTGGCGAATTAATAACGCTAGCGCAACCTTACGCTTCCCATCAGTGCAACTTCGGATTGTGTGTGAATTTGCGTAGCGCTGGCGAAAATACGCCTGGCGAAGCGGACGCTGGCACAACTACAAATCTTAGTGAATTTCCCACTAGAAGCTTCAAATAACTTCTCAATTTTTTCCTAACCGGAAGAAAATCAGAGCAGCCTTCTCTCTCTCTCCTGACAACTTTCCATGCAGGTGGCACTGTTGTAACAAAACACATTCATGTTAAAAGGATACGGTCATGGGAAAAAATGATTTTTAAAAATGCATCAGTTAATAGTGCTGCTCCAGCAGAATTCTGCACTGAAATTCGTTTCTCAAAAAAAGCAAACAGATTTTTTTTTATATTTCATTTTGAAATCTAACGCGGGGCTAGACATATTGTCAGTTTCCCGGCTGCCCCCAGTCATGTGATTTGTGCTCTGATAAAATTCAGTCACTCTTTACTGCTATACAGCAAGTTGTAGTGACATCACCCCCTGGACGCACCGCAATGACTCCATGCATCACCCTTCGGACTGCTAGGTCAACTCACGTTTTAGCATCTTGTAATGGGATTTTATTCCCTGTAGGAGGTGACATAGGTTTATAGCCAGCCTGCCAGTGATACAATGGTTGCTTAGCTAGTTAACACTTTAGCACAACGTCACAGCGATTTGGGGAATTAAATATACTTTTTGCTCTTTATATTTCACAAGGGGGGGGGGGTCCATACATAAAACAGCGGCCAATGGATTTCTGGAACAAACAAGCACCATTTTACTAGAAATCACACTACTCTCTCGTGCCCGCACACACCTTGGTGCATGCCTATGGAAAATAATCGGAGAAATTCGATTAGTACAACGATCTATAGATATTTGTCCGGTTCTAGAAAGAAAGATGAGGCAGCGGGCACAGCACGTGTATATAAAGTAATAAGCAGCGCTTCAGTATCGGTATATACCCAGCAGAGCTCGGTGAGCTGATGCACCAGTGTCTGGAACCGTTGTTTCTGTGTCTCGGCCTCGACGAACCTTTGCAGTTCTGGATCCGCTGCTGCCTCCATCGTGTACTGAATACACCGGCTTAACCGACCTTCAATTGACTCGGAAGTAGAAAGCTGACAGGAAGCGAGTTCAGTTCTCCTTTCGGCCAGCGATCGCCATCTTGTTACTCCCATATTAAACTGCTCAGCAGCCGGCCGTTATTTTATACACGGATGTCTGAGGCGAAAGTAGTTCAGCTATTAAATGTTTACTAACATTGGAGATAAATATCTGTAGAGATTTCTGGAGATGTTACCCATAGCAACCAATCAGATCTTTGCGTTTGTTTTCTAATTTATATGTTGCTGTTTAACCCTTTAAGTGCCAGCAGAATTTCACATTTTGGTTACGCGAAATGCCAGCCGTTTTTAAGCATTTTGTGCTCTCTCACTTTAGGGGCATTTTCTGAGGGGAAACCTATAGTTTACCTAGGAAAAATATACATTGTTTTTTTCGGTAGAAACTGAGCTTTCTAAATCTGCCTGAGTTTTCATGTATTTCCACCTGTGCAAAAAAATTTATAGTGCTAAATAACAAAAAAAAATGAAAAATTACCATTTTTCATTGTATATCAATTTATACCAGTAAAATATTTCATTTTACAGATGAAAATCCAACTGATTTGGAAAGCCTTATGTCTCTCGAACGTGCCAATACCAGATATGTATAGTTTTAGGGAGATTTAGGATTTCTGTACAGCAAAAACTCCCGGCAGTATATTACTGAATTTTGAAAGCACTAAGGCAGAAAACGGCATGCTTTAGATTCCAAGGCAAAAAATCCTGAAACCATAGGTTTACCCCAGAAAACCATACATTTTTGAAAAGTACACATTCTGCCGATTACAAAATGGGTAACTATGTCTCTCTACTCCCAACTACCAAACAGAAAAGCTTGTCTGAACATAGCGGTTTTTCAATATAAAATTCAAAATTTTGAAAAATCATTTCAAAGGTTTTATTTTGCTGCTCCGCATATCCCAAACTATATTACGTACCAAGAAAAAGCACCTGAAATATGATTGCCAGGGGTCCACTGAACAGTTTGATATCCATTATGCATAGGTTTACCAAAGTATCTGGCATTTAGAGACACAAATATGAAGTTAGCGCATCCAAATTGTTCAGGACTTTACTTCAGCTACTGAGAAATCAACACATTGACTGCATTTTTTGTGGGGTAAAAACACAGAAATATATGTTTACCCCCCAAACCCATATATTTTTGGAAAGAACACATTCTACAGAATCTAAAATGGGTACCCATGCCTTTCTGCTCCAAACTACTGAGTCGCAAGGCTTTCCCAAAATTGTCGGTTTTGGTGAAATATCTGAAAATTGCCTCAAAACTTCAACTTCCCAGCACCATATCACCCATGTATCATTACGTACTAAGAAAAAGCACCCTAAATATGATTGCCAGGGTTCCTCTGAACATTTTGGTGGCCATTGTTCATAAGTTTACCAAAGTATCTGGCATTTAGAGGCCCCAAAATGAAGTTAGCGCATACAAACAGTCCCGTGAGTAACTTCATCTAATGAGAAATCAACACATTGACTGCATTTTTGTGGGGTAAAAACACAGAAATATATGTTTACCCCCCAAAACCCATATATTTTTGGAAAGTACACATTCTACAGAATCTAAAATGGGTACCCATGCCTTTCTGCTCCAAACTACTGAGTCGCAAGGCCTTCCCACAATTGTCGGTTTTGGTGAAATATCTGAAAATTGCCTCAAAGCTTCAACTTCTCAGCACCATATCACCCATGTATCATTACGTACTAAGAAAAAGCACCCTAAATATGATTGCCAGGGTTCCTCTGAACATTTTGGTGGCCATTGTTCATAAGTTTACCAAAGTATCTGGCATTTAGAGGCCCCAAAATGAAGTTAGCGCATACAAACAGTCCCGTGGGTAACTTCAGCTAATGAAAAATCAACACATTGACTGCATTTTTGTGGGGTAAAAACACAGAAATATATGTTTACCCCCCAAAACCCATATATTTTTGGAAAGTTCACATTCTACAGAATCTAAAATGGGTACCCATGCCTTTCTGTTCCAAACTACTGAGTCGCAAGGCTTTCCCACAATTGTCGGTTTTGGTGAAATATCTGAAAATTGCCTCAAAGCTTCAACTTCTCAGCACCATATCACCCATGTATCGTTACGCACCAAGAAAAAACACCCTAAATATGATTGCCAGGGTTCCTCCAAACAGTTTGGTGGCCATTGTTCATAGGTTTACCAAAGTATCTGGCAGTTAGAGGCCTCAAAATGAAGTTAGCGCATACAAATAGTCCTGTGGGTAACTTCATCTAATGAAAAATCAACACATTGACTGCATTTTTGTGGGGTAAAAACACAGAAATATATGTTTACCCCCCAAACCCATATATTTTTGGAAAGTACACATTCTACCGAATCTAAAATGGGTACCCATGCCTTTCTGCTCCAAACTACTGAGTCGCAAGGCTTTCCCACAATTGTCGGTTTTGGTGAAATATCTGAAAATTTCCTCAAAGCTTCAACTTCTCAGCACCATATCACCCATGTATCGTTACGCACCAAAAAAAAACACCCTAAATATGATTGCCAGGGGTCCTCCAAACAGTTTGGTGCCCACTGTGCATAGGTTTACCAAAGTATATGGCAGTTAGAGGCCCCAAAATGAAGTTAGCGCATACAAATAGTCCTGTGGGTAACTTCAGCTAATGAAAAATCAACACATTGACTGCATTTTTGTGGGGTAAAAACACAGAAATATATGTTTACCCCCCAAACCCATATATTTTTGGAAAGTACACATTCTACCGAATCTAAAATGGGTACCCATGCCTTTCTGCTCCAAACTACTGAGTCGCAAGGCTTTCCCACAATTGTCGGTTTTGGTGAAATATCTGAAAATTGCCTCAAAGCTTCAACTTCTCAGCACCATATCACCCATGTATCGTTACGCACCAAAAAAAAAACACCCTAAATATGATTGCCAGGGGTCCTCCAAACAGTTTGGTGCCCACTGTGCATAGGTTTACCAAAGTATATGGCAGTTAGAGGCCCCAAAATGAAGTTAGCGCATACAAATAGTCCTGTGGGTAACTTCAGCTAATGAAAAATCAACACATTGACTGCATTTTTGTGGGGTAAAAACACAGAAATATATGTTTACCCCCCAAACCCATATATTTTTGGAAAGTACACATTCTACCGAATCTAAAATGGGTACCCATGCCTTTCTGCTCCAAACTACTGAGTCGCAAGGCTTTCCCACAATTGTCGGTTTTGGTGAAATATCTGAAAATTGCCTCAAAGCTTCAACTTCTCAGCACCATATCACCCATGTATCGTTACGCACCAAAAAAAAACACCCTAAATATGATTGCCAGGGGTCCTCCAAACAGTTTGGTGCCCACTGTGCATAGGTTTACCAAAGTATATGGCAGTTAGAGGCCCCAAAATGAAGTTAGCGCATACAAATAGTCCTGTGGGTAACTTCAGCTAATGAAAAATCAACACATTGACTGCATTTTTGTGGGGTAAAAACACAGAAATATATGTTTACCCCCCAAACCCATATATTTTTGGAAAGTACACATTCTACCGAATCTAAAATGGGTACCCATGCCTTTCTGCTCCAAACTACTGAGTCGCAAGGCTTTCCCACAATTGTCGGTTTTGGTGAAATATCTGAAAATTGCCTCAAAGCTTCAACTTCTCAGCACCATATCACCCACGTATCGTTACGCACCAAAAAAAAACACCCTAAATATGATTGCCAGGGGTCTTCCAAACAGTTTGGTGCCCACTGTGCATAGGTTTACCAAAGTATATGGCAGTTAGAGGCCCCAAAATGAAGTTAGCGCATACAAATAGTCCTGTGGGTAACTTCAGCTAATGAAAAATCAACACATTGACTGCATTTTTGTGGGGTAAAAACACAGAAATATATGTTTACCCCCCAAACCCATATATTTTTGGAAAGTACACATTATACAGAATCTAAAATGGGTACCCATGCCTTTCTGCCCCAAACTACTGAGTCGCAAGGCTTTGCCAAATTTGGCGGTTTTGGTAAAATATTTTGAAAATTGCCTCAAAGCTTCAACTTTCCAGCATCGTATTGTCCATGTATCATTACCAGCATAAAGCATCCTAAATATAAACATAGGGGTCTACTAAACAGTTTGATGCCCAATGTGCATAGATATACCAAACTATGTGGGGCACAGAGACCCCCAAATGACAATATGTATAGACATTTTCACGGCTGACGCGCTGGCTGCTGCAATATAACCACCCGGTGTGTGTATTATGCGACATTAGACCACCTAACAGTACAGAGACCCCAGAAAACCATATATTTTCAGAAAGTACACATTCTGACGAATCCAATATGGGTAAATATGTGTTCCTACTGCAAACTGTCAAACTGCAAAGCAATGCTGAACGTAACGGTTTTTATCAAATTTCTGAAAATCGTCACAAAGCTTGAATTTTACCCCATTATATGCCCCACATTTCGTAACTTATCAGCATAAAACATCCTGAATATGAACGCCAGGGGTCTACTGAACACTTTGATGCCCAATATGCATAGATATACCAAACTATGTGGCGCACAGAGACCCCCAAATGACAATAGTGTATATACATTTTCACGGCTGACGCACGCTGGCTGCTGCAATATAAGCACCCGGTGTGTGTAATATGCGACATTAGACCCCCCTAACAGTACAGAGACCCCAGAAAACCATATATTTTCAGAAAGTACACATTCTGACGAATCCAAAATGGGTAAATATGTGTTCCTACTGCAAACTGTCAAACTGCAAAGCAATGCTGAACGTAACAGTTTTTATCAAATTTCTGAAAATCGTCACAAAGCTTGAAATTTATCCCATTATATGCCCCACATTTCGTAACTTATCAGCATAAAACATCCTAAATATGAGCGCCAGGGGTCTACTGAACACTTTGATGCCCAAAATGCATAGATATACCAAACTATGTGGCGCACAGAGACCCACAAATGACAATATGTATAGACATTTTCACGGCTGACACGCTGGCTGCAGCAATATAACCACCCGGTGTGTGTGTATTATGCGACATTAGACCACCTAACAGTACAGAGACCCCAGAAAACCATATATTTTCAGAAAGTACACATTCTGACGAATCCAATATGGGTAAATAAGTGTTTCTACTGCAAACTGCCAAACTGCAAAGCAATGCTGAACATAACGGTTTTTATCAAATTTCTGAAAATCGTCACAAAGCTTGAATTTTACCCCATTATATGCCCCACATTTCGTAACTTATCAGCATAAAACATCCTGAATATGAACGCCAGGGGTCTACTGAACACTTTGATGCCCAATATGCATAGATATACCAAACTATGTGGCGCACAGAGACCCCCAAATGACAATAGTGTATACATTTTCACGGCTGACGCGCGCTGGCTGCTGCAATATAAGCACCCGGTGTGTCTAATATGCGACATTAGACCCCCCTAACAGTACAGAGACCCCAGAAAACCATATATTTTCGGAAAGTACACATTCTGACGAATCCAATATGGGTAAATATGTGTTCCTACTGCATACTGTCAAACTGCAAAGCAATGCTGAACGTAACGGTTTTTATCAAATTTCTGAAAATCGTCACAAAGCTTGAATTTTACCCCATTATATGCCCCACATTTCGTAACTTATCAGCATAAAACATCCTGAATATGAACGCCAGGGGTCTACTAAACACTTTGATGCCCAATATGCATAGATATACCAAACTATGTGGCGCACAGAGACCCCCAAATGACAATAGTGTATACATTTTCACGGCTGATGCGCGCTGGCTGCTGCAATACAAGCACCTGGTGTGTGTAATATGCGACATTAGACCCCCCTAACAGTACAGAGACCCCAGAAAACCATATATTTTCAGAAAGTACACATTTTGACGAATCCAATATGGGTAAATATGTGTTCCTACTGCAAACTGTCAAACTGCAAAGCAATGCTGAACGTAACGGTTTTTATCAAATTTCTGAACATCGTCACAAAGCTTGAATTTTACCCCATTATATGCCCCACATTTCGTAACTTATCAGCATAAAACATCCTAAATATGAGCGCATGGGGTCTACTGAACACTTTGATGCCCAATATGCATAGATATACCAAACTATGTGGCGCACAGAGACCCCCAAATGACAATATGTATAGACATTTTCACGGCTGACGCGCTGGCTGCTGCAATATAACCACCCAGTGTGTGTATTATGCGACATTAGACCACCTAACAGCACAGAGACCCCAGAAAACCATATATTTTCAGAAAGTACACATTTTGACGAATCCAATATGGGTAAATAAGTGTTTCTACTGCAAACTGCCAAACTGCAAAGCAATGCTGAACATAACGGTTTTTATCAAATTTCTGAAAATCGTCACAAAGCTTGAATTCTACCCCATTATATGCCCCACATTTCGTAGCTTATCAGCATAAAACATCCTAAATATGAGCGCCAGGGGTCTACTGAACACTTTGATGCCCAATATGCATAGATATACCAAACTATGTTGCGCACAGAGACCCCCAAATGACAATATGTATAGACATTTTCACAGCTGACGCGCTGGCTGCTGCAATATAAGCACCTGGTGTGTGTATTATGCGACATTAGACCCCCCTAACAGTACAGAGACCCCAGAAAACCATATATTTTCAGAAAGTACACATTCTGACGAATCCAAAATGGGTAAATAAGTGTTTCTACAGCAAACTGCCAAACTGCAAAGCAATGCTGAACATAACGGTTTTTATCAAATTTCTGAAAATCGTCACAAAGCTTGAATTTTACCCCATTATGTGCCCCACATTTCGTAACGTATCAGCATAAAACATCCTAAATATGAATGACAGGGGTCTACTGAACACTTTGATGCCCAATATGCATAGATATACCAAACTATGTGGCGCACAGAGACCCCCAAATGGATATATAGTAGATAAAATTTACATAGGCAAAACAAAATAACACAGAACAGTGTGAAATGCAAATAAATCACCAAAAACTAATAAAACCACAAAAATCAATGCTTTTTTTTTTCACACTAGTGTAATCGGCCACCAGAATTACCGTTTGAATATTTTAGCTGGGCCAAATCGATTATACGGGCAGAAACAAGTGAACAACACAAATGCAGAGCTGAAAATGCAATAAAATGGCTAAAAATTCAATAAAATGGCTAAAAATGCACCAAAATACCCAAAATTGCAATATAACCACCAAAATAACATACAAAAGCTATTGCACAGTACGGTTAGCGAATACGCTATTCGGAACGGCAATAAAACATTTTTTTTAGCCCAAAAAGAGACGATGCGATAAGAAAAAAAAAAAAAAAGCCACAAAGCCATATATGTACATATGCGTGTGCACAACGGGTAAATTGCATGTTATTTGCGCATGTGCGCGTGTGCAAGTGTACATGGGTGCTGTGAGTGTGTGTGACCCCCCCAATCCCCAAAAATCTATGTGTGAGTGTGTGTAAGTGTGAATGTAAGTGTATATTACTGTAATAAGTGTGTGTTGGTGTGTTTGTGTGTTTTTGTGTGTGTAAATGTTACACTTACCTGGGGTAGATGCTGCAGATCGATCAGAAAGGGTCCCACGCAGCAGATCTCCAGCTCCAACGATCATCAGCCATGTGGGGGCGGAGCTGGGCGGAAGTGCGGCGCAGGCAGCAGCAGGACGCATAGGAAACGCGTCCCTGCTGCTGCTTTGGGGCCCCTGGGCGATCGCGCCCCAGGGGCCACACGATCCCCTGCTCTGCTCGTTGTCTAGGGGCAGGGGATCGTGAAGGAGCGGAGCGAGCGGCTCTAACAGCCGCTCCTCCGCTCGCAAACCCGGAAGTGCTGCAGAACGTAGAATCTACGATCTGTGGCACTTTGGTCCTTTGATCCACAGAACGTAGATTCTACGTTCTGTGGCACTTAAAGGGTTAAATCCAATTGCTGATTGGTAGCCATGGACAACGTCTCCAGAAATCTCTACAGATATTTACCTCCAAAGTTAGTAAACATTCCCAACAGACTTTTCAGTAAAAATGGCTTCAGGGTGATATATATACTTGTGAATGGGGAAACCTTTTTGTGCATGCGCCCCTACCTGTCAGTGCAGGATGTATGGGGTTAAGTTCTCCTCGGAAGGCAGGACAAACAATAACTTAATTCTTTAGGCTCCTCCTCTTCCTGTGTCTCCTCTAGGCTCAGTTTTTTGTTTGTCCTGCTTGGAGGTGGGCATCCAAACATTCCTCCTCTAATTTTTTATTTTAAATTTTTATTTCATTTTCTTAACATATTGGTGTGCTCTAGTTTTAGATGAGCCCTCTCGAGTGTGTGCTCCCTTAACTATATGAGCCCCAATCGAGTCTGACTCAGCTTGCTGAGCCACACAATATAAAGGATCCCCGGAAGACAAGTGCGGATACTTTTGTAAGCACAGCGGGTTGCCCCCCCTTTACTAATAGTGTGAGCCCCACTACTTGGTCTGTTGCTCCACAACGGGTTTAATACCCCCTCTCAGTGTGAGCCCCTGGCATGTGTGTGCTCTGCTATACTAGCACTCCGCAGTATCCAAATAGGCGGATATCCTCCTAATGCTCACGGCTGCGTAAAGGAGACATTTTGTGTAAAAAATAAAAATGTAACAGTGCATTATACTCACTTAGATATAGAAGAATTGTACTTAAAAAAGTATTGTTTTAGGCTGATTTATTGAATATTTCTGCAAAAACCCTAATAATCCCTCCCATCTCTTCCACTTCCTGCTCCCTGAATTCCCAGGCTATGCAGGGGAGCTGGCAGCTTTCAGAACCAATCAGCAGCTAGCAGGACCTGATAGGGAACTGAAGCCTGTCTGTGCTTGTGTGCAGGGCTGTGATTGGCTGTCCCCTCTTACTGTGCTTCTGGCAGGGACCATTAGGACACACCCACCCCTTATTTGAAACACAGACAGGGAACAGAGAACATCTATAGGGAGCTCCATTAAAGGGGATATTTTTAAAGACAATATTAATTTTTAGCACCATGTAAAAGCAACACCATATATTACTTAGAATTGCGTACAAAATTAGGGTTTTTTCATTTATCCTATATCCTTTAAGGTTCTCAGGGATACTGCGGTAAGAGGCGATTCCAGGTAAGACGAGACTTCCGATAGTGCCACGAGTCATATTCTCCCACGCGGCTCCCATCTCTGGCGCACAACAGTGATGTCACTATAAGTGTGGATGGGTAAAGGCACGCTCGGAGTGACACGGCTGGTATTCTTTGCGTGTCTTCTGATTTAGTCTCCTGGAAAGTGCACAGTTGGGGAGAAAAGTACTATTATAATACTTTGGGATCGTTTATTATTTCTAGGTGTTTACAATATGGCACAGCCTAGCGAATTGGCAGATCTTATTGAAGATTTTTCAGAGCTACCTGCAGTGACTTCTAAAAAGTCTAAAGCAACTAAGAAGAGAGTGAAAAAAACAGAACATGCTCCATCTCCTTTTCCTCCTAGATTACCTAAAATGACCAAATTACATCAGCTATCTGATTCAGACGCTGACATTATTCAACCCAGAACTTCTCTTACTACAGCATTAGTGCATGCTATACAAGACACAGCAGATAATGGAGGGGTCTGTTCACCACAATTTTCACCAGGCCCTGCTAGCCCTGCAACAGATTCCCCTCCATTACATCAACCAGATATAAAAATGTCGGGCCCTTCCGCTCCTTCTGACACTGCAATCTAATCAACAGTATATAAAATTCTGGGTTGGTTACAGTCTCACATCAATACTTCTGTTCAACAAGCTATTGCTGTACATCTGCAGTTTATCACTAAATCCAAAGCCATAGACGCGACGACTCTTCTTGCTGAACAACCAATTTTAGGGAAGTCCGACCAATCCTTCGAAATTATCGTGCAGTTTGTGGGATTTCGATTGTACATGTTACGATTTTTCGGCCGACATCTGTCAGGAAATTAATCGGCCAGGTCAAAAAATCTTTGTCGGCCCCAATGCAATCTATCTATGTTTGCAGGGCCAAGCAGGCAGCTCCCTTTTGTTTTCCTGGCAAATTGGTCTTTTTAGTTGATGGTAAATTTGTACGATCATACGATCTTTCCGAGAAAATCGTGGTCTCACGATGAAGATCTGATCTTTTAAAAATCTCAACATCTATGGTCAGCTTCAAGGTGGCCATACACAGGCAGATAAAGCTGCCGATATCGGTCGTTTGGACCAATTTGACAGCTTATCTGCCCGTGGATGGGGGCTTCCGACGGGTCTTCTTGATCGATATCTGGCCACGGAGCCCCTTGGCGTACCATACGGCCGAATGTACGAATTAGCCCCGATATAGCCATGCCGTTAGACTGAAACACTTTTCAACAGTTTGGTAGGAATCTATACCAGATTCCTGGGTACTCAGAACTAAATGCCAAGGTCACAAATTTTTTTTCAACAAGTTCCCTCCAAATCACAGATTTGTCCCTTCCAAAATTCCCTCAGACCCAACCAAGGCTACAGCCATGTCAAATATTCGTCAAGATCTACTAAACAAAGGGGTGGTTAGTCCAGTTCCACACTCCAGGAGCGTGCACATTGGGTCGGGACCAACAACTCATATATAAAAGATGTGCATGCAGCAAGAGACAGACAAGACAACAAATTGCATATTTGTGTGTGTTGCTGGCTGGCTTGGAGCTGTGTGCTAAGACAGAGCACTTGCTAGCGGTTGCAGGTCCTCTGGTCAGGCCCACCGCATAGTACCACGCAAGTGCTCTGCCTTTACTCACAGCTCCAAGCCAGCCAGCCCAACAGCAATAGGGAGTCCATCATTCATCCACACCCAGCTCTGAGATTCACCCGGTCCAAAATCCACTAAATGCCAATGCTGGCAAGTGGCACTTTGCTCTGTAAAATTTTCACAAAATATACCCACCAATGCTGGATTTGATTAATTTTCTTCATCACATTGATATTCCTCATCACATGTGAATTTTTTGTTGTACTGTGGTAGTTTTATAATGAATGCAGCCTTCCTGCTGTTCTATTTAGAGCTGTGATTCAACCTGCCCAGATCATAAATGGAAGAACACAAAGGTCATGCAAGGAGTTTATATTCTTCTTGTGACTGCATGGGTCTTCTCCTACACTCCATAAACATACAGGCTGGGTTATTGGGAGCTTAGGCTCCTAGAATTGATTATCACAATCATTTTTCTTTGCAGCACTCCATTTATTAATTTCTGTAGTGTGCATTCCAATTCCAGACCACTTCCAGGCCAAACATACCGTTCAGGTTATATACAGTGAAAAAAACGCACCACCATAGCATATGCCTTTAACTAATTTCTCTTGCAGACATTCTGGCACAAGCTTTTGGGGACCAACTCCTTCCTGAATTAGGTATCATGAAGTCTTATGATAAGTAGTTGGGGGCAGCAAACACAACCAGATTCCCTAGGAGCTATTTGATGGTGACAAATTCGGTTTTGCATATGACTGCCCAATTTTGAATCCCTCCCTGATATGTCTAAACAAAGGAGTATGTACTAAGGAAGATAAACAGTTAGGGGATGATAAAGTCAGAATTGTTGGAATAAACAGCTTCAAGGCAGTATTTTTAAACTGCATGTGTTTTTATTAGCAGTGCAACACACTACGTTTCGGGTAAAACCCTTTTTCAAGTGTAAAATGGTTTTACCCGAAACATGTAGTGTGTTGCACTGCTAATAAAAACACATGCAGTTTAAAAATACTGCCTTGAAGCTGTTTATTCCAACAATTCTGACTTTATCATATACCTTTGGGAGTGTGGCACAGGCTCCTAGGAATTTACAGCGATACCACGTTTGAATCTATACGCTGGGACCAGTAATTTGTACGTCTTTGAAACAGTTAGGGGATTATTGACTCATATAAAGTAGAAGCAAGTTTCCCAAAGAAGTCTGTTCCTATGCTTTTTATAGAGCTGTTGTCTGCAAACACAGAGGAAATGGGCAGGTTGTTTTATTAGTGTTTAGGGTTTTAGATAGATATAAACGGTTGAACTTTATGGGCATGTCTATTTTCAACCTAACTTACTATGTAACTATACATGTACCTAAGCTCAGCAGACTCAGCATAAAGAAGGTGGGGAGCTGCTGCGACATATTTGAATTTTCAGATCTTAACTGCTAATGGGCTGTGGTTGCCTTGCGCTGGTACAGAAGCCCGAAACATAATGCTCAAAATTTTTATCCAAATTCTTTGTTCAGCTTTACTTTTCATTTAAAGAGCAATGTGAGACAGTTGAAGAATAATCGGGGATATCGGACTGTGCTTTACAAAGCAGACTCTACCGCAATTCCAAGTAATAATTGCCTTCCGTTCTACCTAATTTCCTGGTGTGGCCCTGTCCTGAGTGGGTCCTTTGCACTTTTTGAAGCAGTAAAGCTTAGCAGTGTATTAACTATTTCCTACCTTTTCCAGGTTCAAGAGATGGCCATACACCGCCTAAGAGCAGATCTGGGCATTCTGGGCAAAATCAGGCTGACGATTACCACATCAATGTGCCTTTCTATAATTTTGGGCCAGATATCAATCTGGTCAGTCCCGTTGGGGGGGGGGGCATTCATCACAGGCAGATAAGCTGCCAATTCAGTTTGATGGGGCTGATTCTGATGTATGGCCAACTTTAGTTTAGGAGTCTGCGATGGGTTCAGGGAAAATACAGACACTGAAAAGACCATAAAGCTCTTAAACTTTCCTCCCGGCTTATGCTCTGTGAGCAAACCTGATCTGTGAAACATCATTTATTTGTGCCCCTTTATTAGTCGCTCATGGGCATGGATTGCAACAGACCTACAAGATAGTTTTAGCTCAAAGTAGTCGCTGGGGCCAGTTGAAAAGTTACTGGGAATAGAACATTCTTTAACATGCTAAAAGTTAACAAAACGGGTGAAATATACCCCCCTTTTTTACAATATTGGCTCATGTACACATGGTACATAAACAGTATCTGAATTTTCAGATATAAATGTATTTACCTAAAACAGATTGGAAGAAAACCATAACTAAACCAAGCTATTTTCTAAGATCCATGGCCTTTCCACAAATCCAGGCCTGCACAGACAGAATAGCATGGTTTTCTTCATTCTTCTTATTTAAAACCAATAAATCAAGCAAAGTAGAATATGAGTAGCCAATCACAGCTTTGCCTTAACACAAGGAAAAATAGGTGGCAGTTCCCTGCCAGGTTCTCCTCCTACTGGGCAATCTCTGAGAGGTGACGGCTATCCTGCACAGCCTGGACAAGTGCCAGCAGGAAGGGGTGCAGCTGAGTGCTGGTAGCAGGGAGTTTGGGCAAAATTATGTTAAAGTGCCACAGAACACAACAGCAAAAGCACATTCTCTGTATTTGTCCTTTTAAATTAAAGATAAAATAAAAATGTCTGATTTTTTTTTTACCCCCAGTTGCCAAAACACGGACGAACACGACAACTGTTATAAGTTGGATTTGTGATGGTCACAGCTTTATTGTATATCTGTAATGAGGATCACTGGGAAATCATAGGTCACAGTAATTAGCAGTTAGATGGACCTGACAGGGAATTGCAGCATATCTTTCCCTATGTGAAGGCCGCAGAGCTGTGATTGGCGTCCCACATCCAAAAGAGCTATAATTGGCCACCCCAGATCATACTGTGCTTTTGTGCTGGAACAATTAGGAGGTGCCTACTGCAAAACTGTTAGAGACCCTGAGCAGAGAGTTTCTATGGGGAGTGCCAATGAAAGTGTCATTTTTAAAGTTAACAACCCTTTGTAGCTCACATTAAAAAACAGACACCATATCTTATTCATCATTGCCGACATAGAGAGGGTGACAAAAGGCTACACATCCCCTTCAGTGTTCTGCCATGTAAGGGGAAGTCCCCTATGCACAGAAATTGATCTGTGTCAAAGCCCAGAACTCCTCGTGACTTTTAATATTTTTATTGTTTGCAGTATAGTAACATAGTAACATAGTACTAGTAAGTAAGGTTGAAAAAAGACACACGTCCATCAAGTTCAACCTCTTTTTTTTTTTTTTATAATTATTTCTGCCTAACTGCCAATTGATCCAGAGGAAGGCAAAAAACCCATCTTAAGCCTCACCAATTTGACTCAGAGGGGGGAAAAAATCCTTCCTGACTCCAAAATGGCAATTGGACTTGTCCCTGGATCAACTTGTACTATGAGCTATTTCCCATAACCCTGTATTCCCTCACTTGCTAAAAAGCCATCCAACCCCTTATTAAAGCTATCTAATGTATCAGCCTGTACAACTGATTCAGGAAGAGAATTCCACATCTTCACAGCTCTCACTGTAAAAAACCCCTTCCGAATATTTAGGCCGAACCTCTTTTCTTCTAATCGGAATGGGTGACCTGGTGTCAGCTGGAAAGACCTACTGGTAAATAAAGCATTAGAGATATTATTATATGATCCCCTTATATATTTATGCATAGTTATCACATCATCCCTTAAGCGCCTCTTCTCCAGTGTGAACATCTCCAAGATGGGGCCTTACAAGTGCTCTATACAGTGGAAGAATGACCCCCCCTCCTCCCGTGACTCTATGCAGCTTTTAATACAGCTCAAGACCTTATTTGCCCTTGATGCTGCTGATTGGCATTGCTTGCTACAGCCAAGTTTATCGTCTACAAGGACTTCAAGGTCCTTTTCCATAATGGATTTGCCTAGTGCAGTACCATTAAGGGTATAAGTGGCTTGGATATTTTTACATCCCAGGTGCATGACTTTACATTTATCAGCATTGAATCTCATTTGCCACTTAGCTGCCCAGATTGCCAGTTTGTCAAGATTGTGTTGCAAGGATGCCACATCCTGGATGGAATTAATTGGGCTGGATAGTTTTGTGTCATCTGCAAACACTGATACATTACTTACAACACCCTCCCCTAAGTCATTAATGAACAAGTTAAATAAAAGTGGACCTAATACCGAGCCCTGAGGGACCCCACTAAGAACCTTACTCCAAGTAGAGAATATACATTAACAACCACCCTCTGTACCCGATCCTGTAGCCAGTTTCCTATCCATGTGCAAATGACTTTATTAAGCCCAACAGACCTTAGTTTAGAAAGCAGTCATTTGTGGGGCACAGTATCAAACGCTTTGGCAAAATCCAAATAGATCACATCTACTGCCCCCCCACTGTCCAGCATCTTACTTACCTCATCATAAAAAGCAATCAAATTTGTCTGACATGATCTATCCTTCATAAAGCCATGCTGATTGCTGCTCATAATGCCATTCGCTAGGACAAAATTTTGAATGTGATCCCTTAACAAGCCTTCAAATAATTTGCCCACCACAGACATCAAGTTTACTGGCTTATAATTGCCAGTCTGAGATCGTAATCCCTTTTTAAATATTGGAATAACTTTAGCTTTTCTCCAATCCATAGGCACCATACCAGATGAAAGTGAATCTGAGAAAATCAGAAATAGGGGCTGGTCTAAAACTGAACTAAGCTCTCTTAGAACCCGGGGGTGTATGCCATCAGGCCCTGGAGCCTTGTTTACCTTAATTTTTTATTAAAGCTTTATGAATCATATCCTGAGTCAGACACTGACTAGATTGAGCTGAGCCATTAGTGCAGCTATAAAGTGAGCCTGGGAACTCAGACTCCTCTATTGTGTACAATGAAGAAAAGAACTGATTTAACACATTTGCCTTTTCTGTATCTGTTACAACCATACTGGTACTATTATTTAATGGAGCAACACTCTCAACCTGAATCTTTTTACTATTAATATATTTAAAAAACATTTTTAGGGTTAGTTTTCACCTCCATCGCAATTAAGTATGGGGGGAAACACACCTTTATTATTATAATACATGTCCCTCAGATTATCAAAAGTCTGATTCCTTTCTATTTACTAGTCTTAGTTAAAGACTTATTTGATCCACTTAAGAAAACCTTATTGTCTTGGTCAAAACTCAAAAATGAATACAAGCTTAATGAATCTGCTAGATATTATTACTTAGCTTGTCAATGCAGTCTTTCTCTACTGCATAATAAAAACAATTTGGTTTTAGCTGATCACAAGCTAGCAGATGATTTGGCAGAATTTTTGGAACTCCCCCGTTTGATCTCAATTAACTCTTTATCTAAAAAATGTTGGATTATTTATGGTACAGACTCACATCCGTTAACAAAATCATCCATTAAATGGACTGAGTTTTACAATATCAAGTGTCTCCCTTTGGAGGGAAGTTGCTAAATTTTTGAATTCTAAACTGAAGATAAAAATTAAACTATCTCTGTGTTTTGCTTTACTGCATGTAGATATTAATATGCCTTCTGCAATTCCTAAGTTAAATATTATCTCCCATGAGAGTAAATTATTGTAAATATTTCTAGCTGCTTCTAGGAAAACTTTATTTAATTTCTGGTTACAAAAGGAACCCCCCTCATTATCGGACATCATATCTTATATGAATAAGCTTAGTTGGCAAGAAGCCTTAATAACTCAGACTAGTAAAGTATTTCCAAAGATTCATTAGGCTGGTTTGGTCTCCTTATTTTGAGATCTGTAACTCCAATTCTTGTGATCAAATACTGCGCTTTCTTCAATAGTAAGATGACCTATCTGACATTCCAGATGATAAATGGGCTTTTTATTTTTTTTTATTACACGTTCAACCACTGGCTTAGTTAATTTTAGTTAGTTTTTGTTGTTTTTCATGAATGATATAGTTTTGATAATATCATGCCATTGTCTCATATGCAACATATTTTATTCATCTGCATAACATTTGTTGTCATTCTGACTTCATTTGTTTAATCTGAAAATCAAATAAAATATTTTAAACTTATTATAATACATATGAGATGCTCAGAATTCTCTGACCTGTATTATTCGCCCCGCAAGACTTTTTTTTACTTTATTTGACGACAGGATAATCGCTAATTGCTTACTGTAGTTATTTCTAAGGTGCAAAATGTGCCAGTTTTAACAATGAGCTCATGTGAAATCCCTGTAATCTAGTCTCTTGCATATTAACACAGGCCATTGCATAGTATAAAATGGGAGGTTTGAAAATCCTGTTGGATAAATGTGTTGATATGGCCCTTGTCCAATAGACCTCCAAAGGCCCCACTGCTTAATCTGATTGTCAGCACTGGGGCCAACTATTGGATCAGCCTGATCTGGCCCTGTGCATTGGAAGCCAAATTGTGCCAAGATTTCACCAAACTAGTAGACTGGCAGTGAATGGCCTTTAGATGTAATTAATAATAAAATGTAAAACCTTGCAAGCACCAAGCATGGAGTAGCGTTAATTTCCCAGTTGCAGTGTTTAGCTCAAGAACAAAACAAAAACCCAAGCTTTTTAGTAATTAAAATGTATTAATTCTGAAAACCTGATATAATTATAAGCTCGGACTATACCGACACCACCAAAGGTCTATTACACACTAAGGTAGCAATGGCCATAGACTACATGTAAGATGGAGGGTGAGGCAGTAACAGGACTGACAATTATCCTCAGATCATTACCATGGAGCAGATTCCTAGAGACCAAAAATTCCGAGCACTCAGCACTTCTTATACCCTATACTTATATCCTACTGAACAAAAGATTATGCAAATAGTACCAGCAGGAATCCAGCACAGATACCGATTCACACTAACTGAATCTGGAGACCACCAGCAACATCCGATGAATATAACTCCTGTTTCACCTATTGACTTGGCTTAAAAGACTTGGCGCTTGATTCCTCCTGGAATGCAGGATCCAGAGGTCGCCCCGCAGCTTCTCCGCCTCCTGGTAATTTGCCTCCAGCCATATGGCCTGCAGCTTCCTGTAGAGCCCGCCAACATCGCCTTCCTACTGCTGTTCCTGGAGGATGAAAAGAGCTGGAGAAGGAGATTGGGGTAGAGGACACGCTGTCAGTAGAATAGCCAGGGAGGAGAAGTCGAGCGCCGCAGGATGTATGGTCGCCCTGTCGCCTTTTCTGAAGAAGAGGGGAAGCGGAGTTTCTGTAAGTTATTTCTTAATAAAGGCTTTGCTATTTTAAATTTTAATTTGTCTTGGTGGGGGTTTTTTTCGTTGTATTCTAACTAAATTTTTTTGTAAAAAGTTTTGATGTTACTGGTCCTTTAACGATCAACAGCAGTTCTATGTGACTAATTCCTTTGCTTCCCCCTGAGAAATAGATTGCGAACATGAACAAGAACAGACTCTGCGAGCAACCAGATAGATGTCACAGCACTGACTGACTCATACGGAACGCATTTTAGGACGTCATCAGAACACCCGCTCCTGCATGCGCTCCGTCCTCAGCCCTCTCTGCTCAGACCTCGGCTCATAAGCCAGTCTGATAGCTGAGGAGGGAGGGCTGAGGACGGAGGGCTTTTGTAATGAGGCCTGAGAAAGGGAGGTCTGAGGACCGAGGAGGGAGGTCTGAGGAATCAGCCACGAGGGGGGAGATCACAACATCAAATGTTTGCAGCATAGAGGTGTGACTGCAGAATCTTCGGATAAGTGAGTATAATAACCGACGAGTCTGCATTCTTCTTCTTTACGAGAGTGCATGCAGGAGCGTGTGCTCTCCTCATGATGTACTAAAATGCATTCCGTAGACTCACCTATTGACCTGCCTTAGCGATCTGCAGCAGTTCTACGTGATTAATTCCTTTGCTTCCCCCAGAGAATTGGATTGCGAATTCACCAGACAGACAGGCCTAGCCGGTAAAACACCTGCCAAGGCTGGGGCCGTTATTATAAACTTACCGGCAATGTAGCTGCCGGTAAATTCGTAATACCCTTAAAAAGACCCTCTCGGCCTGCCCCCAATCCCCTGTAAAACTTAGCTTTTGTCCTCTGTCTTCACAGGTCCGTGCCGCAGCCCGCCCCTTTTTATGTCATAGCCCCGGCACTTTTCGATGTCACACAGCTCCGCACCGTGGCCCAGCCTCTTTTTACATCATAGCCCCGCCCCTTTTGACGTCACACATGCCCCTTTTTCTTCCCCCCCCCACCAACTGGTAACTAAATTACAAAAAGGTGGCAACCCTAACTGTAACATAGTAACATAGTAAGTTAGGTTGAAAAAAGACACACATCCATCAAGTTCAACCTTTTACATTTTTTTTAACCTGCCTAACTGCTAGTTGTAGTGTTTAAGGAATGGATATATAGTCTTAATGCTCCTACCTATTACCTTATATGAGACCGCAGAAGACTCTTCTAGAATACTACTGTAATTACAGTTAAAAGTTGATTTTACTAAGGTCCTATACCCCCCTACCCAGACTATCCTGAAAATGCTAGGCCCTTAACATACAAGGTATAGAGAGTGGGAGCTCGCAAACTTATATTAAGGACTTGCCAACCTTCTCCCCCGACCCATCTAGTGCTCCACATTTATCTACTCAGGGGACACTTTAGGCTTTCCTAGAGCAGAATGGCACTAAAACCCCAGCTTCCCTCAATAGAGGGGAGCCCCCTACCTTACCCCCACAACCTACACCACACTTCCTACCTGCTCTTGCCTCTCTCCCCTTCATCTACTCATTACTATATTCTCTGCCATGTTGACAAACCAGTAACTATCTTTGCTCTCTCACATAACCTAAAAATTGCTTAAAATGTCTGCAACATCGAAGAAAAAAAGGTAGATTCCTTCCAAATAGTCAGTATTAATGTAAATGGACTGAACTCACATCAGAAAAGAATACTTCTCTCTTGAGAACTGTAAAAAAGGAAAGCTAGCATAGTGTTCATACAGGAGACACACTTCAAAGAAGGAAGAAGGACACTACTCAGATCTGCACAGCAGCAGACCCCAATCTTATAAAGCCAGAGGTGTAGCAATAAAATTTTAAAGAAAACGTACTCACACATATGAGTGCAGCGTTTAATAGTATTTCAACAGGATCATCCTTTGTCAAATCTTCCCTAGAGGCACATATTACTCTACTCTTGACCCTATAGACCCTGGAAATTACCGACCTATCTCATTGATTAACACAGATGTACAATCCTCATTACCCACTTTAATTCACCCTGAACAAGTGGGGTTCATACCAGGGAGAGAAGGCAGGGATAATACAAATAAGCTAATAAACTTACTATACTGGGCCAAAAAACACAAAATTGAAACCATGTTACTATCCACCGATGCTGATAAAGCATTAGATAGGGTAAATTGGACATACATGTTCACCCTCCTCTTACAAATTGGTATGGGCCCCAAAATGCTGAAGTGGATATTATCACTATACAATAAACCCACAGCATGCCTAAAGGTTAATGGAACATTATCGAACTCTTTTGACATTAAGAATGGTACGCAACAGAGATGCCCTTTATCCCCCACCTTATTTGTTCTAGCCCTAGAACCATTATTATCCCACATTAGGTCAAATGCTAACATCAAAGGCATTCTCGTAAAGACAACCCAACATAAAATAGCAGCTAATGCAGATAACCTGCTATTTTTATGACTGACCCTAACATATATATTCTCAATCAGGAAATACATGAATTTGGCATACTCAGCAATTTCAAGATTAATTTCTCCAAATCCATTGCTCTAAACGTTTCTATACCAGAAGACACTATACAGTTTATATCTCCCAACTTTCCGTATAATTGGGCCTCACATACACTTACATACCTAGGTCTCCAAATTACCAAGAACCTCTAATTGGACTGAAATCAACATGACACAGACTATTTCCAAAATTAAAAAGGACCTAAAGGCATGGAAAGATAAACTGATCACATGGTTCGGTAGAATGAATGTTATTAAAATGTTATTAAAATATTTTGCCAAGGATCTTAAACATCTTTCAGGCCAATAGGAGAACCCTTGCAAAATGAGCTACAAAATATAATACAAACCTTTATACGACAGGGGAAAAAGCCAAGAATAGGTTATAAATCCTTAATTAAAAACAAAATTAAAAACAAATGGGAGGTGACCAATTGTCACACTTACTAACAAGCTGCAGTCTTACTTAGAATAATAGACTGTTACACTATGCAAACATAAAACTGTGGATAGACCATGGATAGACCATTTGTACAGGAGACTAAAATTCCCGGACCACCCCTTACTCTTTAACACCCTGACAATATGGGACAAATGTCACATAAAATACTCACTTACTTTGTATTTGTCACCTTTAATCCCTTTAATCAACAACCTTGGCATCCCTCCAGGACTTAAAGTCAACAACTTCAAAGACTGGCCAATAGAGTGAATCTACAACTATGCCATTTTATGGGAAATAAATTATTAATAACTAAAGAAACCCTAAATAAATTTAAAACCATTTAAACCAAAAGACCACCTAAAATTTGGCCAAATTGCTCACTTCTTTCATAGCCTGGTGGACACACAAACATTGGGACATGACCTCACCTCTATCAAGACTCAGTGTACATCCCAAGACCCACCAAAGCATGGTATCTCTACTCTATACAAATTTCTCCAATTACCAACCAAATGGGCATCTGTGAAATATATTATTACCTGGTCTAGAGAACTAAATATCCAGTGGGAAGAGAAACAGATTGGAAACATGCTCTCCAAACTACTCAAAAGCTCGAAGTGCAGTCGATTCCAAGAACTAAATTATAAGATACTAACAAGGTGGTACTGCACACCTAAGTTACAAAGCATTTATAAAAACTCAAACGGCAAATGTTGGCATTGCAACAAAGAAAAAGGCTCCACATTTTTTGGACATGCGATCTCCTGAAACCTTTTTGGAATGAGATTTGTTCACTCTCTAGCTAAATTCTAGGGACTGATATACCTGCGGATCCTGGGTATGTCTTGTTATTCCATAATCCACAACCTTCATCAATAGTTTAGAGCCACAACTATTGAACACAGCCAAACTCTTAATTCCATTGCACAAAGATCCCTAAGATCAAAAATTTTTCTGAAATCCACAAGTTTGAAGAACTTACTGCCTTCAACCTAGAACAGTTTACCAATACTCTACTACATAGACAAGGTGGCTACTATTAAAATATAATGACTCCTATAAAGCAAAACAGTAAAGAAATATAAGTAATACTAGTCTCCCACGGCATCTATCTTCTATGTCTGGCTCTACCTATCTTTCTCATTCTCAATAAAACGTTTAAAAAAAAAGTGGAACTTGAAAATGATGGAACTGCATGATAATGGGCTATTTTCCTGGGTGCCAAAACAATGGGTGTAGCATAACTACCGGGGCTTCAGGGGGGGCCTGTCAGAACTGCTTATTATTTACATCCTGCACCCAGGCCTGGCTGCCTCTATTTACACCACTGCCTTTATATAAAGAATGAACCTCCATTGGGCATATATTCAATATACTGTTTTTTATCCCTGTTTGAGATAACTGACCCCCTGAAACTGTACAGACAGGGAATACACAGACTGATATTATGATGATTACCCATGTTATTATATCTTCATTCTTTTTTTACTCAAGTCTCAGTCTCCCTAACCATAAATGATGACACAGACAATGACTTTATTTTACATCTGTGAAGATCACAGCTTTATTATCAATGTTGTTAAAGTAAATGGGATGCTCACCGTAGGGTTACCAGATCACTGGGAAATCAGAGGGCACATATAGAAAAAATATAATTGCACTTTCTTTTTTTTTTTTAAATCTCTCTTTATTGGTTTTCTTTTCATGAAAAAAAGGTAAAAAGGGTACAAAAGGAAAGAAGGGGAGTAAAAACAGAGATTTACAGTCAATACATCCTTTACAACCCAGAATAATACATTTCTGTAAAACAATTCATCACGTCCAGACACCTTTACCTGCTTGGTTAGGATACCCATTTAGACTGACCCCTTATATCTTGTCCTAACTTGTCATCCAACTAGTTCCCACTTTCCCAACCATGGTCCCCATGTTTGGAGATATTGTGGTGTATTATTATGCCGTAGACTCGTGATCTCCTCTAGTTTTCTGGTTTCTTCTACTAGATTCATCCATTCCATTTCTAAAGGAGGTGTCTGTTCCTTCCATTTTTTTGGTATCATAGCTATTGCTGCATGTAAGAGATGTAGTGTCAATCTGTCTGCTAGCATTCTATCCTGGTTGTCTATATGAAACAACAATAGCCTAATATTTGAATAGTGAATCTCTGAGCCTGTTATTTCATTTATCCTATCCACCACCTTTTTCCAAAATGGGATAATTTTCTGACATGTGAACCATATATGTTTATAAGTGCCTTCCTCCGACTTACATCTCCAGCATTCCCCTGACATGGCTGGGAAGATCCTATGAAGTTTTTCCGGAGTGTAATACCACCTGGTAATCACTTTGTACAACATTTCTCTTACTCGGGAGGCTCTGGAAGTTTTATGTATCTTTTTCATTATTATCCTCCTAACCTGTGGGGACAGCTCTATCTCCATTTCTTTTTCCCACGCATCAAAGTATTTATTATAGGAAGGTTCCTTATTTGAAAGTAAGAGCTTGTAAACTAGAGATATAGAGCTAGTCTTTGATTTATTTAGTTCCAATATTTTTTCCCATGCCGACATTTCTATCTCATCCTGCTTTATATTTTGTGTGTTAAAAAAGTTGTGTAGTTGATAATAACACCACAAATCTCTTGGGTGGGAACCCCATATTTCTTGGATGTCCCTTAAAGGGGACCTGTCACCCTAAGAAATAATTTCAAATTCTTTTCTATCATGTTAGTTGAGCGAAATAAACTTTACTTACACTGTATTTATTATTTAAATTTTGTTTCCTTCTGTTTTGGAATTATACAATCACAGCCAGCAGGCGGCTGCCATTTTGTGGACACGGTTATGAAGGGAAATTGTGTATCACCCCAAAATCTTGTGTATGAACCAGAATGAGGGATGTAATGTCCATGTGCAGTGCCCTAAACAATTATAGAGCCTGAGGAGGGAAGGGGGAATGGGAGGAGAGCAGTGACATGTAGGAAGTGCTGAATGGAAAGTGAAAGTAATTGACTGTCCCGCCTCTATGCCACGGGCATAGAGGCGGGGCAGGTAATATTTGATTGACAGTTTAGATATTTAAACACCTTTATAACAGGTATGGATGTTTTAATGAAAAAAATTTTTTGGGGTTCCATATTTAATTTGGAAAGGACTTCCATTATGCAGTTTTTTATGTGTAGGTGACAGGTCCACTTTAATGCAATCAATCTGCCCTTCTCTAAAAAATCCACCATTCTTGATTCTCTCCCATGAAACTGGCCCCATCTCTTGAACACTTTAGGTTCTAAACTTGGGGGAAAGTCCGGGTTCAACACAAGGGGTTGTAGCCTCGGAAAAGTGGACATCAAATTGTACTCTTTTCTGTGTTTGTACCACAATGATAATGTAACCGATATTACAGGGTGAGACACCAGGTCCTTAGGTATAGTAGTTGAACGTGACCATAGCAAATTACTTAATGGAATATTGGACAAATCCTGTTCTATTTCTATCCATTGTTTACCCTCGCTTTTCCTATACCAATGCTGGGTCCTTACCAAGTGAATTGACACATAGTATAGATAGGTGTCCGGTATTGCCAAACCCCCTCTATCTTTAGATACAGTGAGTCCATCATACTTACACCTCAGAGTTTTCCCTTCCCATATGAACTTATTATATAATGCTTTTACCTTATCAAAAAATTATTTAGGTACCTTGATTGGAATCGTTTGCAAAAAATACAATATTTGTGGCATTATAAACATTTTGATAGCCTGTATCCTCCCAAACCAGGTTAGACCCAGTGTTTTCCATGAACCCAATTGATCGTTCACTTTTTTAAGTAGTGGATTAAAGTTAACCTGGTACAGAGCTGCTGGATCATTAGTGATTTGCACCCCCAGATATTTAATCTTCTCCTGTGACCAGCGAAAAGGAAAATTTAATTCTATTGCTGTTTTAGTTTCCTTATTGAGATTTATATTTAGTGCTTCCGATTTACTCGTATTCACTTTAAAGTTGGAAACTTTACCGAATCTAGACAGCAAGAGCATTAGATTAGGAAGCGTTACTCTCGGTTTAGTGATAAACATTAGCAGGTCGTCCGCAAAAGCTGCCATTTTATATTCCTTATTTTGAATTTTTAGGCCCGCTATATCTTTGTTTTCTCTAATATGCGAGAGTAAGGTTTCCATCACCATCACGAATAGAATAGGGGATAAGGGGCACCCCTGCCTCGTTCCATTCCTAATGCGGATCTGAGGGGATAGAATTCAATTGACTCTAACTCTAGCTGATGGCGCCTCATATAAGGCAAAAATTCTATTCATTATTATTTCCCCTAACCCAAACCCTTTTAATGTATGCCGTAGGAATTCCCATGAGACCCTATCGAAAGCCTTTTCGGCATCGATACTAAGGATCATTGCTGGTATTTGTTTCTTTTTGGCATGATGAATTAGAGACAGAATTTTATAAGTGTTGTCCTTCCCCTCTCTACCTGGTACAAATCCTGCTTGATCTGAGTTTATAATTTGACCAAGGATTTTTTTCAGCCTATTGGCCAGTATTTTCGCAAAGATTTTAATATCTACGTTTATAAGTGAGATCGGTCTATAGCTGGCGCAACATTGCGGATCTTTTCCTTGTTTGGGGAACACTATAATGTGAGCTTCTTTTTCTTGGTCCGGAAACTTGCTCCCTCTGTCCATTAAATTGAAGTATCGCAGCATATAGGGAGTTAGTTCATCTACAAAGGTTTTATAGTAAAGAGAGTTATACCCATCCGGGCCCGGGCTCTTGTTTATTGGTATACTTTGTATAGTGTCTACTACCTCTTTATGGGAGATGGGATCCTCCAAGGACTGTCTCTGAGCCAAAGATATTACTGGTAATCTTGCCTCCTGTATAAATTTATCTATCTCACTTTTAATTTGGGCCGGACTATCCGGTTTATCTAACCCATATAATGTTTGGTAGAATCGCTGGAAGCATTGTGCTATTTGTGGGGAAGTATAACAAGTCTGCTGTTGCTTGTCCTTTATTGCTGTTATAAAGGTATTAGGTTGTAGCTTTTTTACTATACTAGCGAAATACTTGGTACTTTTATCCCCTAGCTCGTATGTCTTTTGTTTATATCTTAAATATGCTTTATAGGAATATCGATCTAGTATAGATTTCAGTTGTATCCTTTTCGTCTCTAACTTACTGAGTGTATCCTCTGCAATCGTTTGTTTATGTGTCTGTTCTAATGCTGCAATTTCTTTTAGCAATTCCTGAATTTTCTTTTCTCTCTCTCTCTTTATTTTGGAGCATAGTGCAATTAAGTGCCCTCGTAGTACACATTTATGGGTTTCCCAAAGCATAGCTGGGTTAGTGTCCGGTGAATCATTTTCTAAGAAAATTTCCCGTAGCATACTCCTAATCTGCTCCTTATTCTCTTCATTCAGGAGAAGTGTATTGTTAAGTTTCAAGTTAAATTCTTATTTAATAAAACTTGGTAACTGGAAACTTACCAGTACCGGGGCATGATCTGACAAAGTGTTCTGCATTATTTTTGCATCCTGGCAGTAGTGTAGATGCTTTTGAGATGTAAAAATGTAATCGATTCTAGAATAACATGCATAGGTTTTGGAGTAATGTGAATAGTCAATGTTATGGATATTAAAACATCTCCACACATCCACCAATTGTAGTTCAGAAAGGCATTTCTTCACTGTTTTCAAGCCTTTATAAGAAATATTACCTCTCTTATTTGATGTATCTATTATTGGATTAAGGGGCAAATTTAAGTCCCCTCCCATGTATATGATGCCCTCAGCAAATTTGGCCAGTACCTGTGTAAATTCACATATGAATTTGACCTGGTCCTGATTAGGGGCATATACGTTGGCAATAGTTATTATGCTTTCTGCCACTTTCCCCTTCAATAACAAATATCTCCCTTCCATATCCCTCAGCTGGTTGATGACTGTAAAAGATATGTCCTTATGTATCATTATCATGACCCCCTTAGATTTTTTATCCTTATTATTACTTGTCACCACTAAGGGGTACTGTTTTATTTTCAGTTGAGGTAATTTTCCTTCTTGAAAATGTGTCTCTTGAAGTAATACAATCTTGGCCTTCAGTCTATTACATTCGCCGAATATTTGAGCTCTTTTAATTGGGTTATTGATGCCATTTACATTATAGCTAATTATTTTTAATTCCATTAAATTCATACTATAAATTGGTCTGGTGTCATTTCTAATCCTGCTAAGCTAATGTGTTCCTTTGTTTCAAATCTCTGTTTTCTTTTTAGTGGGCTGGGGTAGGAAAAAGGGAAGGAAAAGATAAAAAGAGGTACCCTAGGGACCCCTTGAACCTGTTCGGCCGCACCAGACATCTGTAGGGCCACAGCCCTTCTCTGGTTGCAATTTATTTTGGCCATTATTTTATAGGGGGGGAAGTTTCTGTCAAGAGCGGGCTAGATAGTAAAGATAGTAAAGGGCCCAGTTGTACCGCTCCTGCCTAACCCGGAGAGTCCTTATTGTTTTACTATGCATACACAACAACGCAAGCAAAAAACAAGGAAAACTAAATAAATAGACCACAAAAAAAAAAAAAAAAGAACAAAAAGAACGAACACGGGCGGGGGTGGGGAGAGACTCCCTGTGACATGTCTCTTCCGTGGAATTTGATCCCCTATCAAGCTTTGTATCTTAAGCCCCTATTATTCCGCTATTCAGGATACAATTCGTTATATGGCTTTCGAATAATCAAGGAAAAGATAATAAAAACTCCTTAGCCAATCCTTGCTTATTTTTGCTCTCGATAGTATTTACGAGCCTACCTTTGTAACTGCACTATACCTCCTGTACCTTGCTATCTTGCTCATCTCCCTATCTCACCTAATCCCAAGGGAAAGATAGAGAGAACAAGAGAGAAGGAGAGTGCAAAAATAAAAATAAATAAATAAATAAATACCACCTCCTGTGACTCTTATTAGCTTTATTACCACTGTGATGCTATTTACCCCTTTTAACCCTTATATTTCTATATAGGTTGGACCAACCTATAGCCTTATTAGCCACTTCAAGGGGGCACTGTCTCTCCCTACACCAAAACCTTTTCTCCAACCTTGTTACTATTTCCTTTCTCTTTCATAAGCAATCTCATCTAACTTTTCCCCTATATAATATGTATGTGTCTCCGTTTTACCTCTAGTATAATATATCCCATATTCTATTTAGTTATTCAGTGCTCCCTATATTCATATGTATTCATATAAGGAAAAACAACCAACCCACACAAAAAAAAAAGAAAAAGAACGCCAACTCTAATAGTGGCCATTTATCTCCAGTGTACTAATCCCTTTACCCCATATACCCTTATACGTGTAGATCAATTCAATTATCCCCGCCAGTGACCCCCCAATCCTACCTCTTGGCAGTATCATTAAATTTCAAAAGTGCAGTAAACCAGATCCACCTTTAATTCTTTATACGTTAACTCGGATAATGAAACCTGTTAGCTACTTAAACCTATATTTTTTACGTTCTCCTTTATTTCCCCTCACGCATTTAAATTATTCTCCCTGTGTTATGCCCCCATCCCCAGAACCTTATAATAGAATACACAGGGGGAAAAAAAAAAAAAAAAGAGAGAGAAAAAAAAACAAAAAAAAAAAACACCCCCTTCCCCTCCTCCTTACACAATCTGTTGCCTGGGCTCAACCTTACAATTCATCTTAAGTAAATATTTTCGTAATTATTTACCCCCTGGAACTCACTAGATCCTCCATTTAAATATCGGCACCGAGAGGGCCCCAAACGTTATAACCACATCACATATATCGCCAGACCACCTTACAGTGAGATATATCCCCTTCTGGTTATTATATATTGTTCCCTTTTTTTAACACCGTCTAGCGGGTATATAAATAGGCCCCTATAGACTAAAGGGGAAAAGATAAAACAGCTCTCCCTCCTCTTAATTATGCTGTCATACTACCAAAATAGGACCCCATACTTATTAAACACATCGCAAAAATCTACACGCCCACCATTCAGTGGAAAATATCCACATTTGGTTATTTTATGTTATATATTATTCCCCTTTGGTATCGGTCACCCCTATCGCCATCTTGCCCGTACATATACCCCTCTAGTCCAGCATGGGGTAAGTTGAACCGCTCCCCTTCCCCTTTTTTTTATACTGGCATCACATAAGGGGCACCAAACATATAAAGCACATCACATAAATCAACATAACCACCATATAGTGAAACGTATTCCTTATTAGTTATATATTATCCCCTTTTGGTATCCGTCGCCAATGTCCAGCAGCATATACAAACCCTTATCATCTGTAGGGGAATAAGTTGCCCGCCCCTCCCCTAAAAAAATAAATAAATAAATACAAAAATACAAACAGAAAAAATACATTCATGAAAAAATATATATAAAAAAAAAAAAATAAGAAAAAAGTTTTGTTGCTTATCTTTAGTTGTCCTTCACTCCCGAGCCACTCCTTGTTTCTTTTATCAAGAGGCTTTTCGGTGTCCTTGGTATGGGTGTACGTACCCGCTTAATGAGCCACTCTCCTTGTAATTCGGTCACCAGCTCCTGCCTTTCCTTCTCTTCTTCTGTCCATCCCGTTACCTTTATCTGAGGCAGTAGTAACTTCTGGAGAAAGGGCTGTGTATCTTCTGGGGTTCTAATAGTGGCTTGTACTCCATCTTTACTTGCAGTTAGACCAAACGGGAAACCCCATCTGTAGGTGATGTTTTTTTCTCTCAGCAAATTAGTGATGGGTTTAAGTAATCTCCTTTTCCTGAGAGTAAGACTTGAAATGTCCTGATACAGATTGATTGTATTGTCTTCGAAGCACAGACTATTGGCCTTTCTATACTCTTGGAGAATTTCTTCCTTAATTCTGAATCTCTGGAGGCAGCATAACACATCCCTAGAGGCATTTGGAGGAGCAGCTTTTGATTTTGGGACCCTATGGGCCCTTTCAATTTCTATATCTGTGTCTCTGGGGAGTAGGCCTTTAAAAATTTGCTGTAATGAAGGTAAGATTTTTTCCCCTGTAATTAATTCGGGTAAACCTCTTACCCTTATATTGTTCCTCCTACTCCTGTTTTCGGCGTCTTCAAGCTGCCTCTGCATCTCCTTGATTATCCTGGCTTGCGCACAGACTTGGGAGTGTAAATACTTATCATTCTGCAGGAGCTTGCCCTGGTTACTTTCCAAGTCGTCTGTACGGGAAGCCAGACAGCTCATATCCCTTTTAATCTCCTTCAGGTCATCTTTTACAGCCGCCGTCATCTCCTCCAGCATTGCTTTTATCTCTTCTCTGGAAGGCAAGTTTGCAAGGCAGGTCCGTATACTTTGCTGCTCTTCCTCCGCCCCACTTTCAGGATCTGCGGTATCGCTCATTGTTTCCGCTGACCTTTCTGTCTCTGCCTGCGCCACCGCCATTTTACCTGACAGGCGCTCCGGTTTCTTTTTGGCAAACAGTGGCGCCAGGTCCTGCTGGGACGCCGACTGCCTGCTGGCCGGCGTCCTATACTGCTCCGCTCTGCCTTTGCCAATTTTCCCCATTATCTGCTACACAGTAAGAGCTTACTCCGGGTTAGTCTCGTGGAGCGCACCCCTCACGCCGCCATTCTCTTGACCGGAAGCCACACCCCACCCAATTGCACTTTCTATTTGTGTCCTCTGATCACCTGCGGCTCTGTTAACCTTACAACATACGGCTGTTTGATCCCTAGGAAGTCGAAAAACCTCTGGAAAATCTTGGCCCAATCTGCTTCAGTAGAGGAAACAAATCCTTCCTGACTCCAGAATGTGTTGTGTAGCACATAACTGGCACCTTCCATATACTGACAATGGCTGGATCTTTCTGCTGGGAACCTGCTGAGTCTGTGGTTGTTGATGCAACCGCTGATGTTATCTTTGGAAAGGTATTTGGATAAACTACTGGAAGCAGCAGATACACTCCAGGTGACACATTTCGGCTGGTGTAATTCTGTAGTCAAACAGGTTGGAAGTGCTGGGGCCTAGGGTATCATTTTTCTACCACTTTGAAGCCATGTAAAGGCAAGTGGCTCCCACTGTTGTTAGGGTGTTGTTGTCAAGAGGAATGCAGGAAAGATAGTGCTCTTGGAAGTCTATACTGAGGCACAGGGTCTGAAAGGCTAGTCTTAGGTGTCTGTGTACATTAATCAGTCGGTTGGCGATGTGGTTCCAGGAAGTTGTATTTATTTCCTGCTGATTTTCTAGGAAATGCTCCAGTTGGTAATCTCCTTCCAGGCCTTTCTTATAGCTGTAACACTCCTCTAGATACTCCCTGAAGGTCTGCAGGGCATTATCCAGGTTTTTGAAGGTGCTCCATGGCTCTTTCTCACACGTCCTCTATCCGCTTGTGTGCGCTTGCCCACTACATCTAGTTTGCGGCAGGCTCCCAAAGTTTTAGGTGGAGGGGGATTTTAATGCAGTAGACCCCACGGTCCAGGCCCCCTGTTCCCAAGAAACCCCATGAACACTACTGTAATATTGTAATTACACTAGTAGCAGTAAACAGAGGCACCCCAGTATGATGATATACAGAGTGCTCAGTATACTTTTATATAGAGAGTACACCTCTGTGTGATGATATACGGATCATGCAGCTCTCTGGACAGTCCTAATTTTTGGATAGGTTGTGCCTTACCCAATAAGTAGTCAGGGTTTATGTGGAGAGGCAGACTTGGGACATGAACTAGAACATTCTTTTATTTGGAATGTTGTGATTTACAGGAGTATGAACAGCACTGGAATAAAGTGACACTCAGAATACTGCTTCTGCCATGAGGTAAAGTAAGAAGAATAAATTGCCAAAAAGCCACATTTCTGTTTTTGTATCCTAAATATTCTCTGATTGCACAGTGTGCTGTGATACAGAGACATTCTGTTATGTATTAGTGTGCTCAAATAGCCTGTTCCATATAAGAATACAAAAAACATGTGTTTAAAATCATTGGAGTCTGTCTAAGAGACCCGTCTGACTGTATTACCCATGGCTACTTGTACTGTCTTGATGCCATGTCTCCATTGATGTATGCACAGTTCATTCCACCCTTCCCAATTCCAGTCCAGTCCCTTTAAATGCATATTTTTCACCTTGTACTTCATATTTATTCACTTGACTTCCTATCCAGTGTAACCTATGTGTTCTATGGCCATGCAATTGCATGGACTCCCTGACCCCAAATTCCCTTACTCCAATGTAGCCACTCTCTACCCAAATAAACCATGCTTCTAATGTAAATATTAAATTTTAAGGTTGAGTTGAAAACTAAAAAAAACACAAGAGCAAAATATTAATCTAGAGTAAAAAAACAAAACCTAAAGAATCTCATATTTGCATATTCATTTTCTTTCCCCATTCCCCTTTTTTCTTTCTGTACCCTTTGGAAAATGTAAAAATTTAATAAAAAGAGATTTAAAATAAAATAAAAAAAAGATTAAGGTTGCATAGGGCCAGACCAGTCTAGATTGATCTTGGGTCTGCTGTTGGCCTTTCCTCTGTACTCTGATAGGCCCATAGATATAAATGGGTCACTCAATAAATATAAGCTTGATCTCATGCTATGGTATTATCAGGTTTGCATGGTGTGGGGCATATCTGGGTACTGTATCATGCACCATAAGAAATTAGGTTTTATTTCATAGCTACTTCTATTTTTCTACTATCCTCAGAAAATAATGAGAAAAAATATTTTGTTCTTGATAGCTTGCAGAGAACAAGAAAAGTACAAGTCAATGTTTGGAGGAGATCTATAATCTAAATCAAATTTCTGATTATGTGACTATTGAGCACAATAAGCTAATTTGTCTTTGTATTCACTATTTTTTTTTAACCAATTTTAATATAAAGTATCCCGTCTTTCACCCACGGATTCAACAAGATGTTGCACCAATCTAGCAGCCAATGGAAAATAAGTATCTCACACATGTGATTATCTGCTGTATCACGTATCCAGAGTTGGACTGGGTCAGTGGGACACCGGTATATAAGTCAGTGGGCAACGATGGGCATTTGATGTTGCAAGGGGGCCATTGAGGTCAGCAGCAGCTGTGCCACCATGGAGTCCTTGATGTTGCAAGGGGGGCCCATGAGGTCGTATCCGAGGAGGGCCCCCAACACCCCAGTCTGACGATTCATGTTTCAATGCAAATAAAATGTACAAATGTGCAGGTATATTTACTGTGTTATCCTTCACCCAACTTCTATTCCCTCATATATGTCTTAAATACTCAAGGTGCAGTGAGTACACCCTGGCCCACACCCCCTTGGGGCCCACCAGAACTACAAAAAGGCTTATCTCTGGGGCAGGGGAATCTTTGTCTGGAGCGCAAATCAGGAAGAAGGGGGGCCTGGTCACCTCTAATTAGGTAACTGCAGGCGGGAGATTATTCTAATGCTAACCTGATAATTCTGTCACATAACAGTGAAGGTTTGAATACCCTTATATAGTTAAGCTCTCCTCTACTTCATTAAATAATCCTGCACATGAAACTACTGTTTCAACAGAATAATGCCTTGTCCTTGCAGCCCCATTCATTTTATATGTACCCCCCCCCCCCCGCAATCATGAGAAAAGGTACTTAAGGTGGCCAATTGTAAGTTATGCTTCTGTTTGACTCTCCTCTGAAGAGTGACAGTATGGGATCATCAAAGCAACTCTCAAAAGATCTGAAAACAAAGATTGTTCAGTATCATGGTTTGGGGAAGGATACAAAAAGCTATCTCAGGGGTTTAAACTGTCAGTTTCAACTGTAAGGAATGTAATCAGGAAATGGAAGGCCACAGTCACAGTTGCTGTAAAACCCAGGTCTGGCAGGCCAAGAAAAATAGGGAGAATGGTTACAGACAACCCAAAGATCACCTCCAAAGACCTGCAAGAACATCTTGCTGCATATGGTGTATCTGTACATTGTTCTACAATTCAGCGCAATTTGCACAAAGAACATCTGTATGGCAGGGTGATGAGAAAGAAGCCCTTTCTGCCACAAACAGAGTTGCTTGTTGTATGCAAAAGCTCATTTAGACAAGCCATATTCATTTTGGAACAAAGTACTTTGGACTGATGAGACAAAAATGTAGTTAGGTCGTAACAAAAAGCTCTTTGCATGGCGGAAGAAGAACACTGCATTCCAAGAAAAACACCTGCTACCTACTGTCAAAGTTGGTGGAGGTTCCATCATGCTGTGGGGCTGTGTGACTAGTTCAGGGACTGGGGCCCTTGTTAAAGGCGAGAGTCAGATGATTTCAACCCAATATCAACAAAGTCTTTAGTATAATGTTCAAGCATCATTCACAAAGTTGAAGTTACGCAGGTGTTGGATATTCCAACAAAACAATGACCCTAAACACACTTCGAAATCTACAAAGGCATTTATGCAGAATGAGAAGTACAATATTTTGTAATGGCCATCACAGTCCCCGACTTAAATATCATCAAAAATCTATTGGATGATTTAAAGAAGGCTGTCTGTGCTTGACAGCCATCAAATTGAACTGAACTGGAGAGATTTTGTATGGATGAATGGTCAAAAATGCTGCTACCCAGAATCCAGACACTTATCAAAGCATATAGGAGGCGTCTAGAGGCTGTTACATTTGCAAAAGGAGGCTCAACTAAGTATTGATGTAATATCTCTGTTGGGGTGCCTACATTTATGCACCTGTCTAATTTTGTTATGATGCATATTGCATATTTTCTATTAATCCAATAAACTTTATGTCACTGCTAAAATACTACTGTTTCCATAAGGCATGTTATATATTAAAAGGAAGTTGATACTTTGAAAGCTCAGCCAATGATAAACAAAACTCCAAAGAATTAAGAGGGATTCCCATTCCCCATATGACTGTATATATTTAATTCAGAACTGTAATGCATTTTCAAATCCACTTTTCAGTCTCAGTTGGCATATAAAGAACATACACATTCTATTGTGTAGAATTTAGCAGAATTTTTTTTATTGCAAAAGCAAGGCAAGATTGTGGGGACATCTGCTTGTGTGCTGATCATTTAGCAAAGCAAATTTTTGTAATCGTGAGTCAAATTGCGGTGAGTCCATTTCTCGCCAAAAATTGTACTACCTGGGGGCCATTGAAGAGCCATCAGCTGCAGCCTGCCATATCTAATTGACCCCTGATCAGATATCGACTGTAGAGGCCTAGTCAGTTATTCTAAATCATTATGTTATGAATAAGGGAATGCAACAATTATTATATTATATTATATTATTAGAATAAGATCAATTATTTATATGCAACGCTGCCGACAGCACACATTGTGCTTCCTAATTCATAAGTTGGATTGTATTGCTTTTCATCATCCTCTTCATCTGGCCAAGATGACCCAAGCTTAGTCATCCTACAGTTATCATAGGTAAGATTGCTACAGTGACGCAACTACAAAACAGAAACCCCCAATGGTAGTCCTCCCTCCCCAGCCCTCTCCTACATTTAAATTTTGCTGCCCCCGACAAACTAGGGGCAGTAGGCAGAAGTGAGAATGTGCCTGAGGATTGTTTTATTGGGTGGGGGATGGAGGTTTTCTAGTTATGTCACTGATTTGCTACAAACACATGAACACCAGTCAAATGAGATAGCATAACATTTCTATCATTATGTGCTTCAGTCTGTTGCCACCAACCCTTTTATTATGCCCTAAGGCAACAGGAAAGCTGGCACCTATTGTCCAAGGTTCATATTGTGATTGTAGGTATAACTGTAGGCATTATTTGTATGTGTTTATAGGTGTGTCTACCCAAGTGTGTGGATAGGATTTTTTGTCTATGCTTTGAATTTGTATGTAGGTATGGTTTGTGTGTGTATATATGTAGATAGGAAGGGGGTTTCTGTGTATGTAGGTTGGTAATTATATATATTATATATATATATATATATATATATATATATATATATATATAACACAGCGAATTACGAGTTGTGCCGGCTCTTCACGGATTATATATATATATATATATATATATATATATATATATATATATATATATATATATATATATATATATTTATATATATATATATTTATATATATATATAAATATATATTTTATATATATTATTTATATATATTCCAGTTTCCAGTTTTAGCTACTGTACAATATAATCAATTCTAATTAGAAATGATCTAACATCTCTTTCTCACACCTAGTTGCAGTATCTGCATTTCCTTTTATTACTGCACTTAATAATTCACGACTGCACAATCCATGTGCAGCATGGAATTTAACAGATGGGCCATCAATGCTGTGTTAGGCAAGTGTTCCTCAGCCTTGGCTTGCCGGAGGGGACATATTCAGGAGTCCTCCAGAACTTCCAAAATGGTAGTATGTAGATTTCGGAAAGTTGGTCTGTCATCAGCTTTCTGTACAAATATAAGACAATTTTAAGAAATGCAGTTCATAGAACATCTAAAAGATGAAAATTAAAAGGCTGTAGTGGCTCAGTTTTTATAAATGTAAATATTGTCTATATCACAATATTACAAGAGATTACGGATGACTTTTGCATTATTATGGAAGGTACTGTGAGTGTAAGATTGGGGTGCTTGGGGTGTCTGTCATCTATGGGCCCTTCCACCAGCCACATTGGGCCCCCTCTCATGAACCACCCCCCCCATGCCGCTGCATCACTTCTTTTTGCACGATTTCCCTTGGTGTCCTGCCTGCCCAGTCTAACCCCAAAGATAGTTTCTATTTCTACAGCTTGTCTTACCTCTGCCCAGCAGCTGACCATGATGTTGTACACTCTATCTGTGGCAAGCTGAGGTCTGTACAGACGGACACCCCGCGTTATCTGTTCCACAATTTCATTGTTAGTGAATCTGTCATATGGCATCCTTCCAAGTGTAAACACTTCCCACATCAAGACCCCTGTGATATAAATGGGAGATTCAGACTCATCTACTATTTCCATAACATAAAACACAACAAGATAATTTGATCTTATTCACACGCATATTGTCACAATGTGAAGAGGGATAGGATTTTAGCGATATAACTAGCAGGGGATACCATTGCTGGGGTCCTGTTGAAGGCCAAAGTGAACAAAGAATTGGATTTTGCATGACAAAAAGAAACAAGAAATGCAGTGCTATAGTTAAAAGAAAGAATTCAAACGCAGATGAGACAAACTGTGGTCCGTTGTCTGATATTAACTCCTTTGGATTACCTTTCTGTAGACAGAAATGTTATTACTGTAGCTGATGTTATATGAGAAACAAATGCAATTTCAGGCCATTTACTGTAATATTCATTTAAGGTTATAGCAAATCAACAGTCTATAGGAGCATCTGTAAAAGGACCCCCAATATCAATAGCAAGTTTTTTCCATGCTGAATCAGGAAATGGAACTGGTTGAAGTGTTGGTGTATGTGTTATAGCTGTTTTGTCACGATTTTGACAAGTAACACAAGAATGAATCGAAGTTACCACATCGGCATCCATTTTAACTTTGTGTACAAATTTCTTTGCACAACCCAGTGAAGTGTTGCTTTGTGGTGAAATTTTAGACACTGGCTATGTGGCAGGCACTGGTGCTGTAGTAATGAGACCATCAACTAATTGTAGGTTTGATGCAGCAAAGAGATCCCTTCTAAGTATAGCAGTACCCTTATTCACAATGTAAAAGTCACATTTTGCAGTATTTGATTCAAATTGTACAGTCACTGGCAAGCACAGGGATTGGATCCTTTAAGTAACCGACCAGTCTTAGAGCAGGTGCAACAAGCGGATCTTTTACAAAGTATTTCAAGAAAATATCATTTGGTAATATAGACACAGCTGTACCTGTATCAAGCATCAGGTTAATGGAGTGTCCCTTGTCAGCAGAAGCAGTTTTAAAATTGACAGTGCATATAAACTTGCCTGGAATAAATGTATCAGCTTCATCCACACTTAATACTGTGACATTTATAGTAGTGACTTCATGAACATCTTTAGCAGAACTACGGCAGATCTCAGCAAAATGTCCTACTTTTTTGCATTTACGGCACTGTACACCTTTTGCAGGACATGTAGCATAATTTGCAGTTTGTTGTGTTGAACCACAGCGAAAGCAGTATTTTTTATTTGTATTTGCTGCATGGTTTTGAAGTGTAGGTGAATCCCTTTCCTTAGCACTATATTTTGCCTGTGACTGTGAATTTTTAGGCCACAGTGCTGAATTCACAGTCTGTACATTCCCAGCAGTTCCCTGACTGAGAGTTTTAGCTTCTGCCACTGCTATTTCAATTTGGCTAGCAACTGTAATAGCCTTTGCAAGGGTTAAATCCTCCTCTAGGAGCAGTCTCTCTCTAATGCGAGATGAGTTTGTTTTTTCCACTATTTGGTCTCTTAGCATTTCATCTGTTAGATTCCCAAAGTCACAGGTAACAACCAGCTCTCTCAAAGTTGCTACAGATTGTTCTGTGGATTCGCAATTATGTTGTCCACGTTGGTGGAATTTATATCTTTCAGCCATCACATTTTCTCTTGGCACGAAAAAGTTCTTTATAGCAGTAAGAACAGTTTCATAAGTATCATCAGGTAATGGTAATGTATAGAATATACGCTTTCCCTCTGCTCCCAGGCAGTGAATAAGTAAAGTTCACTTTCTAGCAGCAGAAATCTTTCCTTGGTCAGCAGCAATAATGTAATTTTCAAACATACAGATCCAAGCAGTAAAAGGTATGGTAGGCTCACAGGGTTTGGAAGAAAATCTGCAGGCTGCTGCAGAGGTAGAAGAAACATCTTTATTAGCAGGTTTATACAGCCATTACACTTCATATAAATGAGCTGGAGAGAGTGCAGAGATGTGCAACTAAATTGGTTAGAGGGATGGAAGACTTGTATTAAAGTAAGAGGGTAGACTGTCAAGGTTGGGGTTGTTTTCTCTGTAAAAAAGGCGCTTGCGAGGGGACATGATTACACTTCACAAGTACATTAGAGGACATTATAGACAAATAGCAGGGGACCTTTTTACCCATAAAGTGGATCACCGTACCAGAGGCCACCCCTTTAGACTAGAAGAAAAGAAATTTAATTTGAAGCAACGTAGGGGGTTCTTCACAGTCAGGACAGTGAGGTTGTGGAATGCACTGCTGGATGATTTTTTGGACAGGCATAATACAAAAGGCTATTGTGATACTAAGCTCTATAGTTAGTATTGGTATGGGTTTATAGAATTTAATTAAAAGTAGGGAAGGGTGTGTGTGTATGGATGCTGGGTTTTCATTTGGAGGGGTTGAACTTGATGGACTTTGTCTTTTTTCAACCCAATTTAACTATGTAACTATGTAACAGTCTAGAAAGTACTATGTACACCGTATAACTCTTGTGCACAGTGACACATACAGGCCCTTTGTATAAACACCACAGACAGGAGCATATAGAATATTTCATAAATTAAGTTTTACTTTAGACCAGTACGGTGGAATACCTAAGCTTGAGTTGTTTATTTTAATTTTTAGAGTTGTTTCCACCAATATTAAGTCTATAATATTTGGCCCATTTACACCTCTCCTACTATCCTATAACCTATTGTTTGGAATGTTTGGGACCTGGGGTTTTCTGAATAAGGGGTCTTTCTGTAATTTGGCTCTCCATACCCTAAAGGTATGTCCAGGGTAACCAGTCAGTGTAAACCAAAAGAGCTGAAAAGCAGTAGTGTTCTGGCTATTATATTAGACATCTAGTCACTCTAGCCTTTATACATTACATTTTTGGTTAATTAACTATATTAGAAACATTATTTTTTTTAGCACAGCTTATCTATTTACCCAGTTTTTATTTTTACACTGAACAATTCCTTTAAGTCTGCTTAAAAAACCCATTTACACGTTAAATAAACCCAATAGGATAGGTTTGCCATCAATATGGGTTCATGCAGTTACAATCAAGTACAAGCTACTGTTTTATTATTACAGAAAAATGGCATCATTTTAAAAAACTGGAAATATTTGCTTAAAATGGACTCTATGGCAGATGGTCTTTCCAGTAATTTGGAGCTTTCTGAGTAATGGGTTTGTGGGTCCAATTCCTGTATAGGGGTTTGAGCTGTAGTTAGCCTGATATGCTATAATACAGAGAGAAAAAACAGAATAAGTTAAAAGGGGTTGTTCACCTTTAACTTTTAGTATGATGTAGAGAGTGGAATTCTGAGTCAATTTAAAATTAATATTCGTTGTTATTTGTGGGTTTTCAGTTATTTAGCTTTTTATTCAGCTGCTCTCTAGTTTGCTATTTCAGCAATGTGGTTGCTAGGGTCCAAATTACCCTAGCAACCATGCACTGATTTGAATAAGAGACTGGAATTTAAATAAGAGAGAGCCTGATTAGAAACATGAGTAATAAAAAATAGCAATAACAATACATTTGTAGCCTTACAGAGCATTTGTGTTTAGATGGAGTCAGTGATCCCCATTTGAAAGCTGCAAAGAGTCTGAAGAAGAAGGAAAATAATTTAAAAACTAGAAAAAAGAAAAATGAAGGCCAATTGAAAAGTTGCTTAGAATTAGCCTTTCTATAGTATACTTAACCTAAAGGCAAACAACCCCTTTACTATACAGTGAGTGTCACTTACCAAATGACCACACATCAGACTTGCTACTAAACTTGCAGTACAGAAGAACCTCTGGAGATGACCAACGGACAGGGAACTTAGAACCCAGAGAGCTTGTATATTCATCATCTAGAACATATCTGCAACAACATCAGATATTACCACCTGTCTGGATTCTGCAGTCTCAGTATATACAGTAAGCAGAAAGAGGAAAAAGACAGAAATATCACCTTGAAAGGCCGAAGTCAGAAACCTTTACTATTCCATCTGCAGTAACTAAACAATTTCTTGCAGCCTAAAGGGAAACAAACAATATTACATGTCTGCATTAGGGCTGCAAAACTGGGGGCTCATATGTGGTTCAACATGAGTTTTTTAAGGCCCTAGTCTGCTTAGAGGACTTTTATGGTAGGTCATTATTGCTTTAATATTATACGTCCAAAAGCTGAACAGTACAGGAATGGGACCTGTTATTGGTACCTGGGGCCTTCCGGATAACAAATCTTTCTGTAATTTGAACCTTTATACCTTAAGTCTACTAGAAAATCAATTTAACGCTAAAGGGTTTTTTTATCAAAATCCGAATAGTCTGAATTTACTGGATTTTTGCCTGAAAAGCCCAAAATATTCAGATTTCAGGCTATTTCGAGAGCAGACCACAGAAAACTCCAAATAGGATAGGGATGCAACCTCGGCAGGTCTGAGATGGAGGATTTTTGGATTCTGACTTTTTCCATCCTCTGGAGATTATAAATCTCGAAAGATTCGAGTTTTTTTTTCCACTGAAAATTATAATTTTATAGTTAAAAAAACTCAAAATGATAATTTTTTTGTATTCAGACTTTAATAAATAACACCCTATAGGCTGGTTTTGCTTCCAATAAGGATTAAATATATCTTGGGTTGGATCAAGTACAAACTATTGTTTTATTATTACAGAGGAAAAGGAAATGGTTAAAATGGAGTCTATGGGAGATGGCCTTCCAGTAATTCAGTAGAAAACAGTGTGAGCGCACACACTAGTCTTCCTTACTTAATTGCCTGGTGCACAATCCTCTAGGGAGACTGCACTCCCCCGATTTCCAATGAAGCGAAGAGAAAGGAGGAATCGGCACACACGAACAATTGCAATGTGGGGTAAACCCCTAATTATAACCCCTAAGTGTTTATTTCGCACAACGTTTCAGGGGCATGCCCCTTCATTAGGGGTTTACCCCACATTGCAATTGTTCCTGTGTGCCGATTCCTCCTTTCTCTTCGCTTCCAGTAATTCAGAACATTTTGAATAATGGATCTCATTCCTGTACCAGTCTACATCATGTATAATAAAGCAATGTTGCCAATTCTAAACCGTTTCCTCACCAAGTCGCGGTGCAGATATTGCTTGGATTCAAGATATGTCATTGCTGCGCAGACGTCACTGCACATGGATAGCAGATCTCCCTGAGAGACCCTCGCACGCAGTTCCTTCAGGTAATTCAACAGGCAGCCATTGGACAGGAACTCCGTAATTATAAATATAGGACGCTGCTTAGTACAGACACCATACAACTGCACCAGATTTTGATGGGACAACTTCCTTAAGAGAGAGATTAGAACGTTATTGACCCAGTGAGTTCAATACAGAATAAGAACAAGTAAATAAGAAAAGTGCACAGATATTAAGATAAGTTATGTATGTAAATCACAAACGATAAAGAGAACAAGGTGCTCCAGAAAATAACATAAATAGCTCACCGAGTAGTTGATGTGGTCCAGGTGCACCAGACCCCCAGATTTAGGGAGTGGCAAACCAGGATACAAGAAGAACAGGACTGTATGGCACTCAAATGAATCCACAGGCCAAGGGAAATTAAAAAATGACTTTATTAAACAAAGTTAAAAATACAGTTAGGCCCATAAATATTTGGACAGACAACTTTTTTTTTCTAATTTTGGTTCTGTACATTACCACAATGAATTTTAAATTAAACAACTCAGATGCAGTTGTACTGCAGACTTTCAGCTTTAATTCAGTGGGTTGAACAAAAAGATTGCATAAAAAGTGAGGAACTAAAACCTTTTTTAATTGGACTAGGGGTTCAAAAGTAATTGGACAATTGACTCAAAGGCTATTTCATGGGCAGGTGTGGGCAATTCCTTTGTTATGTCTATCAATGAAGCAGATAAAAGCCCTGGAGTTGATTTGAGGGGGAGGGGGGTGCTTGTATGTTGAAGATTTTGCTGTGAACAGACAACATGTGGTCAAAGGAGCTCCCCATGCCTATTTTTTCTTAGTCCTTTTTGATTGGTTGCTTTTTGTATAAAAAGCTCATTTCCTGTTGGATGAGATCATAGCCCATGATTAAGTACCCTGTGGGTATGAAACGCATGGGCCCATGGAGATGCAAGTATATTTTGAACATTGTTTAATAAAGTCATTTTTAAACTAATTTTCCTTGGCCTATGGATTCCTTTGACAGCAACGTTCTTCTTGTATGCTGGTAGACATATGTAAAACATCAAGAATTACGGAAAGAACAAGGGAAAGCACATACAATTATTCACCTAAAACTTACATCATACATTTTGCCTCTTCTATGAATTCATCTTCAGACATGGAACCTTCTTTAATCATCTTAATGGCCACATCATGCTGACCTCTCCACTTGCCGTACTTCACCACCCCAAACTGCCCATTGCCTAATTCCTTCAGGAATGTAAGGTCCTTTGGGTCAATCTCCCATGAACCTTTAACAATGTGGAAGAGAGAGAAATACAAAATAGATAATGCCATGTGCCCTTTGATTTTCTTGATACTCAAGGGATGTGGCCGTTAACACCATGTATCCTTTAATTCCCTTCAGATTCTTTGAAGTTTTTACTGTGATACAATCCATGACAGGTTGGTTATTTTCCATTATCTGTACCTTACTACATTCATGGAGCAGCTTTCCTCCCACAAAATTACCCCTTCGTATATACAAAGCAGTGACAGTGTCCCTTTAACTTGTTACTGTGTAGAGACCCCTGTTTCTTACCATAGCCAAGGCCTGCTGTGGAAGGAGCTGTTTTTCTCAAAGAGCAGACAGGATATTTCAACCTTGATATCAGGCCTAAAATGGAACAAAAATGTATATACAGGTTTGAGATCTGTTATCTGGAAACCCATTGTCCAGAAATAGAGATGTCGCGAACTGTTCGCCGGCGAACTTGTTCGCGCGAACATCGGGTGTTCGCGCTCGCCGGAAGTTCGCGAACGTCGCGCGACGTTCGCCATTTTGGGTTCGCCATTGTTGGCGCTTTTTTTTGCCCTCTCACCCCAGACCAGCAGGTACATGGCAGCCAATCAGGAAGCTCTCCCCTGGACCACTCCCCTTCCCTATAAAAACCGAAGCCCTGCAGCGTTTTTTCACTCTGCCTGTGTGTGCTGAAGAGATAGTGTAGGGAGAGAGCTGCTGCCTGTTAGTGATTTCAGGGACAGTTGAAAGTTTGCTGGCTAGTAATCGTTTTGATACTGCTCTGTTATTGGAGGGACAGAAGTCTGCAGGGGTTTGAGGGACATTTAAGCTTAGGTAGCTTTGCTGGCTAGTAATCTACCTTCTACTGCAGTGCTCTGTATGTAGCTGCAGTGGGCAGCTGTCCTGCTTCTGATCTCATCTGCTGACTGCTGCAATAACAGTAGTCCTTGTAAGGACTGCTTTTATTTATTTTTTTGTTGTTTTACTACTACTACTACTACTACTACTATAAGAGCCCAGTGCTATTAGTCTAGCAGTGTTGGGGAGTGGGACTGGTGTGCTAATCTGCTGCTCCTAGTAGTTCAGCAGCACCAACTTTAATTTTTTTTTTTTAATATTCATTTTTTTTTATTTTACTTTTTTTATTTTACTACCGCTGTAGTAGTGTATAAGTTGACCTTTTAGGCATTATTTGCCCTGTAGGCATTATTTGCACACTGTTTTCTTCAACCCGCCATCGAGCTGTGTGACCTTGTTCACATTCTGTCTAAATATCCATAATATTACCGTCTCCAGAAAAAACACCGGAGTCACTTTTTTCAAGCAGCCATAATATATTTTACGTAATCCGTATCCACCGATGTAGTAGTGTATACGTTGGCCTTGTAGGCATTATTTGCACAGTGTTTTCTTCAACCCGCCATCGAGCTGTGTGAGCTTGTTCACATTTTGTCTAAATATTGATAATATTATCGTCTCTAGAAAAACCACTTGAGTTACTTTTTTTCAAGCAGCATTCATATATTTTACGTAATCCGTATCCACCGCTGTAGTAGTGTATACGTTGACCTTGTAGGCATTATTTGCACACTGTTTTCTTCAACCCGCCATCGAGCTGTGTGACCTTGTTCCCATTCTGTCTAAATATCCATAATATTACCGTCTCCAGAAAAAACACCGGAGTCACTTTTTTCAAGCAGCATTCATATATTTTACGTAATCCGTATCCACCGCTGTAGTAGTGTATACGTTGGCCTTGTAGGCATTATTTGCACACTGTTTTCTTCAACCCGCCATCGAGCTGTGTGACCTTGTTCCCATTCTGTCTAAATATCCATAATATTACCGTCTCCAGAAAAAACACCGGAGTCACTTTTTTCAAGCAGCATTCATATATTTTACGTAATCCGTATCCACCGCTGTAGTAGTGTATACGTTGACCTTGTAGGCATTGTTTGCCCAGTTTTTTTGGCCGCAGCCACTGAAGCACAGAGGCCAGAAAAAATATGCCATATAAATGCTGAAAATAGTCATTTTTTGCCATACGTTGACTCAACGTATATGGCAAAAAATGACTATTTTCAGCATTTATATGGCATATTTTTTCTGGCAACTGTGCTTCAGTGGCTGCGACCAAAAAAATGCATATTTTCTGCATTTATATGGCATAATTTTTCTGGCCTCTGTGCTTCAGTGGCTGCAACCAAAAAAATTTATATTTTCAGCATTTATATGGCATAATTTTTCTGTCAACTGTGCTTCAGTGGCTGCGACCAAAAAAATGCATGTTTTCTGCATTTATATGGCATAATTTTTCTGGCCTCTGTGCTTCAGTGGCTGCAACCAAAAAAGTTTATATTTTCAGCATTTATATGGCATAATTTTTCTGTCAACTGTGCTTCAGTGGCTGCGACCAAAAAAATGCATATTTTCTGCATTTATATGGCATAATTTTTCTGGCCTCTGTGCTTCAGTGGCTGCAACCAAAAAAATTTATATTTTCAGCATTTATATGGCATAATTTTTCTGGCAACTGTGCTTCAGTGGCTGCGTCCAAAAAAACTGGGCAAACAATGTCTACAAGGTCAACGTATGGCGAAAAATGACTATTTTCAGCATTTATATGGCATATTTTTTCTGGCAACTGTGCTTCAGTGGCTGCGTCCAAAAAAACTGGGCAAACAATGCCTACAAGGTCAACGTATGGCAGTTGTTTAAAGAGAACAGTAGATTACTAGCCAGCAAAGCTACCTAAGCTAAAATGTCCCTCAAATCCCTGCAGACTTCTGTCCCTCCAATACAGAGCAGTATCAAGCAGATTACTAGCCAGCAAGCTTACTATCATCTGTCCCTGAAATCACTAACAGCTCTCCCCCTACACTATCTCTTCCAAGCACACACAGGCAGATTTTTCAGATACATTTTTGCCCTTGATCCCCCTCTGGCATGCCACTGTCCAGGTCGTTGCACCCTTTAAACAACTTTAAAATCATTTTTCTGGCCAGAAATGTCTTTTCTAGATGTTAAAGTTCGCCTTCCCATTGAAGTCTATGGGGTTCGCGAACCGTTCGCGAACCGCTCGCGTTTTTGCGCAAGTTCGCGAATATGTTCGCGAACTTTTTTTCCGACGTTCGCTACATCCCTATCCAGAAAGCTCTGAATTACAAGAAGGCCTTCTTTCATAAACTGGAGTTTAAAGGAGCACTAGTAACAAAAGCCCCCTTTAACTGCCTGCCATCGCCCCTCTCCTCTCCCTACCCACACTGTGCATTAGTCAAAAAGGTGCCCCTGAAAAAAAATCTGACCCTAAGATGCAGAGCAGCACAACAGAGTTCCCCAGCACTATCTTCTGACAATCGCATTCTTTTTAGGAACATGGACAGTTGGACCCAGTCAGAAATTAGGTTCAACTGTGCAGGCTTCCGCAGGCGTAGGAAGTTATTTACTAGAATACGAATTTATCTCATTTTTAAAATAAAAAAAACAAAACCAAACCTCCATACCCAACTTTACCTGATTTATTATTAAAAAAGCTCTATTTAATCGGTTCAGATAAAAACCCGAAAAGCCTGAATTTTTCGGATCTTTGGGCTAATTCCAGCGCAGCTCACAGAAACTTCAAAATAAGATGGGGACCTCTGATATTGACTTAAACACCATCTCAGCAGCATGGGCGTCCACAGAAAATTTTTCAGGGAGGAGTAAGTAGCTAAAAGCATCACATGCAAAATGTCTACAAATATTTTCATGGCAAAGACACAAATCTAGGACTTCAATTACTGGTCAGCTAAAATCTTAAATAGCCTGATGGTGAAAAGAAATGTGGTACAGAGGAAATAATATAAGTCATAACTCTGAGCCAATGTGGCTTTCTTTATACACTTTACAAGCAAATCATGCCTTGGGCTGGGTGCATGTAAACTTGGTTGATTCAGCTCCACTGTTACCTTTTTAAAGGAGAATTTCCAGTGCACGTGCGATTAATGGCCACCATCCATTCACATATTGTAAGATACTTGAAGCACAGCACCGGTCCGTATTGTGAATAAAAAGCCTTTTTAGATATACATGGCAACAATCTGGATACAGCGACGTTTCAGGCCCTCTTTGGCCCTTTCTCAAGCTAACTAACTCCTGCATTGTTACTTCCTCTTATAGACAGAACGCATCACACCATCTACTGGCCTTACCTGCGTATAATACACAAAAGCCATGAATATCCTGTAAATTATATCCTTATAAACGGTGCGTTCTGATGTCATCAGTTATAAATGGTGAGTTCTGATGTCATTTCTGTGACATGACTCATTGAAATTTGTGTATTATAATAAATAAAGTTTCACTATATATACTTTGTTACAATGTTTATCAGCATTTTAAAACAAAAAAGTTTCAATCTTACTCAGTGTTACAGTGTTTCTGGTCAAAGTTAATCAGAAACATTGTAACACTGAGTAAGATTGACACTTTTTTGTTTTAAAATGTTGTAACATTGTAACAAAGTATACACACAGATAAGGCCAGTAGATGGCACGATGCGTTCTGTCTATAAGAGGAAGTAACAATGCAGGAGTTAGTTAGCTTGAGAAAGAGCCAAAGAGGGCCTGAAACGTTGCTGTATCCAGATTGTTGCCATGTATATCTAATAAAGGCTTTTTATTCACAATACGGACCGGTGCTGTGCTTCAAGTATCTTGGGCTGGGTGCATAAACACAGAGCAGATTTTGGGTTGAAAAAATGCAATTTTGCAGAAACCCATTCTGTGTATCTTTACCCAGACAAACAGTGCCCTATCATTGCAGACACATAAGCAAGTGGGTTGAAGCCAATAAACATCAAGTGTGGCACTAGCCTGAGATGGACACACATCTGCAGCATGTAGAAGAAAAAAAAAACGGCATTATTCGAGACATTCGTTTGATCCTTTACACACTAGTGGTGCTGGGTGCTCTAGTAGTGGTGCGGGTACAAGCAGAGGGTGATGATTTTGTTTGGGAAGGTTAATTACAGCTATAAACTCAATTACTTGTTTCATAGTCAAATTGCACTTCATGCAAGCACATACAGTGCAGTGCCAATCTGATATGTAAGGCCCCAGTTCAGCGCCAATGTCATCTAAATTGTCTCCATGTGGTAATAGAGCCAGTTCTGTGTATAATAGACCTAAAAACCTCACAGTGTAAACATGGTCTCAATTCAATAAAGAATCCCCAGAACACAGTGATAATAATTTTTATAACACACCAGAAAACACACCAGAATTAATATAGTACCAATAACAATGGTGCTGGTTCCATTAATAATGCCCCTAGAAGCCATGACTGGATAGATACACAGTGCCAGTTGTAAAGCTGAAATATCAGAACAAATAGGGTGTGGGTTCTGCCGGCAGTGTACATGAGCTCTACTCATTCAGGGACTCAGGCAGGTGCACAAACACACTTATACACACACATATAGGCTTATGAAGGCACTGCAACAAAAGCAGATGTAACAGGCATACTTACACAAGTAGAGAAATTGCGACAATACTTAACAATCACATTAATACACAATTCATTAGGCAGCAGCACAAACAGATCTGGGTCAGGTCCAAACACACAAATGCAGAATCAGATACACTACCTAAAACACACACATGTACATGGCAGGCACACACATACACAAGACATTACAAGAATGTATGGGGGCCGACCATTCAGCCTGACATTCTTTGAACCATTAACATCATTTAACTCATTTAAACAAGGAATCGAATAGCCGTAGCAGTAATATTTGGGTACATCAGTGAAATGATCTGCCACTTGGTCTATACTGCTGCCTGTGTGCTGAAGGTGTTAGTAATAGACACGTACTGAGACATAGGGATGCGCTGCTCTTGCATACTTGCAGTACTGGCATGTCAGTACGTCTATTGATACCTTCAGCCCTAAAGAAGTATGTGAGAGCTGCGCGTCTCTACATAGCAGTACGTGTCTATTGCTAACACCTTCAGCACACAGGCAGCAGTATAGACCAAGTGGCAGATCATTTCACTAAAGTGCACAAATATTACGGCTACCCGATTCCTGATTGCACTGGCGGGCCACATTATTATTAATTTCATAATGGAGGCTGGTGTAAATTTGAAAATGGGCCATATTTGGCCCCCGGGCCTGACTTTCGACATGCCTGAAGTAGGCGATTTTTAAAAAAAAACACAAAAATCTAAAAGATTGTGTCTTTTTTCAACCTTACTTACTATGTTTCTATGTTAATATGAAGTTATGAAGTTTCGCTCTGGCAAATTCGCAAATTCACTAACATTAGGATTTTACTGAACGTTACCTCTTGCGCCAGATTTACCATCGCCACCTCAGACCAGGTGAAGTGCAATAGAGTAGATAGGACTTCTTCAAAAAATGTATTTGCTGCAACATATACGTCCATTGAATGTTAACTTCGCATAGTATGCAAATTATCCAACGCTAGCGCAATTTCGCTTTGCTTGCTGCCGTAACGCCAGCGCAGTATTCGGCACCCTTGATGCAACTTCGCCTGTTGAAGTGTTGCGATGTGAGCAAAGCCGTCGCTGGCGAATTTCAGGAGGTTAGTGAATTTGCCCCTTAGACTTCCCCCTCTAGAAATGAATGGAGAGTGGCGGAATTTCCTTCTAGAGGACTGTTACTATTTCTAACTTCACGCTTTGATAAATATACCCCTCAGAACGTATCTGCAGGCAGTGGCTAGAAGCAGCTTCAGTTCAGGTCAGATACTCCAAGGGGGGCAAGCGCCCCCCCCCCTCTTGCCCCTGTTTGTGGACGCCCATGCTCAGCAGGTCTGAGATGGCAGATTTTCATATTCAGGCTTTTTGCTGTATCGGGCTTTAATAAATCTCAAAAAATTCAATACAATAACTCCAAAAATTCGAGTTTTGTAGAAAAAAGCCAGACTAAAGTTTAGTAAATAACACCCTTAGTGATGGCGGTAAGACTAGAAGAGAATGTGAATGGGCAGAAGATGGTACCTGGGAACCTTCCCTGTGCTGCTCTGCATTTTAGGGTCCCATTTTTTTCAGGGGTACCTTTTTGACTAATGCACAGTCTGGAGAGGGAGAGGGGGGTGATGGCAATTAAGGGAGCGTTTGTTACTAGGGGGGTTTAGTTCTCCTTTAATTAAATAATTAAACATATTTAAGAAAGATTTCCTTTTTCTCTGTAATAATAAAACAGTACCTTGTACTTGATCCAAACTAAGATATAATTAATCCTTATTGGAAGCAAATGTGTGTGATCTGGTTTATTTGCCGTTTAAATGGATGGTTCACCTTTAAGTTAACTTTAAGCAGTTATAGTTAGTAGTAGTTATTGAATGGCTAATTCTTAGCAACTTTTCAATTTGCCTTCATTTTTTCTTTAATATAGTTTTTGAATTTTTTTGCCTTCTTCTTCTTGCCAGCTTTTAAATGGGGGTCAATGACCCTGTCTAAAAACAAATGCTCTGTAAGGCTACACATGTATATTTATTGATCTATTGCAAACTGTAGAGCTGCTAAATAACTCAAAAACCACAAATAATAAAAAATGAAAACCAAATGCAAATTGTCTCAAAATATCACTCTCTCTTAAAGGCAAACAACCCCTTAAAATTATTTTTTAGTAGACTAAAAGTATGGTACACATCAGATCATGGACCCATTTTACCAGATGTGTGGATGTTTTCAAAATTGAACTGAGCGATGTTTGATATTTTTCAGAGTGCACTGCTGTATTTTCCAGATCCCTTATCTGGAGAGTCCCAGGTCCTAAGCATTCTGGTTAACAGGTCTTATTATGTTTAGTTTTACTATTGTATGAAAGCAGGTTTACCCACTTTCCCCTTTATGGGAAAGTTCACATTTGAAATGAAATTTTAGCATGTTGTAGATAGGGATGTAGCGAACGTCGGAAAAAAAGTTCGCGAACATATTCGCGAACTTGCGCAAAAATGCGAGCGGTTCGCGAACGGTTCGCGAACCCCATAGACTTCAATGGGAAGGCGAACTTTAACATCTAGAAAAGACATTTCTGGCCAGAAAAATGATTTTAAAGTTGTTTAAAGGGTGCAACGACCTGGACAGTGGCATGCCAGAGGGGGATCAAGGGCAAAAATGTATCTGAAAAATCTGCCTGTGTGTGCTTGGAAGAGATAGTGTAGGGGGAGAGCTGTTAGTGATTTCAGGGACAGATGATAGTAAGTAGATTACTAGCCAGCAAAGCTACCTAAGCTTAAATGTCCCTCAAACCCCTGCAGACTTCTGTCCCTCCAATAACAGAGCAGTATCAAAACGATTACTAGCCAGCAAACTTTCAACTGTCCCTGAAATCACTAACAGGCAGCAGCTCTCTCCCTACACTATCTCTTCAGCACACACAGGCAGAGTGAAAAAACGCTGCAGGGCTTCGGTTTTTATAGGGAAGGGGAGTGGTCCAGGGGAGAGCTTCCTGATTGGCTGCCATGTACCTGCTGGTCTGGGGTGAGAGGGCAAAAAAAAGCGCCAACAATGGCGAACCCAAAATGGCGAACGTCGCGCGACGTTCGCGAACTTCCGGCGAGCGCGAACACCCGATGTTCGCGCGAACAAGTTCGCCGGCGAACAGTTCGCGACATCTCTAGTTGTAGATAGACCCATTCTAAATAAGGTCGCTACCTTTTTTGACAAAAGCTTCCTTCCACAATTTTATCTTTCTTCTCTATTAGTTGGGCTCAAGTATAATTTTTACTGGCCAGCTGGCAACTTATTATTAGCAATTTGTTATTTTAGTACAGTATTAGTATGGTTTTTGAATTATTAACATTTCTTCCTTGCTTCTTTATAGGCCAAAATAACACATTGCTACTAGTTGCAAATGATTTAGGATGCTACTGTAATTGTATTAAAATTACATTTTAAAGTAAACTACGACTTTAAATATCTTACCAAATCACATAATAATCATTCACATAGCTATTTGCCTTCTGTAACCATTAAACCTTGCCTTACAATGGAAGAATGCGGGCATTATCACTGGGTTTGACTCACCTGCAGCATTGTGTTGATGATATGTGATCAGTTCTGGTATTGAGGAATACAGATGTTTCTCTGCCAAATAATATTGATTTCCAGGTGCCTCACACACTACATAATGGCGTATAATACCTTCCCTGCAATTGTAAGGGATAAACATTATATAGCATGACAGCATACACTGGGTGGAAGAGATAAATTCCTATAAATGCCTGTGTGTACTTAAATTCTCACCCAGATGATTTTGCATATACGGACACAGTGTATTTTCCGGCCTTGCTGGAATCTCTCACAATGAAGCCACCTTCTTTATCCTGAAACACAGGAGTTCACGATGAAGAAGCCTTTTAGTGGCAGAGTATAACAGAAAACCTTATACAGACCCACTGCACAGGAGACCTATAGCCAACTGTAGCTAGAACTATAAATTTCATATATATTTTGACACTACTTGGTTTTAAAGAGGCCCTGTGCTAGAGTCCTGCAGAGGGTTGGGTACTAGGGTTGCCACCTTTTCCAGCTTTCATATATATTTATCTTTTTTCCCTATTAATAACATTGGGTTTAACCATATTTTTACCAGCTAGGCCGGTAAAATCCAAGCCAGGTGGCAACCCTATTGGGTACTTAAGGGTTACCCGCAAAAAAACAGGTAACCTGTGGGTTGCAAGTAGGACTTTTGGATGCGAGTATAGATGTGGGTTGGAAGGTCTGCGAGTTTGAAGGTCAGGTTGTGGGTCTTATCTATACGTTTTACTCCTTCAAAATATTTTATGTTTTTTTGCTGCCCCTGCCCACTTCTGATGATGTCCCTTTCAATTTGCATCAACAGCACTTCCTGTGGGTTGGGTTGCGTAGAGGGTCCTAGTGGGTAAAAATGCAGGTTGCGGGTCTGGTTTTACAAAATTGGTTCTGCACAGGGCAATTTTGGACAAAAAACTTTTAATAAACTGTCTGTAATAATTGGCAAAGCCAATAAATCTCTGGATAGCTTTGGGGCTAGTGGGGAGTGGCCAATCTTGGATTGCAGAAACTTTTGCTGGATCCATCTCAAAGCCCTTCTGTGAGATGATATATCCCAGAAAGGGGATCGTAGAGGTCTCAAAAGTGCATTTTTCGAGTTTGGAAAAAAGCACATTCTTCCTCAATCGTGAGAGGAGCTCACGTACTTGGAGCTGATGTTCAGTCAAGTTCTTAGAAAAAATTAGAATATCGTCCAAGTAGACCATGACACTTTGGCCTAACAAATTACAAAAATTGTCATTGACAAATTCTTGGAAAACCGCAGGTGCGTTACAGAGTCCAAAGGACATCACAAGATACTCGTAGTGCCCATCACGAGTGTTGAATGCTGTTTTCCATTCATCACCCTCTCTGATCCGGATAAGATTATATGCCCCCCCGGAGGTCCAGTTTAGTGAACAGATAGGCACCTTGGAGTTGGTCGAATAACTCAGAAATGAGGGGGAGAGGATATCAATTTTTCACAGTGATTTTGTTTAAGCCCCGATAATCAATGCAGGGTAGTAGACTGCCATCTTTTTTCTCCACAAAGAAAAATCCAGCTACAGCAGGTGAAGGAGAAGGGCGGATGAATCCTCTTTGGAGATTCTCTTGGATGTATTCCTTCATCACTTTGGTTTCAGAAGGCGAGAGTGGATAAATACGTCCTCAAGGGGGCATAGTGCCAGGAAGAAGTTTGACGGGGCAGTCATATGACCGATGAGGAGTAAGGGTCTCTGCAGATCTTTTGTTGAAGACATCGGACAAGGCTTGCTAAGCAGGAGGAAGAGAGGGAAGGTTCATAATGACTGAAGACAGCTTCAGAAGAAATTTAGGAGGGAGGCAATTCTGTCGGCAGAAGGAGCTCCAGCAGGAAATCTGGCCAGTGGACCAATCGATGGTAGGATTGGGCATGCGGAGCCATGGTAGCCCAAGCACCACTGGACAATCGATCAGAAGGAAAGACAGTCTTTCTGTGTGTAATGTGCCCACCTTGAAGGGTAATTCCAGGGAGGATTTGGAAATGATGGCAGATGAAAGAGGTCGATCGTCGATTGCTAGGACTTGAGAGGTACCGATAAGGATTGGAGAGGAAAAGCATGAAGTTCAGCGAAGGCCGATCTAAGAAGTTTCCAGCTACGCCAGAGTCCAGAATAGCTTGAACTTGGATGACCTTGGAAGGAAGCTGTACAGAAAGACATAGTCCAGCTGCCCATCTCCGCAGTTTCTCCTGTTCCAAGAGACAAGCTCGTCCTATCTGCATAGGCTCCTCAGTAGAATTTGAAGGAGAAGGCATGCTGGGAAGCAAGGGTCTCTGGAAGCGAGGGGGCAGCATAGGTTGAAGCTTCTTGATATGGTTTTTGTCCCTTGGTGCTCTCTTTGCCGAGTGTCCACCTTGATGGCCAAAGCAATGAGGTCTTCCAGCAGCATAGGCAGTTCACGGGAGACCAGGTCATCCTTTAGGCGGATGGAGAGCCCATTATAGAAAACTGCATGAGACTGGTTGTTCCAACCAGTCTCTGCGGAACTCGACGGCATACTCGGAAGCACTGCAGCTCCCCTAGCGAATCTGCAATAGCCGAGCAGAGGCGGACACAACCCCGCCAGGAGCGTCAAACACGGTCCAAAACTCCTGGAGGAAAGCCTTGGCATCATCAATTAAGGGAGATTCTTTTTCCCAGAGAGGAGACGCCCATTCAAGAGCTTTCCCTGGCAGACGGGTGATCATGAATCCCACCTTGGTATGCTCCGATTCAAATTGGGTGGGTTGCAGGACGAACTGGATCTGGCACTGATTCACAAATCCACAGCATGCTTGGGTAACTCCCCTGTAGATCTCCACTGCCAAAATGCGAGGTTCGACAGCATGAGCAGCAGGAACAGGAACTGGCGCTGGTGCTGCAGGAGTAAAAATAGACAGCTTGTCCACAATGGCCATCAACGCCTGTCCGAAATGTGACTGCTGAGCTTCATAAGCTTCCATGCGGCCAGCCAGTCTGCAAAAGGCTCTGCCGAATTCGGGCTGAACTTCCTCCAAAGGGTCCATGGCCCAATTATACTGTAAGGGCCCGCAGGCTCAGTTATAAGTAGCGGACCAAACAGGAAGCAATAGTCCAACACAGTTCGTGGTACAGATTAGGATGAGGCAAAAGAGTGGTCAAAGTCCAAATGAGGGATCAGTCCAGGCAGCAAGATTCAATATCCAGGAAACGGACAGAGGTCAATTAACAGGAATCAATAGCAGAAAAGTCACAGAACGCACCAAGGAACATGATATAGTGGAACCTATAATTGGACAATGTTCTCTGTGTCCAGGCTCGTTAAATAGGCCTCCTTTGGCGCCAAAATAGACGTGATGACGTCATGACGCTGGCGTCCTGATGCTGGCGTTCCGTCGCAGGCATACTGACGTTGGCATCCTGACGATGGCGTCTATTCCTACGTCGGCGTCCATTGCGGTGCATGTCGACGTTCTGACGTCGTGCCGTCTGAGGAGGCTGAGCGCCACCATCTTCCACATTAGTTCAGTAAGGTTTCCTTACACTGGGAAATAAATACATTTTATATATATATATATATATATATATATATATATATATATATATATATATATATATATATATATATATATATATATATATATATATATATTCCTCGGGACCTGTCCGCTGCTCACGTGAAGATTCCAGCCAGTTATTTGATGTCGGCAAGTTCTGTTCTAATTCATCTTATCTCACTGCTGCCATGATCCGATGAGATGAATTAGAACAGAACTTGCCGACATCAAATAACTTTGGGCTGGAATCTTCACGTGAGGAGCAAGGGTCGGACTGGGGGGCCTGAGGCCCACTGGGGCTACTGCCTCAGGGCCCCCCTCCAGGCCCCACTGCCGCGCTGGCGCGTGCGCCATGTCTCTGCGCCGGCGTGTGCGCTGCGTGTCTGTGCATGCGCGCGGTGCCATGTTTATACACATGCGACCAGTGCCTTGGTTGTGTGCACAAATTTTTTTTTGCCGTGACCTCCAATAAAGGGGGTCACGACATTAACAGGCAGATATGGGTACGGACCTGGGCCGGCAGGGCCCACAAGAGCCGGAGCCCACCGGGTTTTTTCTCGCCCAGTCCGACACTGTGAGGAGCGGACGGGCCCTGAGGAGTGGTGATGAGTATCTCACATGCTGTAATTAACCGCTCATTGTAACCACTGCATATTCTACACGGGGACTTATTTTAAAGGCTGCACTGAGGCTAATAATATAACGGATACCCTTTATAGATTCGAAACAGCTTAATTTCCCCTCCTAAGGGTAGGGGCACACTGGGCGATTCGGGGAGATTTAGTCGCCTGGTGACTAATCGCCTCGTCTTTGCGGCGACCAATCTCTCCAAACGCCTTCCCTCTGTCTTTCGTGGGCTAAAATGAAAAGTCGCCTCCGCTAAAGCACACACGGTGCTTTATTTTCCGAAGTCAGGCGACTAAATCTCCTCGAATCGCCCAGTGTGCCCCTAACCTAATGTGGATTCTTATTTTCAAATTGGGAAATCCTAAATTCTGAGATAATTTGACTCTAACTTCTTCCTCCAGGACTTTTTAACAGGAATTAACTGGTTTGGAAACATTTTTATATCAACAAAAACGGTTTTAATTGGTTCATATATGAATTAATATATCTACAAAATTATTGTTAATGAATTGGTAATTGATGTTTAAAATAATTTATATGAATTATCATAAATTATGAATTGATGTTGTATATACATGAAATTGGTGGTTGGTGACCAGTTGATAAGACTTATTGTTTGAATAAGATTTAATGAATAGATTTAAATCTACTGAGTGAAATAAATATATTCCTCTTCACCTACAAATACTCAAAAGAGTCCAAGAAGGGGGGTATAAGCTTATCATGAAACCATTTTATTTGCAGTGTTTAGTTCAAGAAATAGTAAAACATTCCTTTGTTTTGATAATAAAAACATCAGGCACAGCTTATTTATAACCCTAGTTCTATTAGTGTTAATATTGAATATTCTGTACACTCCCACTTTACATTTTAAATGTGGCGACAGTTCAGTCTTCCGCCAGACCTGAAATGTTTGGCATTTAGCCACTGTACACACTTCCTTCTTTTCTTAAAAAATCCTGATCGCATGGCACATTCACATATCTCACACCCTCACCAAATGCTTCTCCTATTACAATCTTTCCCTTTACCAACATTGTCTTCTTCGTAATCTCTCATTGTTCTATACTTCTCCCCAGGTTCCAACCCATCCCGGCCCACTTTATTCACCTCTGATCGCAGCAGTTTTTCTGACTGACTTCTTGTCATGTTTTTGGAGTACCACCTAGAGGAGAAAAGAGAAGTTAGTATAAGACTTTAAGGGATATTGTCATGGTAAAACATTTTTTTTTCAAAATGAATCAGTTAATAGTGCTGCTCCAGCAGAATTCTGCACTGAAATCCATTTCTCAAAAGAGCAAAAAGATTTTTTTATATTCAATTTTGAAATCTGACATGGGGCTAGACATATTGTCAATTTCCCAGCTGCCCCATGTCATGTGACTTGTGCTCTGATAAACTTCAATCAGTCTTTACTGCTGTACTGCAAGTTGGAGTGATATCAACCCCTCCCTTTCCCCCCCCCAGCAGCCAAAGAAAAGAACAATGGAATAGTAAAATTCCATTGTCCCACTGAGACACAGTCAGTTACATTGAGAAGGAAAAACAGCAGCCTGCCAGAAAGCATTTCTCTCCTAAAGTGCAGGCACAAGTCACATGACTTGGGGCAGCTGGGAAATTGACAATATGTCTAGCCCCATGTCAGATTTTAAAACTGAATATAAAAAAATCTGTTTGCTCTTTTGAGAAATAGTTTTCAATTCAGAAGTTTGCTGGAGCAGCACTATTAACTGATGCGTTTTGAAAAAAATATGTTTTCTGATGACAGGATCCCTTTAAGGTTGAACTTGATGGACGTGTGCCTTTTTTCAACCTAACTTTCTATGTTACTATGTTACTAGGTACTAAGACTGTTGCAACATTTTGTCTTTGTTTTTTGCAAAAACATAGACTGTTTAAAACCTATTTTATTGTTCCTCTAAACCTAAGTTTGGGAGACACATAATAAACTCGGGTAGTAAATAACATAATGCCCAAGGACAGCTGCTTTACCTTTGACAACAACAAGAAGTGTTGCAAGCAGCTTGGGAGACAGTGTGGATTACAAGCCACTTTATGAACTCCCCACTGCTAAACACTTTAGAGAAACTCTATATATGTATACAACAATGACTATCTTGGCACCATATTATACTCACTCATATATTTCCAGTGGGTCTTGAGCTTCTGTGACATAATTACCAGGAATGTAGCCTTCCAGCCTGAGAGAGATGAACAAATATTTCTGATCACAATAAAACAAAGGGTGGTAGCTGTTCCATAAATGGTTAATTTGGGAATCTTGATTTTGTTACTTAATCTGTACATTTATTAGGGCAATTAGTAAATACAATACTGTACAAAATGTACCTCTCTCCTACCAGTCTCAACCCTGATATCTTAGCTAGGGTCTCTTTTTTTCCATTTCTGTTAATATTATGACCACTATAACATTACTCTATTGACATTGTAGTTTAGGTAAAAGATTTGCAATAACATTTGTACAAAGCTTCAGCTTTTTTAACATGGGAACAGAATGAGCATTACCCTGCCACAGTTGCTCCAAGCTGCACTGCCAACTTTTTAAAAAAGGAATGCAATAGTTTTACTGTATGGATTTACTGCACCCCATTTCATCAACTCACAATGTCATCTTTTTCCCCGTCATCCATATATGATCTCATTAGATTGAAATTACTCACCCATTTTTATCCCGTGCTCTTAGCCAGGGATGCCCGGTGCTTTCCTCCAGCAATATGTACTCCTCCCCCTTGTGCAGCGGCAAATCTTGGGCATTTATTGGAGTAAAATCATACATGGCTACAACCTTGTGTAGCGATGAACATGGTGTAGGTGGCAATGGCTTCTAAGGACAGATCCGACACAAGATTTGTTTTATTATTATGCCAATTAAATTCCTATGCATAACACTATGGCTATTGAACCAGACAGCCTGGTTTTCCAAGTCAGGAAATCTGGAGAGGGCTTTTTTAAATGAATGGCATGGCGATCAGCCAATTGTCACAGACACACCTCCACCCTGCCCCCTGATGTCATCTGCCCATCCATGACATCATCTGCCTGCACCTGACGTCACCAGACCCTGCCTGGTCTGCATCTCGGCAGAAGGAGTCAAGCCTAGTCTAGTATGGTAGCAGCATCATGCAAATGTAGGGACCCGAAGGGTTAATTTTCCTTTTGGTTGGAGCCTCATGGCTGAAAGTGCTCACACGGTCATCTTGATTTGGATCTTGATTTGGATGCAGGATGGAGTGATTGTCGGCTGGGGTGCTGCAGCGGCAGACCTCAGGCTATGGAGACACACCACATGGCTACTATGCCCTGTGTGGGCTCAGGGATAACTAGACCTTGATATTCTGGAAGATGGATGCCAGACACTGGACTTTAAAGGCTCGTGCTATAGACAGTACTGGGAACTACAGTTCAGCAAATGGATCAAACAAGTGATATGCTCGGCTAGGAGAGCCTGGAGTTAAAGGTTTCATCGCTGTGGATGCCTGTCAGCTCTGTATGAGACTACCCATCTGTGTGACTCCTTTGGGGTGAGTGTTACTTGAGGGAAGGGGTAGGAAAGGATGAGGATCCAGCGATCTCCTGTTTGGAGAAACAGACTGTTTGTGTGCCTGCCACATGGGAGCAAATACTTTCCAGCGGGAAAATATGTGGGCAGGTACCGCTACCTAGCACTGGTACTCTTCTGGGGACAAGGGATTGAGACTCTGAGTGATTGAGGCTGCCAAAATGGAGTAGTGTGGGACTTTTCCTGGCAGGGAATTACCAGGCCTGGACTGCTACAGGTTCCTAGGGTAGTGGGCATTTTTATTAATGTGATTGTAAAGTTTTACTTCCCCTTTAAATTTGCATAAAAGTTATATTTGTTATATAATAAAGTGAGTGATTGATTTGTTGTCCTAATGGGGCCACGGCAGGTGTATTCCCGGATTCCATTAGGTGGAGGCACTGCCAGAGAAGCATCCCAGTACCCTTTCACCTTGCAAAGGGGACTCAGGACACGAGTTGGTAAGCAGGTACAACCTTGGCACAAGGGGGGTTGGCCAAATGGGCGTTACACAAGTAAATGACAAGTAAAAATTACTAAATGTGAATTATTTTTAATATTTAATAAGACAGTAATGATTTATGTGGTTTGAAACATTAAAATTCTAAATTATCCTACAGACCTGTATGTTTTTTACTTTTCATTATTGGAAATTATTTTATTTAGTTGCACTTCTTTCCCCAGGTGAACTGTGAACAGATATGTTTAGGACAGTTAAATTAGTGATTTAGCATAGTAAAGTGCTAAATATTAAATATATAGGCTAATTCATGCAACTAAGATAAGCAAATCCTTGGTGAAGGAGGACCTGGTGAACTGTGGCAGGTAATGCCAGTCAGCAGTGGCATGGGCAAACGAAGTTTTAAGCTGTATTAAAAGAGGTATAGATGTAAGGAAGGGGAGGGTAGCTCTTCCCTTTTACACTGGTATGGCCCTATCTAGATTGTGCAGTGAAGCTTTGGTTTCCTGGGTCAACCTAAAGATGAGCGACAAAGCTCTTAAATAGTAATAAAAATATAAGTTGGAGAAGAGGTAATATGATCACTCTCCCTAAATATATACTGAGACCATACAGTAAGCCCTTGCTTAATTCACCAAGAGACCTGTGCAATGGATGCATCCCCTCTTGCTTGGACAAATGAGATTAAAAGAACTGAAATTCTACTTTAAGTTAACAAGGGTTTTTTTTTTACAGTGAGAGCTGTGACAATGGGGAATTCCATGCCTGAAGTGGTTGTACTGGCTGATACAGTAAATAGTTTCAAGAGAGGAGGTCAGTTTAGCAATATGCAAATCATAAAACCAGATGCAAATCTCCAAGTCTTTTAATCCACAATGCAAACTTTTTCCTAAAATTCAAGTATAATTGCACTAATTCTCACTTAGTACGCAGATCAAATTACACACAATTTGACACAAACTGCCAGCTTGAGATGAGTGCTTTTCATCTTCCCTTTGATCAATTGTGGCAGTATTTGAGCAAAGGGTTGAACATTATCAATGCTTTTCTTTTAAAATTGTTTTAAAGTTTAAATAATATTCAGGTACTGGATCATATTATCCAGAATCCTTGAGACCTGGGGTTTTCCGTATAAGGGGTCTTTCCGTAATTTTGATCTCTGTATAATTTAAAGTCTACTTTAAATTAATTCAAACATTTAGGGGGTTATTTATTAAAGTCCGTATGTTAAAAACTCAAAAATCTAGTTTTTTTACTATAAAATAAAATTTTTAGTTGAAAAAAAAAACCTCAAATTTTTCGAGATTTATTATACCCCGAGGATGCAAAAAGTCAAAATCCGAAAATCTGCCATCTCAGACCTGAGAATCATACAATTCGGGTTTCCGCTTGATTTTATTGAGTTTTTCCTGATCTGAATTAATCAAGCTTCTTTAGGTCAAATCGTGGATTCTAGTTTGGTTGGACTTTTTTTAAAATAAAATATCAGAAAAATTCGGATTTTGATAAATAACCCCCTTAATAAACCAAATAGGATTGTTTTGCCTTTAATAAGGATGAATTATATCTTAGTTGGGATCAAGTACATGGTACTGTTTTATTATTACAGAGAAAAAGAGAATCAATTATAAAAATCTGAATTAGATAGAGGCTATGGGAGACTGCCTTCCCATAATTCGAAGCTTTCTGGATGGTGGATTTTCAGATAACAGATCCCATACCTGTATAACTAAGTAAGAAATAATAACACAGTCACAATAACCTTAGCTGAAGATTGGATATACTATACATGCTTGTTAGTATCTGTAGTCAACTTACCTGACTTTCTTGAGGTGGAGGAGGGAGTGGCTTCCTGGACCTTCGCTGGGATCGTTCTGCTCTTATATCTGAAATATATGTAGGAGAAAAAAACATTTCCTAAAGGACAAGAAGTCCAATAAGTGTCTGGATAATATGCATCTTTGGATTTATCTTTGCACTGGTTAAGCAGATATTATACACATTACACAGTGCTTGTCACTGATGTGGGCAATGCCCAGCATGGAGCATGCACTCTACTCTATGACACTGGATTCAGTATTTCATGCAAGCCACTTTTGCCCTCATTGATAGTGAGTAGATTACAAGAGAGGCCAATGCGCCTATCACTGACATCCCACAAATGTGCAATAGGAGGAATAGAGAATAAACAATTTCCCATAAATGTCGTATTTAAAGATACAATTCTTATTTTTTGGCTCATTTGCTTATTCTCTGTTCTCTGTAATGTTATGTAATAATAATATTCTCCTCTAGCGCGGGTTTCTAATCTCCTCCAAATCTTTCCCCAGTGTCGATTCACATGTTAGCCACTGGGGAAGCATTTGAAGGAAATTAATTGTGTGAGACTAATCTCCTAATTTGTCGCCCTAAAAAGTAATACACAGGTGGTGTGGCCTAATACTTAGTGGTATGGACAGTGAGGCTTGACAGTATGAAAATATTTATTCTAAGATTTTTCTTCCTTTATGTCACTTAAGTCTGTACGGAGACATTTGTAAAACAAATATAGGTGTTCTCCTATGGTATATATATATATATATATATATATAACGATAATACAGATGATACCCGCACACCTTCACAATGTATCGTTTTCCGGGTGCTTGGCCAAAATAATATGTAGATAATTCGGAAGAGGACCGGCACTCCGTTTCCAAAACACAATAAAACACAATAAATTATTGTGTTTTGGACAAAACACAATAATTTATTGTGTTTTGGAAACGGAGTGCTGGTCCTCTTCATAATTTTATATATATATATATATATATATATATATATATATATGTATATATATACATACATACACACACACTGTATATATACAGTGTCAGACTAGCCCACCAGGATACCAGGAAAACTCCCGGTGGGCCCAGGTGTCAGTGGGCCCTCTTGTTGCTAAACACTTGGCCTATTTCATAGCCATTCCCTATTTCTATGAGAACAAAGAGGTTAAATAGATAGAATAATAGATTATAGTATATTAAGAAAAGAGACTAGGAGAATAGAGATTGAGTGAAGAGAGGAAGAAAATTGTACTGAGGGTGGGCCCTTGTCTAAGGTTTTTTGGTGGGCCCTTGGTGTCCCAGTCCGACACTGTATATGTATATATATATAAATAAATAATATACTGACATCCATTGGCGTTCCCCAGTGGCTGGCATCCCATTGCATTTTTGGCTGTCTGGGCACAGCAAAGATATTGCCCGTCCTGGTAAAAGCGAGGGTGATATTTCTGAGCCACATCACTATTAAATCGAATAACTAGAAGAAAAACAGATCAAATAATATCAATAGATGTTAAACCATTACTATTTTTAATTTATTCCCTTCAAAATGAAGAAGCAACCTATGTTACATAAGTCTCATGTGAGAATGTAAATAAGCAGATAGAGGATTGCATTCTGAAACTGAAAATCAAAGAGGAAAGATGCATATTTTGGGACTTACCTGTATAAATAGTACACCAAGAGCAGAAAACAAGGCATTTCTATGATTTATGGTAAGGTAATTAGGAACTTGGACAGTGGGGATGTGATCTACTTCAGCTGCCAGCTTTTTTGATACAGTACTGCGTAAACCTTTGCTTTCTAAACTGCTATCTGTGCATGGATAGAGAACTGGCTAAAAAATTGTGTACAGAGAGAGAGAGTAACTGTTAATGGTTAATAGTACATTGATTGTACACATTGGAAGTAGCCCCACTTCAACTGTCAGCTGTACAGATGTTTTTACAGTTATTGATGTGGAATTAACTTATTAAAGAAGTGCGTTAGCTATTTTGTCTGTAAATGTTATGAAGAATGGTTGGCCAAGTTGTTGGGAATGTTTACACTGAAGCAGAATTGCTTAAGGGGCCCAAAATTGAACTACTAGATTAACATTACCCTTTAGGAGACAGGTAAGAATTCCCCTCTTCTCCTCTCAGATTACTCCTAGATTACCTTTTAGGAGACATATTAGGCTGGTTGCCCAACCTGGAATACCAACGTGGAATACCCAGAGATATATAACAAACAAGGGAAAGTTGTGCTCACCACTAATTTCAAAAACATTAAGCGGGGGTGCAATGAGGTTGTGACCACAAAATTCACATAGACAAATAGGAGCAATCCTCTGCACTCACCAACATTGAAAGATTTTGTGCTTTAACAACCTCAATCCAGAGATCACAGTAACTTGTTTGAGATGTAAATCAGCGGAAGGGTCTCTAATTCACATTCTGGTCCTGTCCAGAACTGTAAGTCTACTGGTCCGCTATCCGCTACCATATTTTTTTTAAAGGATTTTATTTTTGCATTTTAAACATAAAAGAAAAACAATAAAAATTAATCCGCTACCATATTACCAAACTCCTGGGATTCAAGCTCACCCTTGACCCTAGCTGTATCTACTGGGTATGGACCCACCATCTCAATTGACACGACAGGGCCAAAAAATACTACATAAAATACTATTCCAGGCCCGCAGAATAAGAGCCCAGCAATGTAAATTGAGCCCCCCCCCAATACACTGGGAACAATCTGTACAGAATATGTGTAATGTTGAACAACTAATAGCTAGGCATAACAGTACCTCTGAACAATTTATGAAACTGTGGATTTTGGAAAATGTATAACTAGAACTATAAGATGATGTATGAGAACTGTAAGTTAATGTTGGATGTAACACCAGACCCTGTTATCCAATCTGCTGATGTGACATGATTTGTTATTTCTCTGTGTGTGACCTTGTATGCTAATAAACTTACCTGAGTAAAAAAAGTGAGTGAGTGGTAAATTTTACTTTCAGTTTCTCTTCTCTCCATCCACTTTACTTCAACTTTTTTTCTCCCCCAATTCTCAGTTTATCTGCTGATCCCTAACACCATTTTTGTCTCTACCCACCACCCATGTGTCTCCCTTGTTTCTTATTTTAACAAAAGCATTCCCTATTTCTTATAAGGTTCCCTTTATTGTTTGTTACCCTCTACTCCCCCCTCCTTTAATGGTATCAGTCTTGCTACAACACCATTCCAACCATTTTCCTGTTTACCCTTCTTTCAAACTTTTGTTTTACTCTTGTCTATATGCTGCATTACCATAACTGGGCAACCAACAGTGAGAAGGAAAGGAGAAGCAAAAAGAAATAAGGGAACATGCAAATGGTGATGAGTACAAATAAGGCTGAAGGAATAAAGAAAGAACTGGAAGAAGATAGTGTGCTGCATTGCTAACCCAGTACAGATGTGAGGCTTCAGATGCTTATTCGGTAATGAGTAGGGAATGGAATATGAAGAATTATTGGAAAAATACATTTACACCATGAGCTAAGCCCAGTACAAAGAAAGATGAGAGAGTGAAGCTCACCATGCTTCAACTGGTGAATCCAGCGTTTCCGCAGTTCTTCTGTAGGAGCAAAGACGTAGAGGGGCCCATCATCGTACATTATCTAGGATAGAACAACTGCCATTAAAGTGAATAAAATATTGCAAGGATCCCCCCAAATGCTGCACTAAATTACCTTGTTGGTGGGAAATACAAAGTTGAATGATGAAATTAATTGATGAATTTTATGATATCTTTATAAACTGTGCTTACTGTTGTCATTAGTTTTAATCGGAGTCACATGACTCACTGAAACTTATGTATTATAATAAATAAAGTACCCCTTCAGTCTCATACTTTTATTTGGTCATGGAACTACTGACTCTATGACTTATAATATCCTTATTTTTTACAATAAGGGGTACATTATTCACAATATATTACTACATCAGTTATACAGTAATATAATATAGTAATATTCTGAGCGGACTCAAGTGACTGTGCAGGGGAATTGTCAGAGAGTGGTTAGGGGTGTGATTGTGGGGGTAGGAGTATGCAAGTACTGGAGCACTAAGGGATACAGAATTGCCCATCTTAGGAATCATGCACAAAGAACTTGCTCCTCTGTATATGGTATAAACTAAACTCTGTGCCTTGTGCAAAATTAAAAAGTCTTAAAAGCCTTAGTTTTAATTGGGCACCCTTAAGAGTCATTCCTACTCCCTCTCAAACTGAACCACTTAGTACCCCTAAAAGCAGCTGTTTCCTTTGTAAAAGCCTTTGTAAAGCCTAGTAATACAGTAAGGTTGGTGGGCAACATCTCGCATTTCTTCAGGTACTATACTGAGGGGCAAATTCATCAAGGTTTGAATATCGAGGGTTAATTAACCCTCAATATTCGACTGGGAATGAAAATCCTTCAACTTCGAATATGGAAGTCGAAGGATTTTGCGCAAATACTGCAATCGAACGATTGAAGGAATATCCTTCGACCAAAAAAAAATTAGCCAAGCCTATGGGGACCTTCCCCATAGGCTAACATTGGGTTCGGTAGCTTTTAGGTGGCGAACTAGGGGGTCGAAGTTTTTTCTTAAAGAGACAGTACTTTGACTATCGAATGGTCGAATAGTCGAACGATTTTTAGTTCGAATCATTCGATTCGAAGTCGAAGGTCGAAGTAGCCCATTCGATGGTCGAAGTAGCCAAAAAAAAAACTAATGAAGTTAATGAATTGGCCCCTGAGTGTGTGGGGGAAAAGCCATGTCCAGTCCATATCAGATTCAACTACACATGTCCTGTTAGATGATTACCAAGAAGAGGACTTTGAAGTGGCACAAGATAGCACCTGCTAATCTCCTGCACTGCTCTGCATTAGAACACGATGTATATAGAAGGATATAATTGCATATAGGAGGACCTAAGCAGTGATGTTTAGTTTCATTCTCCTTTAAAAATCCACAGCCATTGTCAGATATTAATACAGCTGAAAGATATACTGTATGTATGTATATATATATATATATATATATATATATATATATATATATATATATATATATATATATATATATATATATATATATATATATATATATATATATATATATATATATAGTGAATAGAGTACCCCCTCTTGTAAATTATAAGGATATTATAAGTTACCGAGGAGTTTTTATACAGGTCATGGAACTCCAAGGTAACTTCTAATATCCTCATATTTTGCAACAGGGGGTACTTTATTTATTATACTACACAAATTTCAGTGAGTCATTTGACAGAAATGACATCAGAACTCACCGTTTATAAGTATATAATTTACAGGATATTCATGCCATTTATGTATTATATATATATATATATATATATATATATATATATATATATATATATATATATATATATATATATATATATATAGTGAAAAAGGATTGCGGCACTCACAGGGTTTTAGTGAAAAAACACTAGGAGCAAAAACAAACAAACATGTTTTGTTTGTGCTCCTGACGAAGATCCCTGTGGGGGATTGAAACGTTGAGGCTTAATAATAAAACATTTTTTGTTTTTTCACTAAAACCCTGTGAGTGCTGCAATCCTTTTTCACTGCTTATTTCCCATGCTGGCACCCAGGTATTAATTTTGTCTACGGAGTGCACCATTCCTTTGGTTATATATATATATATATATATATATATATATATATATATATATATATATATATATATATACACATATATTATATATATACATATATATGGTACATGCATTCTAAGGGATGTCCATATGCACCACTGCATTCATAAATGGGTGCAATTTTTTCTGAAAGCATCAGTGTTGCATTAGTGGGCATAAATTACAGGGACAAGCTACACAGTGCCCAATCAGCAATATAAATGGCAAACACCAGAGGGGGGTAGAGGGTAATTATTAACTGCAATATATGTAATATAAGTAATATGAGAATACTTCCCTTCAGGGCTGATTTGGCAGCATTGAAAGTAGTTATTCAAAGCAAAATGAAAATTCAAGACAGTACAGAGCTGATGACTCAACTATTGCTCTTTAATTACTTATCCGTGTGCTTGGCTTATTGCCAGGCTGAATATCTCATGGCACATATAGTCAACAGTAGTAAACTGTAGGGATGGGCGAATTTGCCGCCGGCGAAATGTCGCAGAAGCCCATTAAAGTCTATGGGCATCAAAAAAATTTTGTCGCGTGGCGAAATGGTTTTGACCCGCGTCTTGCACACCGCCATACAAGTCTTTTGGCATAATTTTTTCGGCGAAACGAGGCAAAAAAATCCGCCTATCCCTAAACTGTAGCCAATGGATCCACAGCAGCACAATTCTGGCTCTTGGCAAACTATCTATATACAGTAATATGAAAAAGTTTGGGAACCCCTCTTAATTGTTTGGAGTTTTGTTTATCATTGGCTGAGCTTTCCAAGAAGCAACTTCCTTTTAATATATAACATGCCTAATTGAAACAGTAGTATTTCAGCAGTGACATAAAATTTATTGGATTAACAGAAAATATGCAATATGCATCATTACAAAATTAGTGCCTAAATGTAGGCACCCCAACAGAGATATTATATCAATACTTAGTTGAGCCTCCTTTTGTAACTGTAACAGCCTCTAGACGCCTCCTATAGACTTTGATGAGTGTCTGGATTCTGGATGGCGGTATTTTTGACCATTCGTCCATACAAAATCTATCCAGTTCAGTTAAATTTGATGGCTGCCGAGCATGGACAGCCTGCTTCAAATAATCCCATAGAATTTCAATGATATTCAAGTCGGGTAACTGTGACAGCCATTTCAGAATATTGTACTTGTCCCTCTGCATAAATGACTTTGTAGTTTTCGAAGTGTGTTTAGGGTCATTATCTTGTGACTGTTGCTTGAACATTATCCTGAAGAATTTGTTGATACTGGGTTGAATTCATCCGACCCTCGACTTTAACAAGGGCTTCAGTTCTTGAACTAGCCACACAGCCCCATAGCATAATGGAACCTCCACCAATTTTGACAGTAGGTAGCAGGTGTTTTTCTTGGAATGCGGTGTTCTTCTTCCGCTATGCAAAGGGATTTTTTTTATGACCAAATAACTAAATTTTTGGCTCATCAGTCCAACAAACTTTATTCCAAAATGACTGTGGCTTGTCTAAATGAGCTTTTGAGTTGAGTAGCAGGTCAGTAGAGGAGCGTAGTAAGCAGTTGGGTGAGTATATAGACATGAGTTCAGAGATGTAGGGTGGGGCAGAGTTGTGAAGTGTTTTGAATGTCAGGGTCATTAATTTGAATATATTTCTGAAAGGTAGCGGAAGCCAGTGCAGGGATTGACAGAATGGCGTGGCAGAGGGGGATTGGAGGGGAAGGTCAATTAAAAGAGAGTTACAGTAGTCTAGACGTGATATGACGAGAGAGTGAATAAGAATTTTGGCAGCATCTTGGGTGATAAATCATCGGATTTTGGATATGTTCCTTAGGTGGAAGTGACACGATTTAATAAGTGACTGGATATGAGGAGTGAGTGACAGGGCAGAATCTAGGATAACCCCAAGGCACCGGGCCTGGGGAGAGGGGGTGATAGTTGAATTGTTAGCTATGATGGATACTTTCGGGATGTTACTGGTGTTAGTTGGAGGAAAGAGAACCATTTCAGTTTTAGAGAGGTTTAATTTAAGGTAGCATTGCGACATCCAGGTAAAGATAGCGGACAGGCAGGAGGAGACGCGAGTTAGGAGTTCTGGGCTGAGATCAGGAGAGGAGAGATAGATCTGTGTATCGTCAGCATAGAGGTGGTAGTGGAAGCCGTACGAGTTGATTAATTTGACGAGGGAGGAAGTATAGAGGGAGAATAGTAATGGTCCCAGGACAGAGCCTTGAGGAACCCCAACAGCAAGAGGTAGGGGAGAAGATGCTACTCCGTTGAGACACTGAAGGAACGATTGGTGATGTAAGAAGAGGCCAAGTGAATGGAGGGACTGGAGGATCAGAGGGTGATCTACAGTGTCAAATGCAGCTGAGAGATCAAGCAGTATTAGTAGTGAGAAATGATTGTTGACTTTAGTGGTTAAAAGGTCATTAGTTATTCGAGTCAGGGCAGTTTCAGTGGAGTGTTGTGGCTTAAAACCAGATTGTAGGGGGTCCAGCAGGTTATTGTCAGAGAGGAATGAGGTTAGTCGGTTGTAGACTAGGCGCTCAAGTAGTTTAGAGATGAAAGGTAGCAGAGAGGTCGGAGGTTGTCAAGATTGGAGGGATCAAGAGAGGGTTTTTTCAGAATGGGGGTGACAAGAGCATGTTTTAGTTAAGAAGGAAACAGTCCAGTTGAGAGCAAAAAATTAAATAGGTGATTTAAAGCTTTGATTGTCCAGACATTGTGCAGATGGTCCTGGTGGTCAATATATGACAGCAATGCAGAGTGAAACAGGAGAAAAGAGCCTAATGCAGTGAGCCTCAAATGAGGAGAATGTTAGGGAGGGAACAGGTAGAAGAACTTTAAAAGTACAGTGGGGAAAGAAAAGCAAACCTACCCCACCTCCAGGTCTGTTACCAAGCCTGGGAGTATGAGTAAGGTGTAGGCCCCCACAGGACAGGGCAGCAGTTGAGGCAATGTCGGTAGGAGAAAGGCAGGTTTCAGTAAGTGCGAGTAGGTTAAAGGAATTTGCAATGAAGTAGTCGTATATAGCGGTGAGTTTGTTGCAAACAGATCTGGCATTCCAGAGAACACTAGATTAACTGGGTTTTTGGAGTAAGAGTAAGATAGGAGTAAGAGTTCTGTACTGTTGGAATTTGTACCGAAGAGAAGGAGCTCGTGGCCATGATATAACTGGGGTGGGGTGGGGTAAGGGCCAGGGTTTGGGGAAATGTCCCCAGCTGCCAGTAATAGAAAGGAAAGATAGACTAAGTGAGAGTGGGATTTGTAAATTCTTAGTTGGTATGAAAAAGAGGAGTTTTGTTGAATAGCTAAACAGAGTACTTTATAAACTTCATGTGTGGAGAGGGAAGGAGAGGAGAGTAGAGAGGCTGAGATTTGTATAGAACTGGGATTTGATGGGGGAGGTAGAGAAAAATGTTTATGAAGCATGAGAGTGAAAGGAGGAGAAATGCAGGATAAAGCATGTTTGGAGTAAGAAGTTACAAACTGGCAGGTACAAACAAATCTGTGTTCTTCTTGTCCCAGTTCAAGACTTAACATGCTAATCCAACCAATTCGGTGTTGCCAGTAATCAACATTGAGCAGTTACATGCATTCAAATTAACGAAATTACAAGGGTACCCAGATTTTTGCACCTACAGTCAGGGCCGGGCCATGCTGGCCGGGCGCCCCAGGCAACCCAGCCAGCCGTGACGCCCCCTCCGCCGCAAATATAGGAATCGTGCACATGCGTACTGACCGCACACATAGGAAGCGCACGCGCACTGACCGCACGCATAGGAAGTGCATGCACACTGACCGCACGCATAGGAAGTGCACGCGAATGCGTACTGACCAGCTGCGTCGACCTCTCTAGGTACGCTCTCGCTCTCCCCTCATGTACGCTCTCATGCGCACAAACAGTGCATGGACTGAGCGGCACTCACTCAGCCAGACTAGGGGTAGGTAGCAGTGAAAGGTACATGCCTGGCACCCCTCAAGCTTTGCGCCCTAGGCACGTGCCTACTCTGCCTACCCCTAGTTCCGGCCCTGCCTACATTTTATCACATTTGATTTAATTACATACGACTGAATACTGCTTCACTAAAAATCTTTGTTCAGAAAACACCCCAGTTCTCAGATGTTCCTGGGAAATGAAAGACATATTACTGTTTTGTTGAATGTGGAGTAAATTATTATGCAGGCTGAGAGGTGTTCCCAAACTTTTTCATATGACTGTATCTTGCACCTTATCTGACTGATATAATAGTCAACAGGTCTGGACTGGGATTCAGAATAGGCCCTAACATTCCAAGTACACAGAGGCACAAACCGCCCTCCCATAGCCCAATAAATACTGACTGTCTGTGGCAAATTACAATAGCCCCTCCACAGAATCCACAGATTGCAGGTGCGGGCCTGATCCAGTTAAGTGATTCAAAATCAGTTGATCCCATAGATCCCAGTGGAGTTTTCATTAATAAAACTACAAGATAGCTTTCCCACTATGACCTGAATCTGGCTTTCACCTATTTTTTAGGTAAAATTAAGTATCAACTACTGATAGCTAAGCTGGTAAAACAACCAACCATAGGGCTTTGGGTTTAAGGTGCACCATGTTAAGTGCTTCCACCCCAAACACTCCCACTTGCTTTCGCCCCCCCCCCCCTTCATCCATTCTGGGGACTTAGCACGCAGGAGATTTAAGCAGCAGCATCTCCTACCTGCCCAATTCTAAAAGCTTTGTAAAAAATGTATAAGTGGCTGGGAGGTATTCCGCCCCTTAATTTGTCCTCATTAGCCTCAAGCCTTTGCGTCATTTCCACAAATACAGGATTGGAAAACAGTCCTGCCTGCATTCAAAAGGGCAGAATTAATGATGGGTAGGCTGGTTACATAGTTACATTGTTAAATTGGGTTGAAAAAAGACAAAGTCCATCAAGTTCAACCCCTCCAAATGAAAACCCAGCATCCATACACACACCCCTCCCTACTTTCACATAAATTATATATACCCATATCTATACTAACTATAGAGCTTAGTATCACAATAGCCTCTGATATTATGTCTGTCCAAAAAATCATCAAAGCCATTTTTAAAGGCATTAACTGAATCAGCCATCACAACATCACCCGGCAGTGCATCCCACAACCTCACTGTCCTGACTGTGAAGAACCCCCTACGTTGCTTCAAATTAAATTAATTTTCTTCTAGTCTAAAGGGGTGGCCTCTGGTATAGTGATCCACTTTATGGGTAAAAAGGTCCCCTGCTATTTGTCTATAATGTCCTCTAATGTACTTGTAAAGTGTAATTATATCCCCTCGCAAGCGCCTTTTTTCCAGAGAAAACAACCCCAACCTTGACAGTCTACCCTTATAATTTAAGTCTTCCACCCCTCTAACCAATTTAATTGCAGGTCTCTGCACTCTCTCCAGCTCATTTATATCCCTCTTAAGGACTGGAGTCCAAAACTGCACTGCAAACTCCAGATGAGGCTTCACCAGGGACCTATAAAGAGGCATAATTATGTTTTCATCCCTTGAGTTAATGCCCTTTTTTATGCAAGACAGAACTTTATTTGCTTTAGTAGCCACAGAATGACACTGCCCAGAATTAGACAACTTGTTCTCTGTTGTACTGGGTGTGCCCTTGGGGTAATGACACTCCCACCAATGAGCCCTGTTCTTATTTGCACCTGACTAAGCTAGGCTGTGCACTTTGAATTGGATTTTGAATCCATGCATGGAGAGCAGACTGCAGGAATTATTGCCCCAGTCACAGCAGGCAAGTGCATTTTTGGCACTAAGTTGTGCATTTGTGTAGCCATAGTGCTCTAGCTTCTGGGTCTAATGAGGCCTAATGTTATCTGTGGTGCTACAAGGCACTGTATTAGTTCATGCTGCTTTTATCAAGATCATTAAGCTACCCAACCAGTTAATCATATCTGCTCTTATTTGTATGGTGACATTTCGTGCTGTACTGCTCTGTGCATTTTTATCAGCTGTATTTACATTTTTATGTGGCATAACAGGAAGCTAAGGTACATTATAAAGCATTTCACTAAGCAGTCACAATGACTGCTTAGTGAAATGCTTTATAACGTACCTTAGTTTGCAAAACTCCTTAGCCTGGCTTTGGACCATAATTCCTATCTCAGTTTATGGGTTTTATATACGTTGCAAAATGAAAACCCACATTTTAAGGAACAACTAAAGTCACATCAGAAAATCCCCCTGAATGAAACCAAAAATATTTACCAGATGCTATGAAACTAAGTAAGATCTCAAGAGGTCCGTTAGGCATACAATATATGCAACAAAGGTTTTCACTATGGTACAGAACATTCAGAATTTGATAAATGATATCAGAATGTATAGTAAATGCTCCCCTATAAGCTTAGAGGGGAAGTTGACCTTGACATAAAGCTTCAGTTTTGCTACTGTTCTTATTTTTATTACCGGCAATTATTATTGACTTATAATACACAAAAGCCATGAATATCTTGTAAATGATATCCTTATAAACGATGAGTTCTGATGTCATCAGTTATAAACAGTGAGTTCTGATGTCATTTCTGTCACATGACTCACTGAAACTTGTGTATTATAATAAATAAAGTACCCCCAGTTGCAAAATATGAGGATATTATTAGAAGTTACCTCGGAGTTCCATGACCTGTATGGCCTAGTGTTTTTATATGGTCATGAAACTCCTCGGTAACTTATAATATCCTTATATTTTACAAGAGGGGGTACTTTATTCACTATATCTACTACACAGTGGTGTAAATACAGTGTGCCAGGTTCCCTGCCAAAAAATGTTCAGAGGCGCCAGAAAACAGGTGGCATATAAAAAATATAAGACAGTTTGTGTTCCACTGGTTGTATACTCTAAAACAAATCAGGGGCAGTATGGCCTCACAAATTAGAACAAAGTTAATGTCATTGAGTAACAATTCGCTCTTTATACTGTTAGCTGGAAGAAAGCAATCCAAATAATATGGCTTTAAGAGAAACTCTCAATGACACCTTGTTTAACAGACTGTGAAAAGTGATTAAAAATACCCTCCCTGTCCACATTAAGTTTTTTCACTTCTGTTTCTCTCTGAGCATTTGCACAAAACCCAAATGAATCCTTTAATGTATGTTTGCAGGTGCAGAGGGACTGCCTAAGCATGCATACTTCACCATGACATTTAATATTTACCAGTCACTTCCAAAAATGCTAACACATACAGCTCGCTTTAATTTGAATTACTATAAGAGACTATAAATTGCACTTATAATTTTGGAGAAAAGAAACTTAACAGATGTCTGCACTTTTTTTGCCTGGGCCCCACAAAAGTGAAAGTACAAGGCACATCAGGTGAAGGGATAAAATAAAGGATTTGCAAAGCCTACTGTACTATCTATCTCCATTATTCAGCTGGGTATAGATTTACAGGGAACTCAACAAAAATGTGCAGATTTTATTGTGAGGATCAAGCATATATACAGTCATATGAAAAAGTTTGTGAACCCCTCTCAGCCTGCATAATAATTGATTCCACTTTCAACAAAAAAGATAACAGTGGTATGTCTTTCATTTCCCAGGAACTGGGAGTGTTTTCTGAACAAAGATTTTTAGTGAAGCAGTATTCAGTTGTATGAAATGAAATCAAATTTCAAAAACTGGCTGTGCAAACATTTGGGTACCCTTGTAATTTTGCTAATTTGAATGCATGTAACTGCTCAATACTGATAACTGGCAACACCAAATTGGTTTGATTAGCTTGTTAAGCCTTGAACTTCATAGGCAGGTGTGTCCAATCATGAGATCATGTATTTAAAGTGGCCAATTGCAAGTTGTGCTTTTGTTTGATTCTCCGCTGAAGAGTGACAGCATGGGATCCTCAAAGTAACTCTCATATGATCTGAAAACAAAGATTGTTCAGTATCATGGTTTAGGGGAAGGCTACAAAAGCTATTTCAGAGGTTTAAACTGTAAGTTTCAACTGTAAGGAATGTCATCAGGAAATGGAAGGCCACAGGCACAGTTGCTGTAAAACCCTGGTCTGTCAGGCCAAGAGAAATAGAGGAGCGGCATATGCAGAAGATTATGAGAATGGTTACAGACAACCTAAAGATCACCTCCAAAGACCTGCAAGAACATCTTGCAGCAGATGGTGTATCTGTACATCATTCTACAATCGTTCTACAATCCACAAAGAACATCTGTATGGCAGAGTGATAAGAAAGAAGCCCTTTCTGCACTCACGTCCACAAACAGAGTCACTTTTTGTATGCAAAAGCTCATTTAGACAAGCCACAGTCATTTTGGAACAAAGTGCTTTGGACTGATGAGACAAAAAAAATGTTGTTATTTGGTCATAACAAAAAGCAGAAGAAGAACACTGCATTCCAAGAAAAACAACTGCTACCTACTGTCAAAGTTGGTGGAGGTTCCATCATGCTTTGGGGGCTGTGTGGCTAGTTCAGGGACCGTGGCCCTTGTTAAAGTCGAGGGTCGGATGAACAATATGAACAAATTCTTCAAGATAATGTTCAAGCATCAGTCTCAAAGCTGAAGTTACGCAGGGGTTGGATATTCCAACAAGACAATGACCCTAAACACACTTCAACATCTACAAAGGCATTTATGAAGAGGGAGAAGTACAATATTCTGGAATGGCCGCCACAGTCCTCCGACTTTAATATCATTGAAAATCTATGGGATGATTTGAAGCAGGCTGTCCATGCTCGGCAGCCATCAAATTTAACTGGAGAGATTTTGTATGGACGAATGGTCAAAAATACCACCATCCAGAATCCAGACACTCATCAAAGGCTATAGGAGGCGTCTAGAGGCTGTTACATTTGCAAAAGAAGGCTCAACTAAGTATTGATGTAATATCTCTGTTGGGGTGCCCAAATTTATGCACCTGTCTAATTTTGTTATGATGCATATTGCATATTTTCTGTTAATCAAATAAACTTTATGTCACTGCTGAAATACTACTGTTTCCATAACGCATGTTATATATTAAAAGGAAGTTGCTACTTTACAAGCTCAGCCAATGATAAACAAAAATCCAAAGAATTAAGAGGGGTTCCAAAACTTTTTCATATGACTGTATATATATATAAAGTTGTAAGGCCATTATTAGTTGAGTCATTTACATAGAACAGCAAATACACTGCATGTTATGGAAATAGCAAAACAATCTTACGATTTGTCCCGCTCAGGTCCGGACTGAGAATCAAAATAGGCCCTGGCATTTCAGGTACACAGAGGCCCGATCAGCCCACAGAGAGGCCCAAACAGTCCCCACCAGCCAACTAAATACTGACTTTCTATGGTACCTTGTAGCAGCCCTTCTGGCATTTGCCAGAACCCACAGATTGCCAGTCCGGGCCTGGTCCCGCTTAGTATATACTGTAACTCCCTTGGGTTCAACACAGGTCTTTTACCTGGAATGGGTATGGAAATCTCTCAATTATAGTCATCTGCTCTGTGTCAAATTCTTCCCTGTTCTGGAAAAAAGAAAGAAAGAAAGAAATGAATGAATGAATACACAAATGATACAGGGAGGTATGATACAGAGGGAGAGTGAAATAATGGTACAGGAAATAATGGGTTATGCGGGATAAAAAGAAGAGCTTGCTTACTTGGAATGAATATACAAAAAAGGAGAGAAAAGTAATGTAGTTAGTAATGTAACAACAAAGTATACTTCATGTATATATGAGTCATACAAAATTGACATTTTTGTACTATATACAAATGACTATATATGAATTCTCCCTACTAGGTTTCTTGATGGGATCCTGACAGATGGACGCTTATGGGACTGTGTGGTATGTATAGATTGAACTAAGCTTTGGTGAACTATGCTGTCACTTTAATTGTAAATATAGTCTTAAAAACATTTTGTCACTTTAAATGTTTTACCCACAATGCTCTAACTATAGGTTGATTCTGGTGCACTGCAAAAAGGGCCTAGCCCGAAACACATTGTGTAATCCACTTCCCCTTATGTCCATTGTGGCTTTGAAAACGGCTAGCGTTTCCCATCCACCACTACTACAATTGATTGATTGGCGCAGCTGTTAGAGTTTTGCACAGGACACCTTTAGATTGTAAGCTCTTGTGAGCAGGACCCTCTATTTCTATTTTTATTCTGTAACTCTTGTTTGTTTAACTATTTTAAAAGTCCTGTTTGATATAAATTAATGTAAAATGCTGCGTAACTTGCTGGTGCTATATAAATAAATGATGATGGCGATAACACTGTCATTGCACTCTACATTTAATTATCATTACTTTTGGCAGTCATCTCTAATATCCCATAGCAACCAATAAAAATGTTGATTTCAAATAGTAAAGTCTCCTAATTGCTGTGGTTACTAGAACTGCATCAGACTTATTACAATGGCAAGCTGGCCACACACTGATCCGATCATTGACCCTTTGTACTGTGGAGCCTATGGAGACCCTGACGGACAAAAGGGGTCATTTACAACCGCAAGTGCAGTGGTATAAGTGCAATTTGAGTGCAATCGACATGTATTTTTACCCATACAATCCCATTCATCACTTGCATCAACATATATAGTTGCTGCTGCTGCTTTTCAAAATTTAGAGCAGTTACACTTACTAACATGGGGGAACCCTGGAACTACTGCAACCTCTACACTAGGTTGTAGTATTATCTCATTGTAGCGAACCCTGAATAGGCTTTAAATTAAAACCCAGTTTAGGTTTAAACTAACTTCTTCCAGGAAGGAGGAGGTGAGAGTATAGACAAGACATGATCTGATTTCCCTTATAATAAAAATAATATATTTACAGTGTTATTTATTTTACTCTTAGAAATAGACCACCCTTTAACAACTCTCTGTTCAGAGTTTACTTATTATACCTGCTTCTTGTCAGCTAAACAGTGGTTGTTTCTATTTTAGTTATAGTTTCCCTTTAAAGGCATAGTGAGGCATTTGATTTCAACCTTTTCAACTTACTGGTATTTGCCTCTCTGGTGGTGGGTTTTCCTCAGGCTCGACACATTCCACACAAATCACTTTCTCTAGGTCCACGAATCCTTTTTTGCTGCCCCGACGCTGGGAAGATAAGAGCAACATTATCCATGGGAACTGTTTCCTACTCACTTTTAACTTGCACTACGGTTTCTCAAATGCTGACCTGTATTTATTACTGAGCCAACATCCTTTGACATTTGTATTTCAGTTCATCTAACGTAAAGAGGATCACTAAACCACCAACTGGTTTGCTAATTTAGCTAAGGGGCTAAACAACCTGATCAAATACAAAATGATTATACACATGAATGGATCACGGGAGAATTGTGGCTCCTTGCCCTGCTTCTCTGACCAGTGGCCAATGAATTTTCACCTTTTTCAGGCCTCAGCTGTCTTAAAGGGGTTGTTTACCTTTGAGTTAACTTTTAGTATTATGTGGAGAGTGATATTCTGAGACAATTTGCAATTGGTTTGCATTCTTTACAATTTGTGGTTTTTCAGTTTAGTTATTTTATTCAGAAGCCCTCCATTTTGCAGTTTGGGCAATCTGGTTGCTAGGGTCCAAATTACCCTAGCAACCATGGGTTAATTTGAATAAGAGACTGGAATATGAATTGAAGGGGACCCGAATAGAACAATAAGTAATAAAAAGGAGCAATAACAATTAATGTAGCCTTACAGTTCATTTGTTTTAAGATGGAGTCAGTGAACCCGATTTGAAAGCTGGAAAGAGTCAGAAGAAGAAGGTAAATAATTTAAAAACTATAAAAAATAAATTATGAAGACAATTTCAAAAGTTGCTTAGAATTGGCCATTCTATAACATACTAAAAGTTAACTTAAAGGTGAACCTCCCCTTTAAGGTCTATTGATCAGAATGTTTATGCTGTGGCTGCTTATACAGAACTGATCAACCAATTAAGATAAATATGATTGTAATAGCATGCTTGCTCACTAGATGGCACATATAATTCAGCCAAATAAGTAGACTGCAAAGGAAGATGGTGGGCCATTACCTCACTCAGCTAAATTTATGCCACATTTACTTCCATTCAGTCTTTCTTATAAGAAACATAGATGCATAGATTAAGTTTATTTAGATAATTGAGATTACAGAAAGGTAAACTGGAGTATGGGCCCTCTTCAGCAATCACAGACCAGGTTTATCACTATTTTGAAGGACTCGCTGGCATTGTGGTTGTTATTCATTTCTGCCATATTGAATATTTTTTCATTTAGGACATTTTCAGTTTAGAGAAGTTTGTTGACAAATTTACCAATACCTAAGCCTCCAAAACATAAAAATGGTGCAAAAAGTATACGAAGGTTTCCAAATATTTTGGCTTGTGATTCTCTGCAGGAAGGTAGAATTTACAGATCCAACATTTTGGTGCTCATTGAGGCACACTACAAATCACTGCTTTATATATACTGTAGGTGTTTCAAGTAACAAAAGGTATTCTGCATACCCATAAACTATATTCAGATAACATTTATTAGCCAAGACATGTGTCACCTGCCACCTCAGATACAGTAACTGTGGACAAGACCAACAAAAGTGTTGGAAAAACTTTGTTCAATCATAACCATCATAGCTGCACATTGAATCTAATATATATTTATTGCAGTATAAAACTAGCACAATCATTATCTATCGATTCCAACCCCCCCCCAAATAAGAGGACTACATGTTATATATATATGGCTTTATATGATATTGTCAAACTAATTGACACAACATATTTTGGGCTCAGACTGGTGCCCTTTCTCAAGTGTGAGAAGTAAAGTTTGAGAAAGGGCACCAGTCTGGGCCTGAAATGTTGTTCAATTAGTCTGAAATAAACTTCACTTTAGCAGTATCCTGCTTGTTGGAGTGCTTTCCTTTCCACTTCCATTAGCAATAAATTCAAGGCAGGTGGTACGTCTTCAAAAGGATTGATGCACTCAGTGTATGGGTTGCTTTGGTAGTGTGCTGGGATATACTTTATTTCGTCTGTATTTGAAACAGTATAGGAAAAACAGATCTACATTTCAACAGGAGCCAGGAGAAGCAAATTGCGAATTGAGCGCTAGTGGGTGCAATACAGCACCCATGAACAAGCAAAGCTCCCTGATCCCTAAAAATGCTGAATACAGGTGTATGAGATGGATTTTTGTGGACAACTGACACTGCAAAAAGGGTTGCAATAGTATCGTATATACCAAATCAAAATATATCCATGGGTTGCTTCTAGAGCAGTAGAAAGAACTGTGTAGCAAAAACAAACCCAACAATCTGAGCTTTTGAGAAAGTATACAGTTTCAGATAAACTGTGAAAGAAATTTCAGGTCCAACTGTTGGGAGGCCCTACTCTAAATCTGTCTAAGTGTCTGAAAACGAGCAGATCCTGAAAAAAGTCCCTCTAGCTCAATGCTTTCAAAACTCTCAAAACTCTCTAAGCCAGAGAAAATCCACAACACACCAGTTGCTTATTAGCTTTGCAGGAGTAACATTCCTTCCTGACACCAAAATTACAAGAAAGCTGGTCCATGGTTCAGTTATAATCATTCCCTGTGTGGCTGCATTCGGCAATGATCCGTTGTATCTAAGATTCCCATGAAAAAAATCTCTAGTTGCACCCTAGCTTTCTTTCTATTTCTGAACCAAAACACCTTTTCTTTATGTTTGGTTTCACTGTGATCGTGACTCAGCAAAGTGATCCTCATCGTGAAGTTCAAATGTGAAATATCTTTCTGTCTAACTACATGTGGTCTTTGTCATGTGCATAATCCTATGGGCATGCATTATGCCTGGATCATTTGCAAATAGCTCTTAAAGGAGAAGGAAAGTCTGTCTGCACTTGGGGGTGCCAAGTGCCAAGTGTTAGGCACCCCCAAGTGATTATATTGACTTACCTGAAACCCCGGGCCGGTGCTCCTATCGGCAGAAAACGGCACCAGCCCGGGGTTATACCAGTGAGCACCACAGAGAGATCTTCTTCCTGTTAACTCTTTCTTCATGCAGATGCGCATGCGCAGTAGAATGCAAAGCCAAACTTTAACTAAAAAGGCAGCTATTTCGTGGCAATTATAGGCCAGTAATCTGTGGTGGGCAAATTATATGAAGGCTTGTTAAGGGATCACATTCAAAATGTTGTCCTAGTGAATGGCATTATGGGCAGCAATCAGCATGGCTTTATGAAGGGTAGGTCATGTCAGAGAAATTTGATTGCTTTTTATGATAAGGTAAGTAAGATGCTGGACAGTGTTTCGGGCAGTAGATGTGATCTATTTGGATTTTACCAAAGCGTTTGATACTGTGCCCCACAAACAACTGCTTTCTAAACTAAGATCTGTTGGGCTTAACGAAGTCATTTGCACATGGATAGGAAACTGGCTACAGGATCGGGTACAGAGGGTGGTTGTTAATGGTACATTCTCTACTTGGAGTAAGGTTCTTAGTGGGGTCCCCCAGGGCTCAGTATTGGGTCCACTTTTATTTAACTTGTTCATTAATGACTTAGGGGAGGGTGTTGTAAGTAATGTATCAGTGTTTGCAGATGACACAAAAGTATCCAGCCCAATTAATACCATCCAGGATGTGGGATCCTTGCAACATGATCTTGACAAACTGGCAATCTGAGCAGCTAAGTGGCAAATGAGATTCAATGTTGATAAATGTAAAGTCATGCACCTGGGATGTAAAAATATCCAAGCCACTTATATCCTTAATGGGACTGCACTAGGCAAATCCATTATGGAAAAGGACCTTGGAGTCCTTGTAGATGATAAACTTGGCTTTAGCAAGCAATACCAGTCAGCAGCGTCAAGGACAAATAAGGTCTTGAGCTGTATTAAAATGGGCATAGAGTCACGGGAGGAGGGGGTCATTCTTCCACTGTATAGAGCACTTGGAAGGCCCCATCTAGAATATGCCGTACAGTTTTGGTCTCCATCACTCAAACAGGATATTATTGTATTAGAGAGGGTACAGAGAAGGGCAACTAAGCTGGTAAAAGGTATGGAACATCTTAGCTATGAGGAAAGACTGGCCAAATTGGGGATGTTCACACTGGAGAAGAGGCGCTTAAGGGGAGATATGATAACTATGTATAAATATATAAGAGGATCATATAATAATCTCTCTAATGCTTTATTTACCAGTAGGTCTTTCCAGCTGACACAAGGTCACCCATTCCGATTAGAAGAAAAGAGGTTCTGCCTAAATATTCGGAAGGGGTTTTTTACAGTGAGAGCTGTGAAGATGTGGAATTCTCTACCTGAATCAGTTGTACAGGCTGATACATTAGATAGCTTTAAGAAGGGGTTGGATGGCTTTTTAGCAAGTGAGGGAATACAGGGTTATGGAAGATAGCTCATAGCTCAAGTTGATCCAGGGACTAGTCCGATTGGCATTTTGGAGTCAGGAAGGAATTTTTCCCCCTCTGAGGCAAATTGGAGAGGCTTCAGATGTTTTTTTTTTGCCTTTCTCTGGATCAACTAGCAGTTAGGCAGATTAAAAAAAAACTAAAAGGTTGAACTTGATGGACGTGTATCTTTTTTCAATCTTACTTACTATGCATACTGTGTTCAACCTTACTTATCATCATCATCATCATCATTTATTTATATAGCGCTGTCAAGATACGCAGTGCTTACTTACTATGTATTCTACTGCGCATGCCTAACATTTGGCACCCCCAAGTGCAAACAGTTTTTTGTTCTCTTTTAAAGGGGTTGTTCACCTTTACATTACCATTTAAGTATGATGTAAAGAGTGATATTCTGAGAAAATTTGCAAATTGTGTTTTTTTTTAAAATTATTTTTGATTATGATTTGAATAAGACATCAATAGGAATAGAAGAGGGCCTGGATAGAAAGACGAGTATTAAAACATAGATATAACAGCACATTTGTAGCCTTACAGGGCATTTTAGGTGGGGGTTAGTGACCCCCATTAAAAATAACTCAAAAACTTAAAAGAAAAAAAGAGGACCAATTGAAAAGTTGCTTAGAATTAGCCATTCTACAACATATTAAAAATCAACGTAAAGATAAACCACCCCTTTAAATGTGAACTAAAGCTTAACTAGTCCATAAGCATAACAGATTTGTGTCTTTGAAGGTATTCCCAGTAGACCAGCCCAGTAGCATAAGCTTCTATATAGATGACAGATATAACCTCATTTTCTGTTTTGATGATTCGTGACAGTTGCAGAAATTGCTGAATAGAGGAAACAGCAGATATGGTTGCATCCAGTCAGTACTGGCAAAACATTTTTGCACATGAACAGAAAGGCAACTCATTTGAGAAGTTGATTAAACAGTTGAATGAGCAATGGCAATTAAGCAAAGTTTGAAAAGCAGAACCTGGAAGCCTTATGTAGCAGTCTGAAAGCTGTTGGGAAAAAGCTGAAAACGTTATCTGTGAGAAAGAATAAAAGACAGAAAATTAAAGGTCATGGCATCTTCAGTTGTAAATTAAAGGGGCTGTTCACCTTTAAATTAACTGTTAGTATGATGCAGAGTGATATTCTGAGACAATTTGCAATTGGTTTTCATTTTTTATTTGTGTTTTTTTAGTTATTTAGCTCTTTATTCAGCAGCTCTCCAATTTGCAATTTTAGCAATCCAAATAACCCTAGCAACCATGCATTGATATCAATAAGTGACTGTAATATGATTAGGAGAGGGTCTGAAAAGAAAGATGAGTATACCTCCCAACATTTGAAAAACAGAAAGAGGGACAAAAATATCTTGTGTGTGTGTAGCGCAATTTTCCCACACCCATTTAATGACAAAACCCCCTACATTTATAAGGAAACAGAATAATACTAACTTAACATATAATTCTCCTCTAAGTAATGCAAATTTCAAAAGTAAAAGTATTAACCTCCGCTGTATGCTGGCAAATGCACGGAGTTTGTCAGGTAAAATAGGAGACCTAGAATTAATTGCATACTCTAAAAATTATGATATAATTGGTATTACTGAGACCTGGTGGGAAAAAATAAAGCAGGAAGGGGTGGGACCTTTAATATCAGAGGGGGGGTCAGCTGGTTGATGAAAACAAAAAAATAGAGCGCAGATTCTGAACAAATATTTTTCGTCTGTCCTTCTTGTTAGTCTCAATTCTATATACAAAGAAAAAAGAATGAAAGAGCTGGCCCACACAATTGCACCTTCCCATACATAACCTCTGATTTAAATTAGAAGTATTAAAATTAAAACATAACCTTTAATAAGCGTTTAAAATGAATGTCCAAACAAAAAATTAAAAAAGCAGTTAGAAGCAGGGAGCTGATTGAACGGGTAAAAGGAGGGTTATTATGAGTGGTGCTAAGCATCAATTTAACCAGTGGTGATTGGTTAATCCTAGTGGGTGTTAGGTATTATTCCTGCAACCACCATGCGGTAATCATTTAAAGAGTACTCTTTATAGCACCAACCCCTTCCTCCATTTAGAGATCCCTCCCACAATGATAAGAAAGGTTAGCCAGTGTGAAGGAAATAAATAACGAAAGCCTAAGGCCTTGAGTAACATGCGAGAAAGGAGAGTATAAACCAAATTAACAGATGGCTGCCTAGCCGTACTGGTAAATACCAGTGGTAGTATCGGTTGGAATTCAGAGTGCCTCAGGCACTTAATTCAAGTGATTAGCTCAAGTTTCTAACCCACGGGTCATTCCGCCAATTCCAACCCCTTCACCCTCATAGTACACCACCCGCTCTGTAGTACCCTTCGATTGTAATGCCGTGTTCCTTAGGCACTTAATTCCTGCAATTAGCTAAGGTTCTGGCCCACAGATCATTGGACCAAATCCAACCCCTTCACCCTCATGAGACACCCTCCCGATCCGTATTCCCATTCAGGTCCCTATCAGACGTCCTGCCTAACTGTAAGCTAAAAGGTGCGCCTGACGTGCGTTTCACCCGCCAGTTGCGGGTGAAACTCAATACTATGAGTTTGTTCCAGCATGGTTTTATGTGTAATAAATCTTGCCAGACTAGCTTAATTTCTTTTTATGAGAAGGTAAGTAGGGACCTCAATTCTGGGATGGCAGTGGATGTGATTTACTTAGACTTTGCTCAAGCATTTGATACAGTGCCACACAGAAGGTTACTGATTAAATTAAGGAATTTGGCCTGGAACACTTGGCGTTGGCGTAACTTCGCTAGCGAAAGAGATAGACTCTAGTGGTACTTCGCTCCCTTATGCCTGTTGAAGTTGCGCTCTGGCAAATGGACGTAACTATGCAAATTCACTAAGATGCGGATTTTACTGAACGTTACCTCTTGCACCAGACTTGCCTTTGCCACCTCAGACCAGGCGAAGTGCAATAGAGTAGATAGAACTTCCACAAAAAATAGTTGAAAACTTTTCTAAGTCCCAAAAAACGCTGGCGACTTTTCATTTTTCAAGGTGATATGCTGCAAAAGATGGTACATTTTTTCTGGGGTACCCGGCTTCCCTCCTACATTTCCTAACATATGACACATAAACTATACACTGGGCTCATGTGTAGGGCAATATAACAACTCTATTTTATTTTATTAAGGTTTCCCGGGCTTGTGTAGTGTAATGTATTGGCTGCAACATATACGTCCATTGAACTTTAACTTCCCGCCGTATGCAAATAAGGGAACGCTAACGCAACTTCGATTCACTTGCCGCAGTAACGCGATCGCCACTTTGCCAGCGTTGGGCACCCTGGACGTGACTTCGGATTTTAGTGAATTAGCGTTATCTTGGGAATCTACGCCTGGCGAAGTGTTGCAATGTGAGCGAAGCCGTCGCTGGCGAATTTTCAGAGGTTAGTAAATTTGCCCCATGGAGGGGTGTGTGTATGGATGCACCACATCCATTTTAAAAAATTTGACAGGTTATGAAAAGTTTGAACACATTTCTGCGGGTTTTAGGATCAGGTTTTATGTGTTATTACAGTTTCGCTAATGCCACAGTTTCCCCAAGAGACTTGCTTATCTTAAATAGTTACAATTGTATTTTTGCTCATCTTAAATAGTTATGATAGTATCTATGTGCAGGTGCTGAGTGTTCTGGGCTGTGCCAAAACCCTCTTATTTAATTACATTTCAGAAACTTTGTATATTTTTCTGGCTGTTCGGTGCAGGAAATCAAAGAGAAACTCAGGACATTTCAGTAACAATCCGGGACTGCAGACTGAGGTGTCAAAATCAGGTCTGTCCCGTGAAAAATGGGACAGTTGGAAGGTATGAGATAAGTCATAAAAGTTGGCAATAACAATACATTTGTAGCCTTGCAGAGCATTTGTAGTTAGATGGAGTCAGTGACCCCCATTTGAAAGCTGAAAAGAATTAGAAGGGAAATAATTGAAAAACTATTGCAATTAGAATTAGCTATTTTTTAATAGTTAATTAAGTTTTCAAGTTAATTTTATAGTTGAACCACAATTTTAATAGTCCTTAGTTGTTGGCTGTGGGTTAATCTGCAAAGGGACTGTGTTTTTTCCAAATCTTTACTTAGCCCATGGTCAAAGTTTGTTGTGGGGTGGAAGTTACATAAAAAAAGGCACTAAGCTTGCCCAGGGGCAGTAACCCATAGCAACCAAGCAGCAGGAAACATTTACTGGTCACATATTCAAATGCTAAGATCTTATTGGTTGCTTTGGGTTACTGCTGCTGGGCAAACTTAGTGCCTTATATTACACATGGGGGACAAAGAAGAATGTGAAGCAGTAAGACTTTCCCCTATACATAATAAACTGCACTAAGTTTGCCCAGGAGCAGTAACCTGATTCTACCTGCTGATTGGTTGTTATGGGTTACTGTTCCTGGGCACACTTAGTGCCTTTCATTACATAACCCCTTGAGGTTAACCAGTTTTAAAACAATGTCAAAAGGAGAACCTACATAATCTGTTTGAGATGGTAAAACATATATTTCTCTGAACTTCAACACAGTTGCCTTCAGATGTACCAAGCAGATTTCATTTCCTAATAAATATGTATGCTTCAGTCAGATCTGGGCCAAAGAGCTTTGGCACCCACAGCAGAGTTGGTGCCCCACATATTGGCAGACACATTCCAAAACATACAAATACAATTTTTCTATAGTTAGGGCCAGGCTCGGACTGTGGATTCCAGCAAATGCCAGAGGGGCTGCTGTAAGATGTCATAGACAGTCACTTTTATTGGGCTGGTGGGGGCTTTTTGGGCCTCTGTGTACCTAAAATTCTGCAGCCTATTTTGAATTCCCAGTCTGGACCTGGTTACCATGTGGTCAATCCAAGTTTTTAAAGCTGAGTTTCTTGGGGTGAGGGGTAGAACAAACTTGAATTGATGGATGGTAAGGCAGCAAAAATATATTGTCATTCAGTCATCTGTACTCCAGTGCATGGGATATGGACGATTACTCAGAAAGTGTACTTAGCAGCAAATGAAGATAAGGAGGCAGTGACACTAATGATATTTAGAAGGTAATTTTGAAATGAAAAGGGGTCAAATTTAAGTTTCATAGGGCTATTCTGACTGTATCAAGTTAAATCTGCTATACATTTCACCCTGTAGCTGCCTTACTCAGTTACTTAGTTTGCTATAAAAACACAGACAGCATATATAAAATGTATACATGTGCGGTGTGGTTGGGGAACACTGGCTCAGTAGATTGATGGGTAGGGCAGAAAGGATTGGGGTTGGATAAACAACATTAAATGAGGTCATGAAAAAAGGAGGAAAACCAATGAGGCAGTTCCAGAGAAAATAACAATTCTACAGAAATCTCTAAACAGACAGAAGGGAGGAAGTGTTCAGTGATTTTGCTTTCTATGTAGCCCTCCAGATGCCTGCACTACAAATTTCAGTATGCTGTGGTGCTGAGAATAAATGAGAATAAATGTCTATGTCTGAGGATACACATTAGAACTATTACTTCTTTATAGATGTAATTTCTAATGTATGCCTCATAAGCACTGCTAGAGCCAGCATCAGTTTAGGGGGTCCAGGGCCTACACAGCCCCCCCCTTAGCCCCCTGCCCCAGCTGCAACCACCTGCTGCAACCCCCCTCCACCTCTGGGCCCCTCGCCACAGCCCCCCTCTACCCCATTTCCCTGCAAGTACCTTGTTCTTGCAGTTGCTATCGGGAAGATAAGTGTGCAGCTCCCAGGACAGGGAGCAGGTCTTGGTCGGTGGGGCCCACAAGTGCCGGGGCGGGGCCCTCTGGTTTTTTCCCAGTGTGTCCCACTAGCCCAGTCCTATCCTAGCTTGAACTACAAATACCGGCTGAAATTGGACTGTACGGCACATTTATACAGCAGATAATAGAATACAATGGTTGTAGTTCTAACACAGTCAGATAAATGGGTAAAATAACACAACTACAGTTCTTTATAGAACCTTTCTCACATAAGAGAGGATATTTTTGTTGCCAGGGGACAGTTTCATTGTAGTTGCTGCTGGATAAACAAACTTTAAAACTTTAAATGAACAAAGTCTATATATTTTCATTATCTGGCATTACTGAACCTTAACTCTTGATGCTTGGATAGTGGCAGGTTAGAAAGGAGCACATTCCAAACCCAAGGTAAATAAAAATTACCAAATGACAAAACAACAAATGACTAAATGACAAAATAAACAAGATACATACTGAATGTGCTATACTGTACTATAGCACATTGCCGGGCTCCAAATGTAACCCCATATCAGATGATTTTTCTGCCTCTTATCAGACATTTCCTCTGCATGAGTATTTCGCAAAATCATCAAGTTATATCTATTTTTTCATCTCTCTCTGTTCACCTCTTTATGGTGGCACAGACACATGAACTACTATATGCAACTCAACAAGGAGCATTGGAAGTTGGGGGCAAAGGACTTTCTGAGCATTCCTTACTAAATCACAGCAGAATTTTCAAGCAGCTGTACAGCATAAAATCAAGCATAATTAACAAGTAATTATATCCTGGGCATGACATACATATTGTTTTAAAATCAAGTCAGTATCCATGTAATAAATGTACAGGTATGGGACCTATTATCCAGAATGCTCAGGATCTGGGGTTTTCCAGATAAGAGACCTTTCTACAATTTGGACCTCCATACATAAATGGGTTATTTACTAAAACTTAAATCTCATATTTTTATTAAACAAAGCTTGACCAAACTTCCATCTCAGATTCTTATTTAAAGGAGAAGGAAAGGCTAAAATTAAGTAAGCTTTATCTGAAAGGTCTATATAAATACACCAATAAACCCTCAAACTAATGCTTCCTCTGTCAAAAGAAACACTGCAATTTCTGTCCTTCAATTGTGTACACATGGGCTTCTGTATCCAATTTCCTGTTTTAATCTTAAACTTCCAGGGCTAGGGCTTGAGCATGCTCAGTTTGCTCCTCTCCCCCTCCCTCCTCCCCTCCCTGCTGTAATCTGAGCCCAGAGCTATGACTGAGCAGGGAAACTCAGGCAGGAAGTGATGTCACACCAAGAAAATATGGCAGCAGCTATCCAAAACAAACTGAGAGCTTCTAGAGCTGTTTACTCAGGTATAGTAAAGCATTCTACTGAATAAATAGTGTTATAGCTTGCATTATTGTGGCTAATCTACTGACAATAAACTGCTTTGGTACCTTTCCTTCTCCTTTAATAATAAATTAACTTGCAAAGTCAGATTGGGAAAAAACTTGATAAAATCGAGCAAAACTCCGAATCATACAACTTTATCAAATTATCGGACAAAACCCGATGCAGACCACGATATCTTCAAATTCTGAAAGGGACATATGCCATGTCAAACCTCGGCAGGTTTGAGATGGTGGCTTTTCGGATTCAGAGTTTTTACAGCTTCAGGGCGTAATAAATCTCGAAAAATTCAAGATTTTTTTCCCATGAAAAACTTGAGTTTTTGCCCAAAAAACCCTGACCAGAAAAAAATCAAGGTTTAGTACACAACCCCCTAAGTCTACTTAAAATTTATTTAATCATTAACTAAACCCAACGGAATTGTTTTGCCTCTAATAAGGATGAATTAAATATTAGTTTGGATCAAGTACAATATACTGTTTCTTTATTACCTACTGCGCAGGTAATTTTTCGATTTCTTTTTTCAAAACTTTGTGACTTTCGGCACATGCGCAGTAGAGCTGAACCGGGAAGATCGCTCGGGAGAAGATGGCGCCTGTGAACTCCGTGGACAGGATCCTGTGCCAAGGGGTAAGTAGCAACTTAGGGGCATTTGCCCGGGGGGGGAGGTAGGCCGGGGGAGGAGGGGGGCAACACGGGAGGCATTTTAGCGTAGAAGGGGTTTAGTTCTCCTTTAAGAAATAACTTACTGAAACTCCGCTTGCGCTCCTCTTCAGAAAAGGCAAGATCCATCATGCAGTGCTCAATTTCTCCTCCCTGGCTAGCTCCTATAAGGATAGCAGAGAGGAGAAATTGAGCGCCGCAAAATGGATCGCCGGATCTTCTTTTCTGAAGAGGAGCATTGCTGGAGGGGGGGTATAACTCTTCCCCATGTGTCAGATCAATTCTAAGATAACTTGCTCTGCTTTGGTTCACCTAATCTTCATCTCTTGTAGGTGCCCCATTGGGGAATTATTAGCATATTAATAAGGATTAGCATTTTATAGTCAGGGCACAAGTTTCTATTTAACCCTTTGGGTGTAAAAGCCTCATTAACAAAACAAATAAACACTGATTAAAAAAAAGTGTATTTTATAAAATTTGATATATAAAGTTTTTAACTCACACTTGCATTATTTTACTAATTTTAGCTTAATGAATGAGGCAATATTAGCAATTTGAGTGAATATATTATCTTAGGGAAAAGTAAAGCCTACCAGCCATTGTTTTAGTTTTAGTAGCAATTAGACACTTTACCTAAGATAATAAAACATATTTCTAATACAAATCCGTATATTATGCAAAATAGCATTTATTGTATTTAGACCCTTATTTCTTGTTACAGAATTGGAATTACACAAACATGTAGGCAGATTTAGAAAGCCCAGGTTATCCTGAAAAAAAATGTAACATTTTCCTAGGTAAAATAAACCCCCTTCCCCAAAAATTATAATTTGATGGCTGACTGATAGGTGTAGTAAGAGCTAAAGACAAATTCAGAAAAAAATGTATTTAAAATGTCGTGACAAAATCTGAAAACTGTCTATTTAAAAGACAAATTTACAAAAGTGGAGATAGAGGTTTGTGATTTTGATGGGAAATCCGAAAATTTTTCTCCACTTTTATTTTGTCTCAATATCACCACTTTTGTGAATTCCCCCCTATTTAGTGTACAGGCACAGCAAAGGCATGCCATGGCAGATTTTGATAAGTTGACTGAAAGCTTCCGAGACATTGGTTTAGAGATCTGGGGTTATATAATAAAATACATTTGCCCAGGTGCAGTAACCCATAACAACCATCAGCAGGTATCATTAACTGGACACCTTTTTAAAATCAAAAACTTTAGTGGTTGCTATGGGTTGATTATTGATATTGTAATAGGCATTTTCATCCATAGGGACCTGACTTATACAGAATGTGGACCCATAGGTTAAGAATCCCTGTGGGTGACTCTTTTTCCAAAAAAAATCTCTCATAATGCTGAATCTGTATTCCTGAGACATTCTGATAAAGAGCTTCATATATTGGACCTGATTCAATTCAGTGAGAAAAAGGTGAAATTCAATTTGAGATGCAATTCAATTCAGAAAAACTTATATCACTGTTAATCACAGGAAAACTCTATTGAAGTCTTTGGGAAGAAACTGTGCTGGAATTTGTGGAAAGTTTTTTAGCCTCAGATTCAATCTTGTCCATGAGTTTTCATTTGATAAACCATGAGATAACTTTTTCGTACTGAACTGAATCTGGCCAATTGTTTGAAAAAAAGACACACAAACATTTCAACTTATAATATACAATGTAACTATGTCCAGGCTTGAATTTAAAATAGACCCTTGCATTTCTAGTACACAACCCCCACCAGGCCAATTATTAGTGGCATTATCTATGGCATCTTACAGTAACCCCAGTCCAGACCTGAATGTAACTTTATGGTTCCTTTGAATATTATCTCTTTAGACATGGACTAATGTTTTTTCTTATAGCAGGATGATTAAATCAACCAACTCACAAACAGTTCTGCCTAATGACATTAGGGTGAGGAAGTAGCACAGGCTGACTATTGTTCTCTGTCCGGAACGTTTGCTTGTGACGGTAACTGTTTTACATGCATTTTGTATAATATTGTATGGATTTTAAAGTATTGCAAATTAGTTTCCTCTGTTCTATCTGGTGGTTTAGTATGAAATACACTGTAACAGTGAGAGAGAAGATGTCTTTTAAATAGACAATATACCTCTGTATTGCTATTCTGTCCACTTCTATCACAGAATAACAATAGAAGATTAAAGGAATTCTATCGTCAAAAATTTAATACGTATATTGTAAAAACAACAATAAATAGGTGCTTTGCATTCTTAAAATAATTTATATTGGAAGGATACACAGGTATGGGATCAGTTATCCAGAAAGCTCCGAGAAGGTCATCTCCCATAGACTCTATTTTAATCAAATAATTCAGATTTTTAAATTATTTAGTTTTTTTTTGTATTAATAAAACAGTACCTTGAACTTGATCCCAACTAAGATATGATTAATCCTTCTTGGAGGCAAAGCAATCCTATTGGGTTTAATTAATATTTACAAATTCTTAAGTAGGCATGGAGTTACAAATTATAGAAAAAAACTCTCATCTAGAAGACCTCAGGTCCCGAACATTCTGGATAATTTATTACCCTTTTACCTTAATCAGTCTAACTGGCATACTCACCCCTCTATCAAAGTCATACTCATAGTAGATGATTTTGGTGTCTGTTAGCACAAATAGTCTCTTCTTAAAATTGAGAGGTGATGTTTTACGCTTCTGCTGTGACCTTTTCAAGAAAATACTCTCTAATATACCGGGGGTTGCAGCCATGGCTTGTTTTTTTCTTATATATAATGAGATATAAGGTCTCAAATCTCTTTTAAGGATTATCCGTATCAGCACTCCAGAATAGGGGTTCTTATTGGAACGAAAACAAATCTAGTTTTCCATCCTTGAATAACTTTCATAAGCCTTATTGGAGCTTCTTCCCACATGTTGGATCATTGGAAGCCATGTTCTCACCAGTGAAGGTGAGGGTGGTGATCCAACTGTAAATAAAGTAGACAAAGTAGAAATCATTTTTTAAAATCTACACACTTGACCAAGGCTTTACACATATATCATCCACTATATTTTCCTTCTAGCTCAGTGAATGCCTAGAAACTCTTTCTTACATTTCACTGAAGCGTGCCAACTGAGTTTTCTTTCTATATACCAAATAAAATGCACACAGATGTAAAAGGAGAAATATAAGATAAATGAAAAAAAAAACAACTAATTTTGTAGGCAATAATAAGTAATATATGGTGTTACTTTTACATGGTGCTAAAAATTAATATTATCTTTAAAAATCGCCCCTTTATTGGAGCTCCCCATAGATGTTCTCTGGTCCCTGCCTGTGTTTCAAATGAGTGGTGGTCCCTGCCAGAAGCACAGTAGGAGGGGGACAGCCAATCACAGCTCTGCAGTCACACAAGCACAGACAGGATTCAGTTCCCTATCAGGTCCTGCTAGCTGCTGATTGGTTCCTGCCGTACAGTGCAGTGAGCTGAGAGCCACCAGCTCCCCTGCACAGCCTGGGAATTCAGGGAGCAGGAAGTGGAAGGGAAGGATTATTAGGGTTTTTGCAGAAATAAATCAGCCTGAATCACTACTTTTTAAAGCACAATTCTTCTATATCTAAATGAGTATAATGCACTGGTACAGTTTTATTTTTTACAAAAAATGTCTTCTTTAAATGCTGTCTGTTTTGTTCTTCCTTGTCATTTTCTGCTTCATAAGTGAAAAAAGAGAAACAGGAAGGGGCAAAAATATAGAAAAAAAAACATATCTCTATTAGTCAGCAAAAAATCTGGTATCCTTAGCCATATAACTTATTTTTATTAACTGCCTAAGTGCTCTGTTTTAGGATACCTCAATCCATAGCTTATCCCCTTATTATCTACTACTCTGGGTTTCAGTTGTTGTATATTGTGGAATATTAGTATATCAAAACTTACAGTATACACTGTATGGCTCATGGCACACGTGGCATGTTCTCAGCTAGGTAGTGCCTGAATATGGCTGTGTAGTGTCACTGGTTATAATGGAAACCACTTGTCAATGCTGGTGGAGAATATGCCATATGTGCCATAAGCTTGAGACTCAATAAATTCCATTATCACAGCACAAACTTTACTTTCATGATTAATCTGAGGCAGTGGTTTCCAAACTGAGGGACTGACTCCCTTAGGGGAGATCAAAGCAGTGAAAATTGGGCAAAGCATATAGGAATGGGCTGCCCTGAACAGAATGAAGACCTTTTATCTAAGGCAGGGGTCTCTAGTCTTTTTTACTCATGAGCCACATTCAAACGTAAAAAGAGTTAGGGAGCAAGACAAACATGAAAAAAGTCCCTGGGGATGCCAAATAAGGGCTGTGATTAGCTATTTGGTAGCCCCTATGTGGACTGGCAGCCTACAGGAGGCTCTGTTTGACAGTACATTGGGTTTTTATGCAACCAAAACTTGCCTCCAAGCCAGGAATTTAAAAATAAGCACCTGCTTTGAGGCTACTGGGAGCAACATCTAAAGGATTGCTAAGCAATGTGTAGCCAGTGGTTGGTGATCACTGATCTAAGGTATAAACACTATTTCCCTCTCATACATAGAATAGCCCTCTAAAGGTCTTTTTAACCATGTCTAAACAATGCTTTCCCAACCCTTGCTCTTCCCTCATAAATGCTGCCTCCATTCATTCTGTAGAATTGACTCTGTAGCTGAAATGTTAAATAAAAAAAGCTGGTACTCACATGAAAGATACAGGAATTTCTGGTTTGGAAACACAATTCAGTATTATTGTTCTTTCCTTATGAAGAGAAAAGCAGGCAATGTGGTTGAGGTCAGGACTGTGCAAAGTAAGTCTCAGGCTAGGAGGAAGAAGTGACGGGTGGTGAGAGTGGGTAGGTCTCTGAATATAGATCATCTGCCAGGCAATGTTAAGATGCTTTGCAGAAGGAGGGCAGACCCAGCAGAATGAGAAGCTCTGCATGTTTTCTTTTTTTTTTTTTTTCAAGACTCCCAGTTCCTCTTTTTAGTTTCCTGTGTCAGGAGCTGGTTCAGTTTGTGCGAATTCTGATTACAACATGATGACAAATACATGCTGTGTGGCACAGTACAAATGCCCTAATCACAACATTTGCTTCTTAAAATTAGTCATATTACTCTTTATTACTGCATCCATTAGTAGCCATTTGAATTTTCATTTTTAAAACAGAATTTCGGCTCTTTCTAGTTAAGAGATGACAGTTGTGGTATTTATATAAGCAGTTCTGCCATGGGACTAGGTGATGGGTGGATTGTGTATAACCATATAACCAGAAATATTACATATTACAGAGCGTTTGTTTTTTAGATGGGGTCAGTGACCACCATTTGAAAGTTGGAAAGAGTCAGAAGGGGGCAAATAATTTAAAAACTATATAAAATAAATAATGAAGACCAACTGAAAAGTTGTTTAGCATTGGTCATTCTGTGACATACTAAAAGTTATCTTAAAGATGAACCATCCCTTTAAGCATATTTATTAAAACTTTATAAAATCTGAATTTTACCCATTTATCAAAGCATTTTTAGCTTTCCTAAAGGTGTATTTAACATTGATTTGACTTTGATATAGCATAATATGTGTTGATAACATAAAACATGAAAAAAATACTCTATAAAGCTACAAATGTATTGTTATTGCTACTTTATATTACTTATCTTTCTATTCAGGCCTCTCCTATTCATATTCCAGTCTTTTATTCAAATCAATGCATGGTTGCCAAGGTAATTTGGACCCTAGCAACCAGATTGGACCCTAGCAACCAGATTGCTAAAATTGTAAACTGGGAAGCGGCTGAATAAAAAACGACATAACTTAAAAACCACAAATAATAAACAATGAAGACCAATTGAAAATAATCTCAGAATAAAACTCTCTGCATCATACTAAAAGTTAATTTAAAGGTGAACAACCCCTTTAACTTTTAGAATGGTTTAGCTAATTCTAAACAATTGGTCTTCCCAGCTTCCAAATGGGGATCACAGACCCCATTTAAAAAATAAATGTTCTGTAAGGCTACAAATGTATTGTTATTGCTATTTTTTATTACTCATCTTTCTGTTCAGGCAAGCTCCTATTCCAATGTCTTATTCAAATCCTGGCATTGATGCTAGAGTAATTTGGACCCTATCAAACAGATTGTTGAAACTGCAACCAGCCCGCTTGATTTAGCAACCAAAGCTATTAAATGTTCCGGCACCGAGTCTAACCTGTCTTAGGGGTGACTGATATCACTATGCCACAGCAGGCGACCAAGAGAAGAGGGGCAGTGCTGAGCACGCATATGTTTTTTCAGCAAAGGAGCCCAGGCACACCTCCGCCATCTTTGCAGGCCTCACAAGACGCGGAGCTGACGCACTCCCAACCAGAACAACAGGGACCGTCCTCCAAGGTTTCAGAAATTTTAAATACTATACAGACTATGTTCCGAACAGAGCTTGCAGCTGCGGTCGCGGATTTTACTAAACAAATCCAAGAATTGGGGAATCGGACGAGTGCCTTGGAGTACCACACAGAGAAACTTTTAGCGGCTATACATGCTGACAGTGACGCTACAGAATTCCAAAAGGAACAGATAGCGGGAATGGAGGAAAAGATTGAAGACCTCGAAAACAGATCCCGAAGGGCTAATATCCGCCTACGCAGGGTCCCAGAGACTCAGATGGACCAAGAGCAATTCACGATGAATCTCTTTACTACTTTACTCCCAGAGGCACCGCCTGAGAGACTGCAGATGGTGAGAATACATAGGGCGTTAGCCAGGTCTCTCACTAAAGATATGCCTAGGGACATAGTCCTAAAATATGAGGCGGTCAGAGATCAAATATTGCAGGCGGCGCGACGATTTACAAGGGATCAGGATAACAAGCTATCGGCTGATCATCTACGCAGACTTGGCACCTACTACCTTGCAAAAAAGGAGGCAGATGAAGGACATTACTTTACAGCTTCAAAAGGCACGGATCAAGTACAGATGGGGCTTCCCCTTTGCACTCCATTGCACCATCAATAACCGATTGTGTTCCTTTAAGACAACGGAGGCAGCCTTGCATGTGTTGTGGAAAGAGGGCCTTCTCACTCTCTTACAGACGCCATCAGCAGGGAGGAGACCTCAATAAGAGTGGCAAGTGGTGGCTGGCCCCTCTCACTTTCTCACCTGGGTCGAAACTCCGGTATTCTCAAACCACAAAGGCTTCGATCCCAACTGATACCAGATAGCAGGGAGCTGCCCGGATAAGTATACTTTATACCCCATGTTTCTACACATTTGTGCAGGATACGTTGAGATTGTGTAAATAGGCTTGGCACACAGTGGATCAACCTAAAGTGAAAAACAAAACATTTCAAGCAAAACCTTCTATCTATATTATATGAAACATAGAGTTCCTGAGAAAAAGCCCCAATTTTGGGGAAAATATCCTGGCCATACAGCCACTGTCTCTGTAGTGTCGCCACAGTGCTGGGAAATGTTGGCAGCATCTATTCCCAAGCCTATTTACACAATCTCACGTTCTTTCCCAGGTTCCCTGAATGTTTGCTATACTTGTATAACATACTATTAGAGATGATTGGCCTTCACACCTGTTATCTCCTACCCCTAGGCCCATGTCATTCTGCCTGGTATGCTCCCCTTTGGGGTAAGGTAATGATTTGCTATAATGGCTTTTTCATAGGTACATTTCATAATGGCATTTACAATAATCTCCCATAATGTAAAGGGGTTAAACTCTCCTCGGAAGGGTAGACAAGCCTTCCAATGGTATGAACGTATACACCCAGATTTGATTTGATTTGTTTGCAGGAAATTCACTTCACTAGACAGTCATTCCCAAAATATTTTCATTGCCAATATTCCCAATATTTTCTAGCATCCACACCCAAAAAGAAACATAGAGGTGTTGCTATTCTGATCCATAACAACTTTCCGATTGTAGTGACTGACGTAGATGTAGATAAAGAAGGGCAGTACTTATCCATTGTTGGTACCATATTTGAGAAATCTATTAGGATAACATCCACCTATTCCCCGAATGCTACCCCCAAAGAGTTCTTTAGCAAGTCAGCTAGAAAATTGAGTGCTCAACCCTTAGATGTGAACCTGTGGTGTGGAGATTTTAATTTTCCCTTTAACCCGGCTCTAGATAAATCAGTTGCAGTACCTTTTCTTAAGGAGCCTAAGGCTGCTAGAACAACCCAAAATGTTCCCAACGCATTTGTTGACACCTGGAGAGAACCCCACCCTAAGACACGAGGATACACCTTTTATTCGCCCCCTCATAAACAATATTCTAGAATTGATTCTATCTTACTCAATACGGCAATGGTGCCCAACCTAAATGATGCTTTTATTAAAGTATGTCCATGGATAGATCATGATCTCATGGTAGCTTAGGTTATGATACAGAGTACTCACTCTAGATCTTCTAGGTGCCGCCTTAATGAAAGCCTGCTCAGCGACCCCCAGGTTATGCAAGAGTTGAAATCTACACTAACTAACTATTTCAAGGAAAATATCACGGTGGATGTAACGCCAGACATTGTATGGGCTACCCATAAGGCAACTATACGAGGATATCTCATACAATATGCAGCAAGGAGGAAAAACAGCAAAGGGAAAGGTATAGCCACCTAGAAGCTTCATTGCTTGCCTTGGAAAAGCTCAACCAAAATAAACTGTCATGTCACCTGGCCTGGTCAGCGCATATCACACTGATCCCTAAACCGGATAAGGACCCCTTACAGCCAAAACATTATCGCCCCATTTCCTTATTGAACATAAGGAAATATGGAAATAGGAAAACTATGGCAATAGTTTGCAGTTAAGGTAAAAGTTGTGCCTGACTGAATGATATACCTCGTACACACAGTGGATTGATTTTGTTTATTACTTGCTTTCTCCTTATTTCTTTCTTTTTCTTTTCTCTTCCCTTCTTTTTTTTTTTCTTTCCTTTATTGTATATTTTCCCTTGTAAACCAATGTACTGTACCATGCATTCGTGTGTTGTGCATTACAATGTTATTGTAAACAATCATATGGGAAAAGTGAAAAATTATTGAAATAAAAAGAAAGTTGACAAAAAAAGCCATATAACTTAAAAACCGCAAATAACAAAAATGAAAACCAATTGCAAATTGTCTCAGAATATCACTCTTGACAAACATCATACTTAAAGTTAATTTAAAGGTGAACAACCCTTAAGGATCTGACATAAATCATAACTGGTCCACAGTTGCAGAGAGAATAGTTCTTGGCCATCATGTGGCTAATCTAAGAACCTTTATCTGCCATAAGGATGTACATGTACTAGCTACAACTTTTACAGAAGCTTATCTAATCCACCATTATTTCCTTGCAAGTAAGATTATGTTGCTCATGTCACGTACTAAAATGTAGAAACTTAAAAAAAAACATTGAGATCTGATTAAAGAATCCATTAAAATATCTACCCATCTAAAAGGAAATGCGGAATACAAATATAAGCAACTTCTTTGAAATTCTAACCTTTTAGTCATACTTTTAGTCCATACTTTAGTCAAGCTGCTCAGTCAATAACTGCAATATATATTACTATTTAGGAAAGACAAAATTCTAATTTTAATAGCCTTTCCCTGCAGAAATTTTCTACAGAAGAACAAATTAACAAATTTGAGGGGTGGGGTGCAAAATGAAAAGAATGCATTCAAATGCACAGTACCAGGTGTATGGACTTTGAGCTTGGGGCCCACAACTTTTACTTTTTGCATTTACTAAAGTTCTTTTTACTTGCCCTTGACAAATCAACTTGATAAAATCTTGAAACAAACTTACAGAAAGCTTTGAACTATGGTGCCATTGCTTGTATTGTCCAATTAAAATGAACAATTCCTCATTTTGACAGATTTGTATTTGACCGTAACTGAGCTCCCAAAAATACATGTTACTTTTCAAAACAATTCTATTGGGTACTCTGTTCAAATTTTTCAGTGGTCTAACTGTGTGGTGATCCCTTATCCAGGAAGCCAAGTATTTCCATACATCTCAATGTACTTTGTAAAGCAGTACATCTGGAGTATTTAGAAGATGGGGAGAAAGTTTAAATCATATCACAATTAAAAAGTGACAATAAGGGCAAGGTCACACTTTATGTTAAAGGAGAAGAAAAGGTCCAAATGATGAGGGGGTGCCAAATGTTAGGGCACCCCCTAGGAATGTAATCACTTACCTGTCACCCCGGGCCAGTGCTCCTGTTAGCAGAAAACTAACCTGCCCAGGATATTTGTGAGCGAGCAATACTCTTCTTTATTTAAAATCCTGCAGCTGAAACATGCACAGTAGAGTGAAAAGGCCAGCTTTTTGTTAAAGGAGAACTAACCCCCCCCTACAGCTAAAAGCCCCCATTCACCGTTTCCACTGGCCCCCTCCCTACTTCCTCCCCGCATAGTGGGCATATAAGAGAGCAAACAATCTGAAGGATCAATTGGTTCAAGGTACATGGTTGAGTGGAACAAAGGGTATGTATAGATGTGGGAGTTGTGTCAACTGTAACTTTGTGGTACGCACAGACCAATTCTATCATCCCATGAAGAGTAAGGGCTATCCAATATAGGACTATATTAATTGCCAATCTGACTATGTGTATATATCTTTAAATACCCCTGTGGGAAAGATTGGGCAAAAGTTCATCTCCCATAGCTAGACATTTCTTGCAGGAACACCATCAGCTAAGCCATCATCTCCCATAGCTAGACATGTCTTGCAGGAACACCTTCAGGTAAGTCAACTGCGATTTATGGGCTTAGAACGGGTGAAAACTCCCACTAGGGGTGGTGACAGAGAACTACTGTTGAAACAACAAGAGTTACGATGGTTATCTATATAGATTGAATACCCTTTCTCCAAATGGCCTTAATGAAGACAGGGAACTAGCGATGGGCAAATTTCATCAATTTTGTTTCGCCAAAAATCCGCCGCCAGCAAAATGTCGGGGAAGCCCATTAAAGCCTATGGGCGTCAAAATTATTTTGCCGCACGTCGAAATTTTTTTTTATGCATGCCGCCATATAAGTCTATGGGTGTCATTTCTGCGGCGAAACAAGGTGAAAAAATTTCACTTTTTTTCTAAAATATATTTGCATGTACTGACCTCAGCCTGTGTAGATAATGAGGTTTATGTTATTGTGATGTTTAAAAAATTCTTTTTAAATATGTCTGTATGTAAAATGGGTTTTTAATGTTATGTATTGTCTTAACAGATTGCACTTTGATGGTGGCTGCTTTAAAAAATTCTTCTATGAACTTCGATATTTATGGCACTGGCACTTTTTGAATAGTTATGATTCGGACTGTTAATGAGAAAGAAAATGATGGATATTGGCTCTGTCACATCGCGATTATGCTATACGGACACTATTCATCATGTTGGTATTTCACTAGTTGATTGGATATTAGGGTAGGGCTACTTTGAAGTTTTCGGCGCGATCCGACATGCTGCAACAAAACGCTGGCGTCAAATCAAAAGTGACAGAAATAAGGTACGTAATGGAAATGTCGGATGAAAACGACACGACTGGCAGACGCTGCGCGTCGGAACAATGCTGCGACACCATCCGACAATGCATTCACTTACCTTATTTCCGTTGCATATGATTTGACGCCGGTATTTTGTTGCAGCGCGTCAGATCGTCTACCCTAAATGAGGTGGTTTTTATGAAATTGGGCTTATGAATTATGTAGTGTGCACAATACTAGTCCAATTATCTCTTTATTATATTGATGAATTATTGTTTTATTGGGGCAATCAAGCCATAGAGGTATAACTAATCCAATTATCGCACTGTCACTTTAAATGTGATGATATATTTATTTATATATAGTTAGAATCTTATGAATTTGTAAGGTTGTATTATACTGCACTGTCACTTTATGTATATAGTATGATATTTTGGCACTTTTTGACGCATCAATTTTTACACCTTACTTTTCACGATTTTGTGATTATATATTATTATTTGTATCCTGTTAAGAATGAAGTTCTAGCTTAAGTGCCATCATATCCACTATGTCCCTGAAGTATATGTTTTGAATCGATAAATCTGGTATAAGACAAGGAGTCGTTGTTATTAGTATACAAGATGTTAATGAAAGAATATATTTTTAACTGCTATAAATCGATATAAAAGACATTTACTTCATACCACATTTTGTCTGTTATATTGAGTGTGCAAACCCATTATATGGTATATTGAGTTTTGGTTTCTTGTTGTGGTGGTAACCTTGGGTTATTTGCACCTCTCACGCTTGATATTTAAAAATTTCTTTAAAAAATAAATTTTCTACTCTTTGGAGTGCCCTCCTTTGACCTGTGTTTTTATTAACTCCTCTAGACAAAATGTCCAAAGGTATCTCTTCATTGGTGTCAGCGTGAATTGCCTTCTCCTCTGCCTTTTTTCAAACCTTTTACCAACAACTGATTAGCACAGACTGACTCTAATGAATAGCTATCTTTTGATGTAACATGTGACATTGCCTTACAGGGCACCTATCATAGCAAAATTGTTAAAGGGGTGGTTCACCTTTACATTAACATTTTACATCTTCAGTATGTTATAGAATTACCAATTCCAAGCAACTTGTTCTTCATTATTTTATATTTTCTTATGTTTTTTTTTTTTAATTACTTGTCTTCTTCTTCTGCCTCTTTCCAGCTTTCCAATAGGGGTCAGTGACCCTATCTAACCATAAATGCTCTGTAAAGCTACAAATGTATTGGTATTGCCACTTTTTACTACACATCGTTCTATTCAGGCCCTCTCCTATTCATATTCCAGTCTCTTATTCAAATCAATGCATGGGTGCTAGGGTAATTTGACCCTATCAACCAGATCGCTAAAACTGCAAACTGGAGAGCCATTGAATAAAAAGCTAATTAACTAAAAAAACAGAAATAGTAAAAAATGAAAACCAGTTGCAAATTGTCTCAGAATATCACTCTCTACTACATACCAAAAGTTAATTTAAAAAGTAACAACCCCTTTAAACTCACTAGATGTGTGGGCTAATTAATCCCACATTCTGGCTGGAGGAACCAATACTATTTTGGTCAGACAATACCCCTAACAAGTGCTATGGTGCCTGTAATAATGTGGTCACTGTTAGCACTTGCTAGGAGCATTTCTTGCCAAAATAGTATTGTTTCCCACAAACCAGATTGTGGGTTTTATTAGCCCGCAACTCAGGTAGGGTAAACAATTTTGCTTACATTGATACACTTTAAAAGGAAAAGAAACTCTAAGCAGAGAAAAAAAGCAACAGGTAGCAAAAAAGAGAAAAGGGTGGTTAAGGACACTAAAAATAACAAAAAGGCTGAATGTGAGAGGAGAAAAGGAATGGAGACAAATGTGGAGAGCATTAAATAAAAAAAATGGGGGAGCTAAAAGGTACAAAAGGGAAACTGAGAGGAAAAAAAAGGAGTAAGTGGAAAAATGGAAGTGGTGGAAAGGAGCAAATCAGAGGATATTAGAATAGAAAGTGGAATAAAAGGAAGAGGAAAAGTATGAGTGGGAAACAAAGAGAGAGAGCAGGAACAGCATGAGAAGTGTCCACTTAGGTTGGTTGGCCCTCAAAACATCTAGTTTGTCAATATTTGGCCCTCTGTATAGAAGAAATTGGACACCATTGGTTTATACTAGAGGAAAGCAAAGACTGAATTTCTGGACCCAAGGAAACATACACACACCAACTTAGAATGTAAGCTCTATGGAGCAGGGACTTTCTTCTGACTGTCTCATACCATATGGAACTGAATCTCAGTATATATATACATACTTATATTTTTAGTAAAAGCACAATTTTATGTACCCGGATTTAGTTTTCCCGGAACTGACAGCATTTTTCTGTGTACAAGCAAGTGGTATTTCTTTTTTCTGTATTTTTTCCCAGAATTTATGCCGTTATGATGCTATCCCCAGGGAAACATAATATCAGGATTTTACTGTATTTATTATAAAGTTGTCTTCCCTCTATGTAATTTTCTGCGGTGCAAAATCTATAGTACTGTGTATTCTAGTGCTTTATAAATAAATACATACACCATGTGTGGAAAAAATGCTAAAAACTTCCTTGTATACCACAGCCTTACAGAAATAGCAGAAACAAATGGCTAGATTTATAGAATAAATATGAATACTTTATAGAATAAATAAGTATTTTAGGACTCATTTACAAAGAAAGTTTAATTTCCAATGTGCAAATTCACAATCTGCCATGTGTTTTACCCACAATGCAATGTTATTTCAAAGAATTACAATATAATTACAGATGCCTGCAATGTAGCGTGATGCAAACTGAGCATAGTATACCAATGCAGATTGAGGGAGGATTTCAACTGCATCACTGTGGGTTGGAATTGCATCATACCACTTCAGAGTAGTTGTTTCCCTGAAATAAACTCGCTTTTTACTTTCATAAACCTCCATTCTTTGAAAATATTAATTTTAAAATCTTAGTAAATCAGCCACTAAGAGCAGAAAATTGGTATTTTACCAAATAAAAAGGATGTAAAACACTCCTTGCCTCTTTAATTAGGTGGTTGTCAGATATACAACCACTGTGGGCCACCTTTTACTTTAGGAACTTTCCATTGTCCCTTCTTCAGGCTCGGACTGGAGCATTGGGGGCCCACTGGGGCTGCAAAACAAAGGGCCCTCCTGGCAGTCCTCGGGGCCCCTTACCAACCTCTAAGCTCACGTATGCGCGAAAGACGCGGCAGAATATTTGATCAGTCGCTCGGTGGAGCAGGTGTGGGTCTCCCATCTATACCTCACTACATTACTTGCTTTCTCCATACATTCCTGGCCAACACAGCTACCTCAAACCTTTCTCTCTTGCTGCTCCTATTTACCACCCCATCATTTCTCTACAGGGTCGGACTGGGGGGCCCTGGGCCCACCATACTCCGATAAATGCTATAGGATTGTCTGGTAGACTATGTGTCCATAATACCAAAACCACCCCAAATATTTCAGGCTCCAACAAAACGTGGCTGAGTGCTTACGTAGTTTGATAATGGCATAACAAATGTGTTGCTGCTGTTTTTTCTTATAGATGGGCTCTCAGTCTGTAGTAATAAAATGCAGGAAACTTTCTTTCTTTTCATACACATATCCTACACTCTTTTTACTTCTGAATGTTGCTAATGGGTTCTAAAGGTTGGGGACCCTACACCGAAACGTTCTAGGATATATTTATAAATAGGGTTTTGCGACTTGAAATAGAGACAACTGACAATCATTAAGTCAGATATGCCATAACACGTTTCCCTAATACATTAGATTGTAATGCAACTTCAGGCACGATTACTAGTGATGGTCGAATTTATTCGCCAGGTGCGAATTTGTGGCGAATTTGCACGATTCACCGCCAGCGAATAAATTAGCGAAACGCCCGCAAAAATTTGCCTGGAAAAAATTAGCCGGCGCTGTTTCGCAAATTTTTCGACGAAGCGAAATGGCGCAAATTCGCCCATCACTAACGATTACCACTTAGGTAGCGGCTATCTCTAATCCTCAGAAAGAACCTCTGTAACGTAACGTCACGGTCATGTGATCCTACCATGTGACCGCTCCATTGCGCATTACCTATTATTGAGCGGTAAATTCAAACAGGCAAAAGCACTAATGGATTCTACTTGCAGGCAGCAAACTCTTCATAGGACCTGCAACTTAATCCCTGGGGTTGCCAATTTGTAATGTAGGTTTGGTACAGGTTGCATCATCTACTCTAGGTTTTGGGGCAGTTCACTGTGTCGCTGGATGTTTGTATGGGGTGAAGGTATTTCACTGTCCCTCTGAATTTGTGGAGTTGGGGGGGGAATCACTGTGCCTCTGAATTTCTGTGAGGGGGGGTCACTGTGCCTCTGAATCTCTGTAGGGTGAGTGGGGATCACTGTGCCACTGAATTTCTCTGGGGCATGAGGGGATCACTGGGTGAGGGGGAATCACTGTGCCTCTGAATTTCTGTGGGGTGATGGGGGATTACTGTGCTTCTAAATCTCTGTGGGGTAAGGGGAGGTCACTGGGCCTCTGAATCTCTGTGGGGTGAGAGGGTATCACTGTGCCTCTGAATCTCTGTGGGGTAAGGGGGAGATCACGGTGCCTCTTATTTTCTGAGGGGGGGAATCACTGTGCCTCTGAATCTCTGTGTGTTGAGGGGGATCACTGTGCTTCTGATTTTCTGTGGGTTGAGGGGGGGATCACTGTGCCTCTGAATTTCTGTGGGGTGAGGGGGGGATCTCTGTGCCTCTGATTTTCTATGGGGTGAGGGGGGATCACTGTGCCTCTGAATTTCTGTAGGATGAGGAGGGATCACTGTGCCTCTGAATTCTTTGGGGTGAGGGGGGTCTCTGTGCCTCTAAATTTCAGTAGAATGACGGGAGGGGGGGTTACTGTGCCTATGAATTTCTGTGGGATGAGGGGGGTTACTGTGCCTCTGAATTTCTGTGTGGTGAGGGGAGATCACTGTGCCTCTGAATTTCTGTAGGGTGAGGGGGGGAATTACTGTGCCTCAGATTAAATGTGGGGTGAGGGGGGGGGGGGTCACTGTGCCTCTGAATTTCTGTGGGGTGAGGGGGGATCACTGTGCCTATGAATTTTTGTGGGGTGAGGGGGGATCACTGTGCCTATGAATTTCTGTGGGGTGAGGGGGGGTTACTGTGCCTTTGAATTTCTGTGGGGTGAGGGGGGGTTATTGTGCCTCTGAATTTCTGTGGGGTGAGGGGGATCACTGTGCCTCTGAATTTCTGTGGGGTGAGGGGGGGTTACTGTGCCTCTGAATTTCTGTAGGGTGAGGGGGGGTTACTGTGCCTCAGATTTTCTGTGGGGTGAGGGGGGTCACTGTGCCTCTGAATTTCTGTAGGGTGAGGGGGGTCATTGTCCCTCTGAATCTCTGTGGGGTGAGGGGGGGTCACTGTGCCACTGAATTTCTGTGGGGTATGAGGGGATCACTGTGTCTCTGAATCTCTGTGGGGTGAGGGGGAATTGCTGTGCCTCTGAATCTCTGTGGGGTGAGGGTGAATTGCTGTGCCTTTGAATTTCTGTGGGGTGAGGGGGGGTTACTGTGCCTCTGAATTTCTGTGGGAGGAGGGGGGGATCACTGTGCCTCTGAATTTCTGTGGGGTGAGGGGGGGTTACTGTGCCTCAGATTTTCTGTGGGGTGAGGGGGGGGGTCACTGTGCCTCTGAATTTCTGTAGGGTGAGTGGGGATCACTGTGCCACTGAATTTCTCTGGGGGGAGGGGGGTCACTGTGCCTCTGAATCTCTGTGGGGTGAGGGGGGGGGTCACTGTGCCTCTGAATTTCTGTGGGGTATGAGGGGATCACTGTGCCTCTGAATCTCTGTGGGGTGAGGGGGAATTGCTGTGCCTCTGAATTTCTGTGGGGTGAGGGGGGATTACTGTCCCTCTAAATCTCTGTTGGGTAAGGGGAGCTCACTGGGCCTCTGAATCTCTGTGGGGGGATCACTGTGCCTCAGAATCTCTGAGGGTTGAGGGGGATCACTGTGCCTCTGATTTTCTGTAGGGTGAGGGGGGATCACTGTGCCTCTGATTTTCTGTGGGGTGAGGGGGGATCACTGTGCCTCTGATTTTCTTTGGGGTGAGGGAGGCTCACTGTGCCTCTGATTTTCTATGGGGTGAGGATCACTGTGCCTCTGAATTTATGTGGGGTGAGGATCACTGTGCCTCTGAATTTATGTGGGGTGAGGGGGAGGATCACTGTGCCTCTGAATTTATGTGGGGTGAGGGGGAGGATCACTGTGCCTCTGAATTTATGTGGGGTGAGGGGGGATCACTGTGCCTCTGAATTTCTGTAAGGTGAGGGGGGATCACTGTGCCACTGAATTTCTGTGGGGGGGGGGGGATCACTGTGCCTCTGAATCTCTGTGGGGTGAGGGGGGGGTCACTGTGCCTCTGAATTTCTGTAGGGTGAGGGGGATCACTGTGCCTCTGATTTCTTTGGGGTGAGGGGGGTCACTGTGCCTCTAAATTTCAATAGGATGACGGGGGGGGGGTTACTGTGCCTATGAATTTCTGTGGGGTGAGGGGGGGTTACAGTGCCTCTGAATTTCTGTAGGGTGAGGGGGATCACTGTGCCTCTGATTTTCTGTGGGGTGAGGGGGGATCACTGTGCCTCTGATTTTCTTTGGGGTGAGGGAGGCTCACTGTGCCTCTGATTTTCTATGGGGTGAGGATCACTGTGCCTCTGAATTTATGTGGGCTGAGGATCACTGTGCCTCTGAATTTATGTGGGGTGAGGGGGAGGATCACTGTGCCTCTGAATTTATGTGGGGTGAGGGGGAGGATCACTGTGCCTCTGAATTTATGTGGGGTGAGGGGGGATCACTGTGCCTCTGAATTTCTGTAAGGTGAGGGGGGATCACTGTGCCACTGAATTTCTGTGGGGGGGGGGATCACTGTGCCTCTGAATCTCTGTGGGGTGAGGGGGGGGGGTCACTGTGCCTCTGAATTTCTGTAGGGTGAGGGGGATCACTGTGCCTCTGATTTCTTTGGGGTGAGGGGGGTCACTGTGCCTCTAAATTTCAATAGGATGACGGGGGGGGGGGGTTACTGTGCCTATGAATTTCTGTGGGGTGAGGGGGGGTTACAGTGCCTCTGAATTTCTGTAGGGTGAGGGGGATCACTGTGCCTCTGATTTTCTTTGGGGTGAGGGGGGGATCACTGTGCCTCTTATTTTCTTTGGGTTGAACGGGGATCACTGTGCCTCTGAATTTCTGTAGGATGACGGGGGGTTACTGTGCCTCTGAATTTCTGTGGGGTGAGGGGGGGTTACTGTGCCTTTCAGGGCAGGTGCAACAAGCAGATCTTTTGCAAAGTATTTCAAGAAAATATCCTTTGGTAGTATAGAAACAGCGGAACCTGTATAAAGCATCAGGTTAATGGAGTACCCCTTGTCATCAGAAGCAGTATTGACATTGACAGTGCATATAAACTGTCCCCTCAGGGTCTGCAGTTCAGTTAGTTTTGCGCCAAAACTTTCGTTCCAAACCACGGCTCCATTTTAGAAAAGCACGAAGCCTTGCAACTTCTGGAAGCGAGTCACCAGAAGCCATTTTACTGAGAGGGGAGCAGACTGGAGAAATTGCTGCTTCTTTGTGTCACTAGGCTGGTAGTGAGGCACAACTAGGAGTTTATCGTCACTCCTCCTAACAGGTTACCCCTTAGGAAAACCAAGGGAGAGCACACTATATCCCCATACCATAACTTAGGGAACTGGCAAAGCCCTCTTTCCCAGGGGGGCTGGATCACTTTGGTGAAGTTCCTGGTGTGTGTCAAGTGCCGGGAAAAGCTACCATCAGGTCACAAAGACCCGCTTGGTTCAAAATGCAAACCACCTGAACAGAACCCAAAACCCTCAGTATCTGCCCCCTCCCAGGGAGACCAAGCCCCACAGGAAGTGGCTTCTGGGGTCAGGATACCAGAATGGGCAACTTTATTAGCCACCTGTATGCCCAAGCTCACTATGTCTCTAGACAATTTGTTATCCCGCCTTGACAACCCTAAGGGCAAAGCATCCAAACGCAGGGCACCTTTTCCCTCAGAGGATGAAATTCATGACAACTCAGAAAACCATTCTCCCCCCCCCCCCCAAGATGGGGGGACAAGGAGGGGAATTATCTCATAGTTCAGATTGCCAAGAGGAGGAGTCTTCAAAATTCTCCTCGGAGGCAGTAGACTCACTGACTATTTCAGTGTTAGAAACTCTCAATTTGCAGGAACCTGGGAACAGTTCTGATAATTCCGAATCCCTTTTCTAGCGCAACAGCAGGTCTTCTCCTGTTTTTCCTAGTCACGCTCAGCTTGATCAAATAATTCAACATGAATGGGACAAGCCTGGCTAACCGAATATTTCTTAAGCTGTACCCCTTTCATATAGACTGAAAAATGGGCTTCACCAGTTTCAACACTTTCCAAGAATACAGCCTTTCCAGTCCCAGATGCTTCATCCTTTAAAGACACATGGATAGAAAGATGGAGGGACTTCTTCACTCTGTTTTCAGCTTCGGGTACCTCACTCCGTGCAGTTTTAGCCTGGGTGAGCAGGGCTTTCCAATCATGGTCAGATTCACTTCTACAAGCGATTCTCTCGGGACCCCCACATCATTTGTAAAGCCTCACTTGATGTGGCTTAACTGATCAGCAGAACATCAGCACTGTCTGTAGCAGCTCGCAGGTCTCTATAGATGAAACAGTGGTCAGCGGACATGTCGTATAAAAAAAACCCTAACTTCTCTACCATTTTGTGGTGTTTATACAAATGGCCTGTAGATGTCACTGTGCTCAAGACTTATACTGTGAATACTTTCTATACAGCTTGCGGTGTTAGAGTTGCTTACTGTTGTGTAATGGCTGCATGAACCTGCTATTAAAGCACTGTTATACTCTACTCATCCTCGGCTAACCAAAACATATATAGCAACTGCTGCTGCCTCAGGCGGCGGAGGGGCCAGGATCGCCCCTGCCGACATGTCAGTACACATGGGCATTGCCCCTCCCAGACCTGGAGGTAGGACCTATAACATAGCCAATCAAAATGAATCATGACCTATAAGACCACATGACTTCCACCTCACCACAGTTATACTTTTGCCATAGCAGTACAGTAACCAAAATAAATAACTTGGGATGGGAAACCCTGTACTGACATGTCGGGACTAGAAGAAAAGGAATTTACATCAAGTAGGTAAGTAAAATTCTCTATTTCTTCTATGTCCCTCCATGTCAGTACACATGGGATCTACCAAGCCATGCCCCGAAAACAAGGGGTGGGAATAACCAACATAAGGAAATAACCAAATTTATGCCCTGAGTAATAAGGCCAGCATCACATCCATCCAACAGGGGAGCTGTTAAAATATATAGCTCATGAAAAAGGTAGATAAAAGGCACGAGAACATGAACAACATGTCCTAGGACATGGTAAGCGATTGACAACAAGAGCTACAAAACCAACTACTAAATTACAGAGACAGACACATGAGGATTGCAGATTAAGAATAGCCATATTCTGCTTAAAAAGGTTCCCTCAGCGACTAGAGGGATACCTGCAATATGGTTATCCGACATAAAACCCCCACCTGGGGAAGAACAAAAATCCTGCAACTGTTAAAACAAAAGATTCCCTAGGACATAACCAAAATGATGGCAATGGCCATCTCAGAATTAAAACACCCTAGAAACCACCAGGAAATCAATCAGATCAGAAACTAAACACAACTTGGATGCATCTCTCACCAGTGCTGGAGAAATACACAATCCTCAGCAATAGCAAGTGGCACTAAAAAGACTTGGCCCACATTAGCCTAGTCCTGCAGTATAATGGAAGCAGCTCACACCAGTGCTGACCGGAGTCAACTCCACACCAGAGATCCGCCCAAGATCCACCAACTCCATGCTCATACCTAATGAAGACTTAACTAGATGAACACCAACTCTGGGTTATCCTAAATCGCATATCATGGTAACCATTGTAGAGCCATGCTGGTACAGCCCAGTAGCTCCACCAACCACCAAATGTAAACTGGGCATACAACAGCACAAGGATAAGCTGCTGAACCAACCAAATGTGACTTAAGGCCATCTACCAGTAAGATATGCTGTTGCCCCAGCCAACTGCTACACAAGCAAGCAAATGGGATCCAAGCCAATTACAGTCCTAGAAAACACCCATAAAAGCCGAGACCACTACATCTCAAGCTGCACAATGCTACCGTTTATGCAGAAACTGAACCAAACCTGTGACCATACATAGAAGCTGAATCCAATAGGCTACTGAACCAGCAAACAGCTGGGGTCACAATCCAAAATCAGGCATGCCAGAAGCTTATAGCCTACAAACACTGGTACCAACCAGCAATGATGCACAATCCACTGGCAATAAGCCAGCCACCATACATGCAAACCAGTGGTGGATCAGCCAGCTATTACGTATTCCAACATAGATATGCAAGGCCATTGTCACACTAGCAGGCCAAGATGCACGTGAGCTGCAGTGTATGCAAAACACCAGAGAGGAACTCTAATATACAAGCAATACTACATAAGCCAGCTATTGTGAATGCCACCCTTGGAGACAAGGTCACCAACTGCACTAGCACCTGACACAAAAGTCAATTCCCACACATGCAACAATGGAGCACAAGCCAGTTGTTGAACTTGCAAAACCCTGGTCCACAAGCCAGCCTTATTGATAATAAGCAGTGGCATACAAGACCAAAAACAATGCATGTAAGGTAGAAGCAAAGATTAGCTGTAAAAGCCAACAACATATGACCAACCGCAGCTGCTGAATACCAATCAGCAACAAAATTAGCTATGGGCTGTGAAACTCAGAACAAACACTAGCTGATTATGTCGGATAACCATATTGCAGGTATCCCTCTAGTCGCTGAGGGAACCTTTTTAAGCAGAATATGGCTATTCTTAATCTGCAATCCTCATGTGTCTGTCTCTGTAATTTAGTAGTTGGTTTTGTAGCTCTTGTTGTCAATCGCTTACCATGTCCTAGGACATGTTGTTCATGTTCTCGTGCCTTTTATCTACCTTTTTCATGAGCTATACATTTTAACAGCTCCCCTGTTGGATGGATGTGAGGCTGGCCTTATTACTCAGGGCATAAATTTGGTTATTTCCTTATGTTGGTTATTCCCACCCCTTGTTTTTGGGGCATGGCTTGGTAGATCCCATGTGTACTGACATGGAGGGAGATAGAAGAAATAGAGAATTTTACTTACCTACTTGATGTAAATTCCTTTTCTTCTAGTCCCGACATGTCAGTACAGGGTTTCCCATCCCAAGTTATTTATTTTGGTTACTGTACTGCTATGGCAAAAGTATAACTGTGGTGAGGTGGAAGTCATGTGGTCTTATAGGTCATGATTCATTTTGATTGGCTATGTTATAGGTCCTACCTCCAGGTCTGGGAGGGGCAATGCCCATGTGTACTGACATGTCGGGACTAGAAGAAAAGGAATTTACGTCAAGTAGGTAAGTAAAATAAAGTAAAATTTAGCAAGTGGCCCTAAAAAGACTTGGCCCTCATTAGCCTAGTCCTGCAGTATAATGGAAGCAGCTCACACCAGTGCTGACCGGAGTCAACTCCACACCAGAGATCCGCCCAAGATCCACCAACTCCATGCTCATACCTAATGAAGACTTAACTAGATGAACACCAACTCTGGGTTATCCTAAATCGCATATCATGGTAACCATTGTAGAGCCATGCTGGTACAGCCCAGTAGCTCCACCAACCACCAAATGTAAACTGGGCATACAACAGCACAAGGATAAGCTGCTGAACCAACCAAATGTGACTTAAGGCCATCTACCAGTAAGATATGCTGTTGCCCCAGCCAACTGCTACACAAGCAAGCAAATGGGATCCAAGCCAATTACAGTCCTAGAAAACACCCATAAAAGCCGAGACCACTACATCTCAAGCTGCACAATGCTACCGTTTATGCAGAAACTGAACCAAACCTGTGACCATACATAGAAGCTGAATCCAATAGGCTACTGAACCAGCAAACAGCTGGGGTCACAATCCAAAATCAGGCATGCCAGAAGCTTATAGCCTACAAACACTGGTACCAACCAGCAATGATGCACAATCCACTGGCAATAAGCCAGCCACCATACATGCAAACCAGTGGTGGACCAGCCAGCTATTACGTATTCCAACATAGATATGCAAGGCCATTGTCACACTAGCAGGCCAAGATGCACGTGAGCTGCAGTGTATGCAAAACACCAGAGAGGAACTCTAATATACAAGCAATACTACATAAGCCAGCTATTGTGAATGCCACCCTTGGAGACAAGGTCACCAACTGCACTGGCACCTGACACAAAAGTCAATTCCCACACATGCAACAATGGAGCACAAGCCAGTTGTTGAACTTGCAAAACCCTGGTCCACAAGCCAGCCTTATTGATAATAAGCAGTGGCATACAAGACCAAAAACAATGCATGTAAGGTAGAAGCAAAGATTAGCTGTAAAAGCCAACAACATATGACCAACCGCAGCTGCTGAATACCAATCAGCAACAAAATTAGCTATGGGATGTGAAACTCAGAACAAACACCAGCTGATTATACAACCCATGTTAGATCCAACCAAATAGTCAATCATGCCTACTGCTGGTGTAACCAGAACCATGCCTTCAAGGATTGTAGACAAGACAAAACCAATGGCTGTTGTCCGGCCAAGGATTGCCGCAAGGCAAACAGACATGCCCACCAAGGGCCACAGCAAGAACAGTAGCCACGCCTATCAGCCGCCGCTGCCTAGCCGGTGGCCTATGCACCATAGGTCACAGCAAAGGCTGGCAGCCACAAGCCCCCAAGGACTAGAATAAAAACTAGCGGCCACCTTAGCCAAGGGCCACGGAAAAAGGCCAAGAACCCTGGTAAAAGGCAACCTTGTGCCAAGGGTAAAAGACCACATGAGCCAAAGGCTCATGCAACAGGCCAGCAGAACAAGTGCCCTTGTAAAAGGCCAGCAGACCCATGAGCCAAGGGCCATGGTAAAAGGCCAGCAGACCCATGAGTCGAGGGCCATGGAAAAAGGCCAGCAGACCCATTAGCCATGGACCAAAACAAGGTCTCTAACCCAAGCCGAGGGCCATAATGAAAGTGAGAGGCCACAAGAACCCAGCTCCCTGACGAGAGACCCGAGGGCCATAGACTACAAGCTGGCTTCAAGCCTGTTAAGGTGCCAGCAGACATAACAGTAAGTGCCCTAAAATCTACCAACAATTAAAGAAGGGAAACCTACAACCACCATAACTCAGTAGATGTAGTATAACTACAACTGAGCTCCCAACAAAAACCACCAGATGGGAATAGAAGATCTAAGAGAAGGCCTACATCACACAAAAAGACACCAGAACCCTGCCTGTTAAGTGTGAAACATCCTAGGAAAAAATGGGGTACAATGCTACTACAGCAGAACAAACCCCTAGCCAGTCCTGGAAATACCAGGTGTAATAAGAGCACACTTACCTACTGTGTCTGCACAGAGAACGGGCTCACAAACCTAAGACCTCAGATGACGTCAATACAAGAAGTCAGAGGAACACCAGCACACAACCAGAAAATATGCGCTAGACAGTAGGAATAATCCAGTCAGATCCTTGGTGGCAGGCTGCTTCTTAGGAGCAGACTCAGGGGCGTAACTACAGAGGAAGCAGACCCTGCGGCTGCAGGTGGGCCCAAAAGGTATAGGGACCCCATGAGGCCCAAATAAAGAGCAGTTTCAATATATATTGGTAAAAAAGCACAACCTCTGGATATGTTAAGGCCCTAAAATGAATTTGCTGTGGGGCCCAATGACATCAGGTTACAGCACTGAGCAGACTCAATGTAAGGAAGGATGGGGCTACCATACTGCTTCAGCAATGCAAGCCTCTAGTCAACCCTGCAAGCACCCTGTGTAATAAAAGGCAAATATAACCTCTGTGTCTGCACAGAGGACAATAGAAACAACAGTAGCAAAGAGACCCAGAGGAGTATCTGCCCCTTACCTGATAGCAATGACAGGTCCGCAGGATGGAAACTTCAGCTAGAACCCTGATAGCTGTCAGCTGAGGGACATAATTAGCTTATTAACATGCAGACTTCCCAGTGTAATGAATGTTTCAAACATACCATGGATACTGATAAATCATACTCACCGGATTCAGGTAACACCCTGCTTCAGCAGAGAGATTCACCAGCCAGTACTGAATGTACCTTGTATAACTGCATTTTGCACAGAGGACTCCAGCTCACAACATAAGACTATATGTATATAATACCAGAAGTCAAAGGAACACAGGCAGCTTACCAGATAGCTCAGAATTGTCAGCAGGAATCTCCAGTCCGGTGGAACACTGCTTGTTAAGAGCAGACTCGTAAGAAAGGAAGGAGGTGCCATACTGCTTGAGCAGTGAAACCTCTAGCCATTCCTGCAGGTGCTTTAGTAACATGAGCCAATATAACTGCTGTGTCTGCACAGAAGATGCAGGTTCACGCATACAAAGCTTAAAATGTAATAACAGCAATAGCAACGTGGCCAAAAGGCACACCTGCACCTTATCAGATAGTGACTAATTAGCTGGATGGAAACTCCAGCCAAAGCTCTGATTGCTCTCAGCTGAGGGACATAATTAGCTAATTAGCATTAGACCTCCCAGTGCACTGATCATTTTAAAAACACACAGTAGATACTGAAGAATCATACTCACCAGCTTCAGGCTGTTATAACTAGCCTACATGCATACCCACGGCCCTTTTGCAGAAGTTCTGTAAAATTCTGTAAAGCCTCACGTAACTGAAAAGAAAAGGGGGAGCCCAAAAAGCTCACAGGTAACAATGTGGGAAGCCCACAACTGTGTCTCTTCCCAAAAAGCACTAGATTAAATCTTGTGCCTCGCTGGGAATATAGCAGGGGAGCTATTTTAGCACAGGCCTAGGACCATGGGTATGCCCACACCTGCACTACTTCCCAATAAGCGATAATTTACAGATTATGCATCTTGAGGCATCAGGTAAATTCTTCTCGATTACCTGGGAATCATCCCTCTGTGTCCACACAGAGGTAAAAAATAAACAAAAAAGAAAAAACAAAAAGCTTACAGGTAACAATGTGGGAAGCCCACAACTGTGTCTCTTCCCAAAAAGCACTAGATTGAATCTTGTGCCTCGCTGGGCATATAGCAGGGGGCTATTTTATCACAGGGCTAGGACCATGGATATGCCCACACCTGCATTTCTTCCCAATAAGCGATAATTTACCGATTATGCATCTTGAGGCATCAGGTAAAATCTTCTCCATTACCTGGGAACCATCCCTCTGTGTCCACACAGAGGTAAAAAATAAACAAAAAATACAAAAGAAAAAACAAAAACTGTGTTTGATTTCTCTTAAAATTCACCAAAAAATAGAAAAAAAAAGAGTGAGGATGGAGATCCTACCTCCCTGTCCAGTAGGACAAAAAATAACTGTGGTGAGGTAGAAGTCATGTGGTCTTATAGGTCATGATTCATTTTGATTGGCTATGTTATAGGTCCTACCTCCAGGTCTGGGAGGGGCAATGCCCATGTGTACTGACATGGAGGGACGTAGAAGAAACATTTATTCCAGACAAGTTTATATGCACTGTCAATGTCAATACTGCTTCTGATGACAAGTGGCACTCCATTAACCTGATACTTGATACGGGTTCTTCCGCTGTTTCTATACTACCAAAGGATATTTTCTTGAAATACTTTGCAAAAGATCTGCATGTTGCACCAGCCCTGAGACTGGTCAGTTACTTTAAGGATCCAATCCCTGTACTTGGTTGCTTGCCAGTGATTGTACAATTTGAATCAAATACTGCAAAATGAGACTTTTACATTGTGAATAAGGGTAATACTATTCTTTGAAGGGTTCTCTTTGTTGCATTAAACCTACAATTAGTTGATGTATCATTACTACAGCACCAGTGCCTGCCACACAGCCAGGGAAAAACTTGCTATTGATATTGTTGGTCCTTTTACAGATGCTCCTACAGACTGTAGATTTGCTATAACCTTGATAGACTACTACAATAAATGGCCTGAAATTGCATTTGTTTCTCATATAACATAGGTTACAGCAATAACATTTCTGTCTACAGTCTTCAGCAGAGAAGGTAATCCAAAGGATTTAATATCAGACAACGGACCACAATTTGTCTCATCTGAGTTTGAATTCTTTCTGAGAGAAATTGTGCCTAGGAAATCTTCAGTGTATTACCCACAAGCAAATGGAGAAATTGAGCAATTCTGAAAAGAAGCACTACAGACAGCAAATCTTATTGGGAAATCTTGGAAAGTATTTACAATAGAGTTCCTATATAACTACAGAGCAAAGCGCCATGCAACAACCCAATCATCTCCAGCTGAATTATTACATGGCAGACAGAAGCGCATTAAGTTACATGTTGCAGACATCAAACTTCCACAAAATACTGTGCCTACTAAATCATCTACTGCTGACATCGAGAAACGTCAACAAGCCAAATGCAAGGCTTATATTGACAGAAAACGTGGTGCCAGAGAAGTACACTTTCAGCCTGGATCTTTAGTCAGAATTAAGAAACCATACCACTTTGGCATGATAAGGTACCCCCTCAGTCCGACTGGCCTGTCCTAGGAGGAAGGCTACACCACTTTGCGGGACAATTGGCTCATGATTACGCATGACTCTTGGGTTCACAAGGTTGTCACATGGAGTTGTAATCTAGAAATTACGTCTCTACCACCTCAAAGATTTTTTATGTCAAGGCTCAGCATAGAGCAAGGCTTTTCAAGAGGTGATAACATCCCTCCTTCAGGCATGAATAATTGCCCCCTGTGCCTCCAGTGGGTAATGCAAGGGATATTATTCCAACCAGTTTGTGGTTCTAAAAAAAGATGGATCGGTTCCTCCGGTACTGGATTTAAAGGAACTCAACAAGTTCATTCGACCACGAAATTCAAGATGGATTCAGTTCCATTATCGCAGCAATGAGTCCGGGCCAATTTTCCCTCCGCATCAGATTCTTGTTAGGGATGGGCAAATTTGACCCGTCTATGGGTGTCAAAAAAATGTTGTTGCACGGCAATTTTTTTTGACGCGCATCTTTTTTTTTGTCGCATGACGCCATACAAGTCTATGGGCGTCTTTTCCGCGGAGAAACAAGGTGCCCAGCCCTAATTCTTATGCTTTGCCTTTCAAAACCGTAATTTCCAATTTACAGCCCTACCCTTTGAACTAACATCAGCTCCGAGGGTCTTTACAAAGATCATGGCAGTGGTCACAGCAGAAATTGGAAGCATGGGAGTGCTTGCAGGAGGCACATCAATCACTAAGGAACTCTGTTGGTGCCTCAACTTGGAAAAGTCTTCCCTAACTCCCAATCATTCCTACTGGCTACAGACATCTCACCTCATCACCGGCCGGGCGTTAGGGGAGCCTCAGTGGAGACTGTTGACAACAGACGCAACTTTGTTCAGTAGTACTGGAAGGTCGTGCGGCGCAGGGTCAGTGGTCTAAGGAAGAAAGCCTTTTGCCAATAAACTTGCTTGAGACCTGAAATCCACTTGGGGCTACTCAATTGGCAGCAGGACCTATCCAATCAAGTGGTATAGATCCAGTCAATTGCACAGTGATGGAACACATAAACCACCAACGCGGCACAAGAAGCTGGATCCAGGCAAATGGTCACTAAAAGAGAAAGTCTTTCAAGTGGAGTATCAGAGGTGGTGTGTCCAAAAGGAATGTGAGGATCTCCAAAAATGAGAAAACAAATATAAAAAGTAGAAAAATTTATTAGGACATAAGACCTAACGCGTTTCGTGCCTATTGGGGCACTTACTCATGTCTCATTTTTGGAGATCCTCACATTCCTTTTGGACACAGTACTTTTGATTTTGCACCTTGGGACTGAGGTGAACTGTGAGTGTTTTCTCCTTTATCCTTTACTTTAAGTTTGTATTTTTGATCCAATATTTATTCATTGAGTGGTACCATAGATATTTGCTATAATGTGGCAGTAACACAAACCCTGTTTCTAGAGTATCAGAGGTGGCCCTCATGGCAACGCGACACAACAGGAAGGTGCCGGGACCCTCTGACAGAAGCAGCAGATGCTCTGACAGCACCCTGGAATTTTCACCTGGTGTATGCCTTCCCCCACTGCCATTACTTCCCAGAACGATAAAAAGTTACAAAGGGGACAAACCACTCTTATACTGATAGCTCCAAGGTGGCCACGTCGAATGTGGTTTTCAGACCTCCTAAATCTCTCAATAGCGGAACCCAGGCTGCTGCCCGCCCATCCAGACCATTTTCATCAGGGGCCGATTCGTCATCCCAGCTTAGCCAATCTCAGCTTGATGGTGTGGCTCTTGAGACAAATATTGAAACAAAAGGGTTTTTCAGGTAGTGGTGCACACCATACGAGCAGCACAAAAAACGGTATCGGCCAAGATATACTATAGAGTTTGGGCAACATACCACCAATGGTGTCTAAGACGCAAAACTGATTTTGAGACAAACTTGCTAGAGTTCCTCCAGGTAGGTCTTTCAATGGCCCTCTCAGTTCTTTTTCAGAAAAGACTGACACTTCTGCCGGATGTCAAAACATTTGTACAGGGGGTGGCTCACATAGCTCCCCCATTCAGGTCTCCTTTAGCCACATGGGACCTGTCTTAAGGGCGCTGCAACATTCTCCATTCGCATTCACAAAGTACCTTCATTTCTACCAAAGGTAGTTTCAACTTTCCATCGAAACCAGGAAATTACTATTCCAACGTTTTGACCATCTCCGGCTAAACCCAAGGAAGTAGCACTGCACTCTCTGGACCCTGTCAGGGCTCTCAGGTTCTACCTACATAGGGTTCAAGATATCCGTAAGTCGGACTCACTGTTTATTATTCCTTCAGCACATGGTCGGACTGGCCTGCCGGGAAACCGGGAAAGAACCCGGTGGGCCCCGACCTTGGTGGGCCATTAGCCCTTACCCTAGTTAATTTTCAATAACATTTATATTTGTACCATGCGGTGGGCTCAATGGCAGAACTACGAGGGAGCAGGGGGTGCGAGGGGACCAGCACCCGCACCCCCTCAGGGCCCCCACAGCACTGCTGTAGCCGAAAAGAAAATTGCATACGGAGGGGGGGGGGCGGCTGCACGGCCAGCACTCGGGCCCGCCCCTAGCTAGTTATGTTGCTGACTACACCTTCTGCCCTCATTTGGGATCACGGATCCCATCGCATAGCTAACCTTCTGCCTGATTTCATGCTAGCTCTTCCCAGGCTGTGCTGCAGCATCAAATTACAGGCTCACTGCTAGCTATTTGAATATCCCGCCCACACATTCTGGGTCCTGTGCAGGGAAGGATTTCTCTATGCTGGGCTCTATCTAGACTAGAAAAACTGTCTGGCTGCTTTCCAATTTCCAAACCCCCCCAATCAGAGAAAAATACTAGTAAGAACTATAGCTTTATTGCTTATTGCTGCATTTATTTAGGGTTTAACTCTCTGTTGTCATTTGCCAAACAGATATTATTGTACAAAAAAATAACTGTGTTCAGGGATATGATCTGTAAATCTGCCACTGTCATCCTGTTTTATATATGTGTATTCTGTATTATACTACTTTATAAGTACTGTATCTGAACATTGTTGTTTTTTAACCTCTTAAGTAATAGTGCACCTTTAAATTAACTTTTACTATTTTATAGAATGGCCAATTCTTATACTTTTCAATTGGTCTTCATTTTTTATTTTGTATAGCTTTCAAATTATTTGCTCTCTTCTTCTAACTTAAACCACTGCCTGGTTGCTAGGGTAATGTAGACCCTAGCAACCAGATCAGTGCTGAAATTCCAAACTGGAGAGTTAAACAAGATATTTAATTTAATATTGTAATTGGCCATTCCAGATTCTTTTTTTTATGAAAAATTTTAATTTTGATAATTATTTGTAACTGCTATTCTGTACTGGGGGGGTTGCAGGCCCTAAAGATGAGGTTTCCTGGTGGGCTCCGGGCACCCCAGAAGACAGGATCAAAGCTCACTCCACCAGGGGAATGAGTACATTGTGGGCGTTTAGAAACCAAGCCTCTGTGGAACAACTGTGTAAAGCAGCTACGTGGACCTCAATCCACTCCTTAGCAAAATGTTACCACTTGTGGCACCTGACACATGCTTTAGCAGGAAGGTTTTACAAGCCACAGTGGTCTCTTGCACATAGGGCCTCTTGCCCACCCTACTTCGGGGACAGCTTTGGTATGTTCCCACTGTTTCCTATGTCCCCCAAGCAGACAATGGAGAAAAGGAGATTTTGTGGACTCACCGTCAAATCTTTTTCTCTTCAGTCGCTTAGGGGACACAGGACTTCCATCCCTGGCTGGAGGCCCACTGTTTTCATTAGACATGGTTTGGCATTAGTAAACAGTTTTGTTCATTGATTTTTACTTGCGTCACATTTTACGATCTTCTTTGGTTCAAACTGAATAGGGCTCTGCCCACTGGAGGGGTATATAGCAAGTGCAGGAGGAGCTACTTATTCTTTTGGTTGTGTCCTGCCTCCTAGTGATACTAGCTATACCCCACTGTCTCCCAAGCAACTGAAGAGAAAGAGATTTAACGGCGAGTCCACAAAATCTCCTTATTTGGTATTTGCGTGTTTAGGAGACACAGAACTTTCCAAATCTGCTGTGTTCTCATACATAAAATAAATTGTTTCTGATATATGTGATTGTACTATGTTAAACATGATTTTTTTCATTTTATTAGACACTTAGAAGTCTATATCTTTTTACAGAATTGGAATTACACCAAAATTCTAGCATACAGTATTTTGAAAGCTCAGGTTGTCCTGAAAAAAAAACAATATATTGTTTTCCTGGGTAAACTAAAAGACCCTACCAGGAAAGGCCCTTAAAGTGAAAGTTAAAACTGCTTGGCAGTAGATGTTTGCATTTAGGACAAATCGGCTGGCAGGGAAAGGGTTAAAAAACTGCAAGTTTTTTGGGACAGAAGCTGCATTTAATGAATATAAACACTACAATAAATTTTGTAAAACAGCAATCCGGAAGGCAAAGAAAGGAAATGAAGAGTGCATTGCGGCTGAGGCTAAGACTAACCCCAAAAGGTTTTTTAAGTAAATTAATAGTAAAAAGATGGGGTTATTTGAAGGCTTGGGATCATATTCAAAATGTTGTCCTAGTGAATGGCATTATTAGCTGCAATCAGCATGGCTTTATGAAGGAAAGGTCATGTAAGGGCAAATTTGACTGCTTTTTATGATGAGGTAAGTAAAATGCTGGACAGTTGGGGAGCAGTAGATGTAATCTATTTGGATTTTGCCAAAGATTTTGATACTGTGCCCCACAAATGACTGCTTTCTAAACCAAGGTCTCTTGGGCTTAATAAAGTCGTTTGCACATGGATAGGAATCTGGCTACAGGATCGAGTACAGAAGGTCGTTGTTAATGTACATTCTCTACTTGGAGTAAGGTTCTTAGTGGGGTCCCTCAGGGCTCAGTATCGGGGCCACTTTTATTTAACGTGTTCATTAATGACTTGGGGGAGGGTATTGTAAGTAATGTATCAGTGTTTGCAGATGACACATTAATTCCAATTAATTCCATCCAGGATGTGGCACCTTGCAACAGGATCTTGACAAACTGGCAATCTGGGCATCTTAAGTGGTAAATGAGATTTAATGTTGATAAATGTAAAGTCATGCACCAGGGAATGTAACAATATCCACTAATACCCTTAAAGGGACTGCAGTAGGCAAATCCACAATGGAGACAGAGCTTTGGGTCCTTGTAGATAATAAGCTTGGCTGTAGCAAGCAATGCCAGTCAGCAGCGTCAAGGGCAAATAAGGAATTGAGCTGTATTAAAAGGGGCAGAGATTCATGGGAGGAGGGGGTCATTCTTCCACTGTATAGAGCACTGGTAAGGCCTCATCTAGGATATGCCATACAGTTTTGGTGTCCAGTGCTCAAACAGGACATTATTAAATTAGAGAGGGTACAGAGAGGGGCAACTAAGCTGGTAAAGGGAAAATCTTAGTTATGAGGAAAGAATGGGTAAGTTGGGAATGTTCACACTGGAATAGTTCCCCTCAAAGCCATCCCCAGCCCCGCTAAACTGCATTGACCCGACACTGCTAAAAGATCTTCTGTGCTGTTTCAGTGACACTGGGTTGGGGAGATCCTTTCTTAGGCTAATTGCGAATGAAAACAGGACTTCAGCCTATGGAAGGATCGCTCCAGCCCCCAGTTCCCCTCAAAGCCCCCCTCAAAGCCACCCCCAGCCCTGCTAAACTGCATGGACCCGACTCTCCGACACTACTAAAAGATCTTCTGTGCTGTTTCAGTGACGCTGGGTTGGGGCGGTGAGATCCTTTCATAGGCTAATTGCAAATGAAAACTGGACTCCAGCCCCCAGCCCAGCATCATGGAAGCAAGGCAGTAGATACGTTAGTCGTGTCAGAGAGTCGGCTGCGCAAAGGTTCGCGGGGCTGGGGCCGACTTTGAGGGGGGCTTTCAGGGGAACTATTCTGGATGCAACAACTACTTGATACTGACACATTCCTATGATTTTTATAGGAACTTGTCAGTGTCGTTTTAAGGCGTGATATGATAATTATGTATAAATATAAAGGGATCATATAATAATCTCTCCAATGCTTTATTTACCAGTAGGTCTTTCTAGCTGACATGAGGTCATCCATTCTGATTAGAAGAAAGGAGGTTCCAGATAATTATTGGGAAGAGGTTTATTATAGTGAGAGCTGTGAAGATGTAGAATTCTCTCCCTGAATCAGTGGTACAGGCTGATACATTAGATAGCTTTAAGAAGGGGTTGGATGGTGTTTATCAAGTGAGGGAATACAAGGATATGGAAGATAGCTCATAGTACAAGTTGATCCAGGGACTATTACGATTTCAATTTTGGAGTCAGAAAGGAATTTTTCCCCCTCTGAGGCAAATTGAAGGGGCTTCAATCAAAAGGGTTTTTCGCCTTCCCCTGGATCAACTAGCAGTTAGGCAGGTTATGTATAGACTTAAAAGGTTAAACTTGGATGTGTGTCTTTTTCAGCCTAACTTACTATACCATGCTACTGTCTGATCCTGCTACATGTCTTCATTTATTTTTTAATAAAATTATAAATAAAATGACCTTTTTTGTTTGAAATACAATTTTTTGAACAGTTCATTTTTAGAAGTTTAAAGGTAACTTTATCTACTTGGCTTGAAATAGACCCTGCACAATGTTACACTTGTCAAAGTCAGCCTTAGTTGATAGCAGGGCCGCCATCAGAAATCACGGGGCCCCGTACAACGAAATTTTCTGGCCCCCCTGGTCCCCGCCCCAGCACAACCCAAAGCCCCATCCCAGATCCCGCCAACCCCACAGTAAAAAAGCCACACATTTATCCGAGATAAAACAGTAAACCCCCCCCCCCAAGTTATAGAAAGCCATTGGTGGTCAGTGCATCCCTACAACTTAAAAAAATTAATTGGTGGCCAGCCCCCTATAAGTTTAAAAAAAAAAAAACAATTGGTGGCCAGGCCCCCCCCACCATAGTCATAGTGAAATATGATTGGTCAGATATAATGGGGGGCAGGGGCTGTGAGCAGAGAGAGTTTTCCATGTTCAAGTGAATTAATTTTTGTACCAGGAAACAACATGTGATGCTAAAATATGCTGTAGGGCCATTACAGGTAATAGACAAGGCAACTCATACACTGCCATTCTTTCTTCGCTACATCACTCTCCCAGACAATCCATCACATGGCAGGCAGGCATGTGGGCCCTAGTGTTGGCGCTGTTGTTATAGCTACCATAGATCCCCCCTGCCCCCATGTAGACTAACCCACTGTGTGCTATCGTCCAGTTCCTTCCAAGTCCACAGCTTCTAACCATGCCCACTTTCTGCATCACCCTATCACGCGCGCTCCTGGGAATCCTGACAGAATAGAAGCTGTTAGCTGTTCCTACAGGAGGCGGAGGACATGCTCGCAACTAAACTAAAGCGGTAAGCGCAAGCACAGCTGCCAGCGTTGCTTGAAAAAAGTAGCAGGTCAATTTGGCAGAGGTAGCTTTTGATTCTCCGTGAAAGGGGCCCGGCAAATCCAGGTTTAGCACCGCCGGGCCCCCCTTCGTGCTTCAAAAACCGCCAGGCCCGGTACAGCTGTACCCGATGTCCCCCCCTGATGGCGGCCCAGGTTGATAGTACAGGTATGTGATATAAATGAGCTGGAGAGAGTGCAGAGACGTGCAACTAAATTGGTTAGAGGGATGGAAGACTTAAATTATGAGGGTAGACTGTCAAGGTTGGGGTTGTTTTCTCTGGAAAAAAGGTGCTTGCAAAGGGACATGATTACACTTTACAAGTACATTAGAGGACATTATAGACAAATAGCAGGGGACCTTTTTACCCATAAAGTGGATCACCGTACCAGAAGCCACCCCTTTCGACTAGAAGAAAAGAACTTTCATTTGAAGCAACATAGGGGGTTCTTCACAATGAGGACAGTGAGGTTGTGGAATGCACTGCCGGGTGATGTTGTGATGGCTGATTCAGTTAATGCCTTTAAGAATAGCTATTGTGATACTAAACTCTATAGTTAGTATAGGTATGGGTATATATAATTTATGTGAAAGTAGGGAGGGGTATGTGTATGGATGTTTTCATTTGGAGGGGTTGAACTTAATGGACTTTGTCTTTTTTCAACCCAATTTAACTATAGTACGTGCAGAAACCCTGGGAACGTCTGTGAAAGTTCTAGGCAAGTGACAGTTTAGCAGTCCCAATCTGTATGGGTTCCTCAGGGGATTGAGCAAGAGTAAAGATTCAGAGGGAATTAAGACTTTGCTGGTAGGAACATAACCAGGCTGTGAAACCTTCTAATGATGCCTTTCCGTCTGGGATCCACCTGTATAGCTAGGTGCATTAAATGGGAAATAAAGTCTAAAATAGAATAATGGTAGAAATGCTGTATTTTGTATACTAAACATAAACATGAACCAGAAGCCTAATTAAATAAATGATTTATGTTTTCAAAGTTGGCTGCAGGGGGTCACCATTTTGTAACTTTGTTATACATATTTGCAAGACCGATGTCGATCAGGCAGGGTTAAAAACCCCTTCGGATTGCAGCCCCATCTGTTCGTAGATCTGGTCCTGCGAGCCGACCCGTATTGGCAACATTATGATCCGGTTGGATATCGCCCACCTCAATGAGGGCATGTCGGGGAGAGATCCCGAGCGGATCTCTCCGTGTATAGCCAGTTTAGACAGGATAGGAATTAGCTTGTTCTTTTCTGAACTGACTAGTTTCTACCCCTATATTGGGCCTGTCAGGTAATTGCCCTATACAGATGGTTCCTGTACTGTTAGAGAAGGTCCTTAGACAGGATAGGAATTAGCTTGTTCATATATAAACTGACTCTTTTTTACCCCTATACTGGACCTGTCAGGTAATTGTCTAATACAGATGGTTCATATACTGGACCTGTCAGGTATTTGCCTAATACAGATGGCTCATATACTGTTAGAGAAGGTCCTTAGACAGGATAGGAATTAGCTTGTTCTTATATGAACTGACTAGTTTCTATGCCTATACTGGACTTGTCAGGTATTTGCCTAATACAAATGGCTCATATACTGTTAGAGAAGGTCCTTACACAGGATAGGAATTAGTTTGTTCTTATATGAACTGACTAGTTTCTATCCCTATACTAGACCTGCCAGGTAATTGCCTAATACAGATGGTTCATGTACTGTTAGAGAAGGTCCTTAGACAGGATGTGAATTAGCCTGTTCTTATATAAACTGACTAGTTTATATCCCTATAATACACAAAAGCCATGAATATCTTGTAAATTATATCCTTATAAACGGTGAGTTCTGATGTCATCAGTTATAAATGGTGAGTTCTGATGTCATTTCTGTCACATGACTCACTAAAATTTGTGTATTATGGTCATGAAACTCCTCGGTAACTTAATATCCTTATATTTTACAAGAGGGGGTACTTTATTCACTATATACTGGACCTGTCAGGTATTTACCTAATACAGATGGTTCATGTACTGTTAAAGGTTCTTAGACAGGATATGAATTAGCTTGTTCTTATATGAATTGACTAGTTTCTATCCCTATACTAGACCTGCCAGGTAATTGCCAAATACAGATGGTTCATATACTGTTAGAGAAGGTCCTCATATGAAGTAGCTGTAAAACAGCTGAACACAGGATGATGGATTTCACACATCTTATATATGAATAACTAAGTATTATCTCTAAAAATGGCAGATATATGTCCTCTAATGAGTTGCAAATTAGTTTCTATTGATTTAACATACCGAAAGGTAAATATATTGTTAGTACGGAACGCATTTTAGGACATCCTCCTGCGAAATACCTGTCCTCCATGCGACGTCCTACGGCTTAGGAATGCCGCATCGGTGCTTTGACCGTCACTCATCCTCCAAATCTCCAGTCATTCCTCTGTGCTCTACCCTCCCTTCTCAGCCGTCAGCCATACGAGTCCTTTGCCTTCCGCCCTCCTCCTTCTTCCCTCCCTGCTCAGCCCTCTGCACTCAGCCTTCCGCTTTACCTCTTCATACCTCCGCACTTCGCCAGTATTATTATACAGATGTTTTAAACACATTTCCGCTTTCTCGGACTGAAAGCTTAGAGAGAAGACTGACAGATGAGTTCTGAGGGGGGAGAGCGGAGGGCGAAGTGCGGAGGGGTGTACAGGTAAAGCGGAAGGCTGAGTGCTGAGGAAAGAGGGTTGAGCAGGGAGGGAGGAAGGCTGAGGGTGGAGGGTAGAGGACTGAGGGAGGAAGACAGAGGGAGGACGACAGAGGGCTGAGTTCGTATGGCTAAGGGCTGAGAAGGGAGGGTAGAGGATGGAGGTATGACTGCAGATTTGGAGGATGATGAGGATGGAGCACCTTAATACCCCTCTGAATTGTGTCTGTGTTACCCTCCCATTTAGACTGTAAGCCCTACGGGGTAGGGTCCTCTAGCCTTTTGTTTCCTTGACACTGAGCACTTAATCTGTATTGTAATTATATTTTTTATATTTATGTGAATTGTATTTCTAATAATGCACTTATTGTTACTTTTTATTCCAAAGACCCCTTAGGCTAAGGCCACATTAGGCGATAGCGCCGCGATTTGACTCGCGGTGACTTTTCGCCGCGACTTTTAAACCCCAATCGCTGGGGAAACTTTTGCGCTGGCGTCTATGGGGAATCGCGAAAAATCGCCAGCGTAAAAACACACGCGGCGATCTTTTCTCTACTGTCGCTCGAAATTGCCTCGCTAGGCGATTTCGAGCGACAATAGAAAAAAGATCGCCGCGTGTGTTTTTACGCTGGCGATTTTTCGCGATTCCCCATAGACGCCAGCGCAAAAGTTTCCCCAGCGATTGCGGCTTAAAAGTCGCGGCGAAAAGTCGCCGCGAGTCAAATCGCGGCGCTATCGCCTAGTGTGGCCTTAGCCTTATTTGTTACTACTAATTTATTGTTTTGTTCTACAGTGCTTTGCCCTCAAGGAGCGCTTTACAAATAAAACTATACATACATACATACATACATACATACATGAGTGATGGTAAAAGCACCTGATACAGCATTCCTAAGCTGTGGAATTTTTCCGGGGGATGTCCTAAAATGCGTTCCGTATGTTAGAGTCTTTATAAGGATTGAAAATAGCTAGCTCTGTAAAAACAGACTAGATTCTATCCTTACTTTTAAATGTCCAAGGAACTGGATGGCATTTACGGTAGCTTTGTCATTATAGACTGGACTAATTCCTATTCTTTCCTGGTACCTCACCACTAGAGGCATTAGGTCCATTCTAAGGATAGAAACAATCTCACTGCCATATGAATCATCTATTATGTATCCACTAGAAGGACGGTCCTTTCTGAGAATAGGAACTAGTCGCTACTCTCGCCACCAGTTTCAGCTTCCGTCTCTCTATTTCGATGGCTCAGCGCCCTCCCCTTCTTGTCTAGGAATCTGGTTTTCTCCTTCTCTATGGTAGCACTCGGGCCTTTATGACCTCACTTCCCGCTTCCGTTCTCTCTTCTGAACGCGGTGGAACAAGATGGTGAGTATGGGTTTCGCGCATATCCTTGAAATTGAAATCTATGTCAATCCTCGGTTACCGTGCTCAAACGACCCCGTTCTTTATTCGGGCACATTGTATCGTGTTACTTGCGGTACGGTTAGAGCTTTATTGCTTTGCAAAACCTCCGTTTTGGGGAAATAGAACGGCATCATCAATCGAATCCCATCGGCCAGCTCCTGTCTGTATTTGGGCAGGCACCTAAACATGCCAGGATTAAGATAATTTAGATACCATGTGAATGTTAACGCTACTTGCTGTGTTTAGCGCTTTGGGCGTTAAATTTTACTTATAAAATATATCATTCGGCTCTGCTCATTGGGTTTCACCTGTCACGTGAGGTTTTCTCTGCATTTCCTTTACAATCCTTGCTTATTATGCATTGGGAATTGAACTTTATCAGACAGACGTGCTCCCATTAAACATTATATGGAAATAGCTGGTGGATTGCTATTACAGCGGTCGTTTATATATCGGTTTATCAAAAACATGCTAGTTTGCTTATGGTTTAAATACCCAGGCATACAGATACACGCTAATATGGAAAGTGTTGTTTGTCCTAAATGTTCTTTCTAAGTTCTCTTTGCCTCACTTCAAATCCAATCAGGAGAAGAGAAAAAACGAATTTTAAATCCTGATTTGGTGGAGTCCACTTGTCATTTACCCCAGCTCCTGAATTAACCTAGCACACATCCAAGCAACATTTTCACTTCACATGGTCTATGGACATTTCTGCAGCTCCATGTCTGTTGTATTGTTGGTAAAATCCATGATTTACCCTTTAAAGGAGCGGTTCACCTTCCAACACTTTTTTTTACAGTTCAGTTTTCAGATTGTTCACCAGAGACTTTTTTTCCAATTTTAATTTTTTACCATTTTTCCAAAACTTAAGTTTAATGTCCCAGTCTCTGGTGTTTGAGTCTAGCACAGGGGTCGGCAACCTTTACTATCAAAAGAGCCATTTTGCCCCCTCTTCCACTAAAGAAATAGTCTGGAGCCGAAAAACATAACGCACATTACTCACTAAACTTTTAAAAGTTTTAACCTTTTTTTAATTTTAACTGTTACAGCAACAGAATACAACAAACAGAAGTGCAGTGTGCATGTGTAGGCCTACTTTGAAATAAATTAAACACTGAATAGCCCTATTAAATGCTAGTGTTCTCATCTGTTTAATGTGACTTCTGTTTCTGAAGCTCCATGCCGATCTTCCCTCTCTTGTCTTGAGTGTGTGACCTCGGTAAGGACCATAATGAATCATCTTGCTGCGGCTTGGTCATGCCTGTCACTCCTGGGACGTCTATACAGCCCTCACAACTGCTGGCGAATGCCTGAGTGTGCGACTGCGGTAAGCTAACCGTTAACGTACCGCGGTTGCACACTCAAGAAGCTGCTAGTATGTGGGAGGGCTGTATAGACAACGTGACCGGCAAAGCCTCAAGACCGAGCCGCAGCAAACCAGATGAAGAGCTGCATGAGGCTCCCCGCGGGTTCCCTACCCCTGGTCTAGTAGCTCAGTAATTCAGGTGTAGCAACATTTCATTGATACATTTCTCCACAGAATTCGTTAGTAACTATTGTATCAATTCTTACAGCTGCCTTTAAAGGGATACTGAACTATAAAAATAGGAACATGTCGTTGTCAGTAAATAGAAGCTGCACGTGAAATATAATCAGTTAAACGCTCCCCCAAAGCTGCACCCAGCCTGGGGAATCTAAGTAACGGCAACCTGTTTTCATTTGGAATTAACCTATAGAGGGATCGCTCCTCCCCCATATTCACTGGTACATTCCTATAAAAATAGGAACGTGCCAGTATCACTTTAATGAAACTCAGGAATTCAGATCAGCTGGGACAAAGATAAGAAATGTATCAATTTTGGAACAGCTTACAGGGTGGACGACCCCTTCTCAGAGCTGCTTTAGAAGGTAAATTACACTGTACACTTCAATATTATAAAAACTGTCACACATAGAAAATAGAAAGTAATTGGTAAAAGTCTTTAATTCTGGTGAACTATCTGAAACCAACTGAACTAAAGAGTGGAAGGTGAACAACCCCGTTAAGCGTGTAGAATCTGTGGCGCCCAATTAAAATGGTATGTCGGTGTAGTTTCTGGTCAGCTCTTGGGCCTTTGTGTTGGGTTATTGGGTAGATTGCATGTGTGGTTACTGCTACAGATTGACTTCTGGCAGCTCAGTGATAACTTGTTCTTGCAACCTCTGCTATTGTGCATTATAGCTCACTGGTGGATCTAGAGAGGGATTTGTCTTTTTTTATAGCTGTTTATTAAACTATATACATATAATTGAAATCCATCACTTTTTTTTTTTTTTTTTTTTAACCCTCAGGTGAATGTTCCCAAGACCCGCCGGACCTACTGCAAGAAATGTGGCAGGCATCAGCCACACAAAGTGACCCAATACAAGAAGGGCAAGGATTCTCTGTACGCCCAGGGTAAGAACAGATCTTATTGTTTGGTTTGAAGAGACTACTCCCTGAGATATTCTTAACTTAAACTAGTTATTCTAATGTTAAGGATCTTTTCAGTATAAGGTAAAATTTTCTGTTTTTAAAGTTAAACTTTAGGCTAACATTTAGTATGTTATAGAATGGCCAATTCTGAACAGTTTTTCAATTGATCATTATTTGTTATAGTTTTTAAAGGGTGGTTCACCTTCAAACAACTAGTTGTTTTCAGATAGATCACTAGAAATAATAACTTAACAATGACTTTCTATTTTCTATGTGTCAGTTTTTCTAATATTGAAGTGTAAAGTGTCATTTTTCACCTTCTGAAGCAGCCCTGGGTGGGGGTCGCCAACCCTGTAAACTGTTCTAAATGGATACATTTAGTTGATACATTTCTTATCTTTGTCCCTGCTGAGCAGAATCTCTAGGTTTCATTACAGGCAGCCGTTAGAATTGATACAATAGTTGCTAATACTCCAGAGATGCTGCTGAGAAATGTATCAACTAAATTTTGCAAAATTGTAACAGTTCAGAGTCTGCTCCTGAATTACTGAGCTGCCAGACTCAAACACCAGGAACAGGAACATTCAACTTTAAACTCAGATTTTGGAAAAACAGTAAAAAATAAATTATGAAAAAATTGAAAAAAGTCTATTTCTGGGGAACAATTTAAAAACTGCATTAAAAAAAAAAGTTTGGAAGGTGAACAACCCCTTTAAAGGAGACATTTTGTGTAAAAAAAAAAAAAAAAGTGTATTGTACTCATTTAGATATAGAATTGTGCTTAAAAAAAAGCACTGAGGCGGATTTATTGAATATTTCTGCAAAAACCCCAATAATCCCTTCCTGTAGCAGGAATCCATTTTCCTTCTTGTCTGTTCATCAGCAGGCTTCTGTTTCATTGTTTCAGAAGCCAGCTGCAAGAACTATTGCAGGCAATTGTATAATTCAACAGTGGTTGATAGATATAGTATTGGTTTCTCTTAGATGTAATTTGTCCCTGTTAAGTTTGGGTATTTTAACAGCTTTTCAGTTTTTTAATAATTGTATTGCTCGCAGTTGGTTCTGATTTCAGGAGTCTTACACCTATGTAACGTTTTGCTTTTTTTTATAGGAAAAAGGCGTTATGACCGCAAACAAAGCGGCTATGGTGGCCAGACCAAGCCAATTTTCAGAAAGAAGGTGAGTGTCACTACAAACACAACCTTGAACAAAACAGCCTGAGCTCATGTTTTTTTATTTTTTTGCCATAAAACAGCCGTTTAGCCTTCTGTATCTGATAACAATAGAAAATAGCAAGTCTTTATGTAACCTGCTACATCCTGGGCAAGGTTACACAAATCCCATGTACACCAAACATGGCAAACTTCTTGTATTCTGTAACATAAACATTGCAAAGAAAATCATTACAATGAGGGCTCACAGTCCTGTACTGAACTTGCACTGCCCAGTGTTGTGGTGCAGTCTAAAGCCTGTGTGACTAATCTTTGGCACTGTAGTGTGCTAGGATGTTGACTCCTAAAATATATTGTTACTGCCAACTAAGGTTTTGTTGATCTGGACTAAATCTGTCAACTTTTCGGGGATAGTATACAATGCACCTGTCAGGCTTGTCACAGATATGTAAATTGCCCTTTATCTATCGGTTCTAATAGCTATCATGTTTCTTTAATTTCCGTATTTACCCCATAATCAGTGTCTTTGTAAAAAATCTTATAGGGCTTTGTTGTTTGATCTTTCATGTTGAGCAACTATTGCATCAGAGTGTGCGCCTATGCGGGCCCACGAGGGAGGACTGCATTAATGTGCCCATACAGTCTCACTGAAAAATATCTGGATCTGTCGGGGAGGCCCAATATACTGGCAGAAAAGATGTCAGCACTTTCTGTAGAGGCCCAGTTGGCAGTTTAAATCTGCCTGTTTTTGACCAGATTTAGACCTTTAATTTTTGTGTAAAACTTGACTGAAATTTGGATGTTGCATCAAAACCCATTCCCCCCCCCCAATCTGATATTGCTTCTCGGTGGGTTAAAGAAGAATGGGGATACAGTAAAATCTTTCAGGGAAAAAAACACAAGCCTAAAGTCGGTCTACTCTGTTGGAGAGCATTATGCAACTGTCCTGTATGTTGGACATTTTCTTGGCTGTCTCCTAGCTTGGTGGAGAAAATGCCAGTCTGCACTATTCGGCCACATAGAGAAACTACATTTATCCAGTCTTACCACTTGTCAGTAATTAGAGATCAGACACAAGCACTTGCTGGCAGCCATCATCTCCCACTTTTCCAATGTGGTTGCTTCAAATAGTCAACCTTGGGTAATACATATGGAGCAATGAAGGGCTAGTTAACTCCAGAGAGGGATCTTTGTTGATAAATTCTGCAACTTATTGAACTTGCCAAACCATAACATAAGGTAGGTTTAGACATTTAATTTTAGTCTTAATAAATACTACAGACTGGTCCAGAAGGAGGCAAATGGCTGCATTACCCTAGCAGACCCTCTAGTTTTGGAAAATGCCAATAACCTGTTAAGTTAGCATCATTGTCCGTTTGTGTTTTTGCAATGAATGATTTCATTTTTCATCAACATAATGTTTTTGTTAATAGGCTAAGACCACAAAGAAGATTGTCTTGAGACTGGAGTGTGTTGACTCAAACTGCCGATCAAAGAGAATGCTGGCAATCAAGCGATGCAAGCACTTTGAATTGGGAGGGGACAAGAAGAGAAAGGTGAGTTCGATGGAACTAGGCTGTTAAGGGCTATAGTTTGATGTGCCAGCAATTAAAGTTGCTGTCACAAGAAAGAGAGGAATTTGTGTGTTAAATACTGTAGTCTGCAGAGGAAGCTCCAATAGTTTATATATAAATCAGTATGAAATATGGAATATATTATGGCTTTAGTAGCTACAGTTAGCGGTATAGAGTGACCTGAACCTAAGGCAAGATTTGTTTGAATGGGGAAGAATAATCTTTTATATAACTTAACAAGTATTCATAGTGTGCTAACATTCAACAGTGCTGTAATATTTTTGTCTTACCGACCTTTTAATGAGGTTGATAAATGCTGGGCCATCATATCACAAGTAAGCAGATTCCCATGTATATATTTCTGCTTTCATCATGCCTGTAAAACTTCTTGTGTATGAGATCTCTGTTTAGAAGAGTCTCTGCTGATATCTTAATATAGACTGCAGCATTCCTGGGTACAGCCCAATATCTAGGAAATTACCTTAAATGTAGGTGTCAATATTGAAACTGTAAGGGTAGATGTTAAACTGGCCATACACAGACTTGGGTAAGAATTGTCCGTTTTGGAACTAATCTAACACAAAATCTCCAGTCTAAACAATAGTGTTTGAATTATGTGAGCAACACCCAGTATTTTATGTAGTTTGCCTTTTAGCTGTCTGGATCTTGCAAATGTTTTTCAGTTTGACAATTTAATACTAATGCTGCTTTTTTTTTTTTCTCCCCTCTTCTTTTTTTTTTTTTTTTTTTTAGGGTCAAGTCATCCAGTTCTAATTTGTTTATGCAGTTTCTAAATATTGCAATAAAATTCATCCTAGATGTTGCCAGAGTTCATTATTTCAGTGGCTTGTTTCCTGATTCTGAAATTCAATCATTATTTTCACTTGAGCCAGTCATACCTTTATGTACAGTAGGTTTGGGGGCCAATAGTTCTGGTTCTATTAAAAGAAAAATAAATTTTGGAGAAATGTAGTAGCATGTTTACATCTAAGCACTCTATATTAAAGGTCCTGTCTTAAAGGGAGCACTGTGTGTTATGGTCAGGTCGTGGGCTAGAGTACAAGGAGCTGGGCAGAGATTTGTAAGGCCTCCAGTTCCATAAATGTTCTATAATTGCAGTATAGATTTGGTGCAGTTTTTTAAAGGAACTGTTCAGTGTAAAAATAAAAACTGGGTAAATAAATAGGCTGTGCAAAATAAAAAATGTTTCTAATAGTTAGCCAAAAATGTAATGTATAAAGGCTGGAGTGATTTGATGTATAACATGTCAGTCAGAACACTACTTCCTGCTTTTCAGCTCTCTTGGTTAACGCTGACTGGTTACCCTGGCTACCAGGCAGTAACCAATCAGAGACTTGATGGGGGGGGGCGCACATGGGTCATTTCTGTTGCTTTTGAATCTGAGCTGAATGCTGAGGATCAATTACAAACTCACTGAACAGAAATGTACCATGTGGCCCCCCTTCAAGTCGCTGACTAGCTCAGAGTTATAGAGCTGAAAAGTAGGAAGTTGGATTCTGGCTGTTTTATTAGACATCTGTTCACTCCAGCCTTTATATATTACATTTTTGGCTAACTATATTTGAAATATTTATTTTGCATCTATTTACAGTTTTTATTTTCACACTGAACAATTCCTTTAAGGTGGGCAATTTCAGCCTTTGTTTTTGTTTTTTCTCCCTTTCATCTATTTTTCTAGGCAGCTTAAAAAGGTATTTCTCATAATTAACTTGTTACAATCTATTACCGTAAGTGGTTTTATAAAGCATTTTGCAGTTAGTCTTAAACATGAATAGAACCATTAACTAAAGACTGCAGAAAAACGCATATATTTCTCAAATCATTCGAAAAAGACCAAGAAAAAAGTTGCTTAGAAAGCTTCTTTTAAAGTGAACAACCATTTTACACCTCTCTATGCTTGGGGACAGAAAAATATGGGTTTATCTACTGGATTCCTTTAGCGAGATACATTGCTGCATCTTGCTTATTTGTATATGTAAACAATGTGTTTTTTCATCCTTATTTTGGGAATTGGAGGAGGGACCACTTTTAAGGTTCCTTATGCTAGGTTATAGAACCTAAAGGAAAAATAAACCTATAGGAAAACGGTATAATTTTCAATTAACAATCCTCACATCCATGAAGATCTAAATGTGTATTTTTTTTTTTTTTTTTTTTTTTTCAAACATCCCCCCATATCATGTTAATTTAAGTTTCCTCACCACAAAAGCATCTGTGAAGTCACTACTTTTTGTTAACTCCTCCCCCCAGCTATTGATTAAAGGGTCAGATGTCCGTAACATATTGAAGAACAAGATGCAAACCCCAGGTAAATGTTTTGTCCTTTCCCATAATGTGGTTAAATGGGTAGGTGTTTTATTTTGGGGTAAATAGATGTCGTGCTTGTTCACTGCCATAAATATTTGAATCTGATGCAGTCGGCATCCGAGCTCACCCAGCTTGTATGTCCTCTTGTCCAGGTGCTGCTCTCGCCACTCCACACCAATACTGGTACATTAGCAAGAAAAATTCCCCGCATACACCGTAAACCAATTTCACTTCATAAAAATGGCTTTATTAAGACACACTAAGTGGTACAAATATTGTGCAGTGGGTGTGCTGGATTTGCGATTTTCTTGCCTAAACACTCGGGAATTCCTCAGAGGAAGTGTTTAGGCAAGAAACTTGAGTTTCAGAGCACCCACTGCACAATTTGTACCACTTAGTGTGTCTTAATAAAGCAGTTTTCCATGGAGGTCTGGGATGAATATGGTTGCACACCATCATTTGCCATTTGGTTAGTCACGCCTATATCTCTCCAATGGAGCCTCATGCAAATATGTAAAACAGTAATTTATTAGATTACTTTAAAATGCCTTCATATACATGCACATATTGTATAACAAATAACCTCAACCTTTTAGGCTGCAATTGTGCGCTTTCTAAAGCTGCCCCCCACCACCATTTACATTACATTGGAAAAAGGACATTTAAATTTCTCCAGGTGTGGATTCTCCCACAAGAACATGAGGCCAAAATACCATGTGACCACAGTATGCCCAGATATTCTATATTCAGTCACGTCTAAAAAATGTGTCCAGAAGCATGTACAGTATATGCAATATTTGGCATTGTAATAAATGAGTTTGGAGGATTTTAGGCCTTCGACCTGCTTTTATATATACTGTAATCATGGAACTCCTTGGTGACTTGGAATATCATACTAACCTAAGCAATAGTTTTTTTTCAATAATTTTATTGTTTTCCATAAACAATAGAATATATTATGCAGATTGAGTATGTCAAGATAACAAAAGAATATACAATGCTGTATAACACCTAACAATATAGTTCCTGAGGGATTTATCCACCGTGACAGTAGGGAAGTATCAGTCAGATGTCCATGCTTTTGGTAGGAAGGCAGAAGGCAATTAATAAAGCAACTGTTCTGGCAAACACTTTTTCCACAGCAAACACAGGGACAATAGGAAATTCCTAGGACCGCCTATTTTGTAGAAATTGGTCACAGAAATACCCAGAGATCCTTTGATGAGAGGCCTCTCCCACACTTTAAAATTATCAGCCTAAAGAGAGACAACAGTTATTAGAAATGACAAGCAGATAGTCTCTGTTTAGGCTAATGCCATATGAGGCTGCAAAACGCAGGCTGAGATTTAGCCCCTGTGCTGGAAGCAGCCCCTTACCTTGCCTGCACCCAGATCTATTACATTGGCCCAGGTACAGGCACAAGCAGCAGATTTCTGAGCCAAGATCCAAATGCAGGCAAGGTAAGGGGCTGCTTCCAGTGTAGGGGCTAAACCTCGGCTTGCGTTTTTCAGCAGGCCCGAGTTTCAGCCTTTTGTGGCATTTGACTTAGGAAAAGGCTTACATGTTGGAAGCTTAATTTCACCCTGATGATTGCAGAGAAGTAAATACATTATTGTTAATAAACATTTGTGTAGATATTTTGATTGTACTAAGGCATTATCCTTTATCTGACTAGTGCTACAATGCACAGATTTTACATGAAACCTATATATACAGATATTGGACCTGTTATCCAGAATGCTCGAGACCTGGGGTTTTCCACATAAGAATTTTTTTCCATAACCTAGATTTCTATATGTTAAGTCTACTAAAACATGAATTTAAACCAATAGGATTGTTTTGACTTCAATAAGGATTACTTATATATAAGCTGGGATCAAGTACTGTATTATTACAGAGAAAAAGGAAATCATTTTAAAATTTCAATTATTTGTTTAAAATAGAGTCCTGTAATTTGGAGCTTTCTGGATAACAGGTTTCCAAATAAGTGATCCTATACCTGTATCAAGATACTGAATGATGCTATTGGAATATTCAGGAATTCTCTAGCTTTAAAGTCTTCAGGGTTATGTAATAAAAGGCGCTAAGTTTGCCCAGGTGCAATAACCCATAGCAACCTATCAGCAGGTAAAATCACCTGAGAAAAAAGTAAGCATCCTATTGGTTGCTATGTCTATTCTAATATTTTTTATGCTGCTGTCATTATGGTACAGGTATCTGGAAATAAAAATGAGCTCAGTTGATCATCTAGGTAGCTTGTAGCAAAATCATTTAACAGGTGTCAGGAGGATCTGATTAATCTTTATAACTGACCAAGTTCAACATTTAATCTATAGCCCTCATCAGAATTAACACAGTTAGCCTCATTTACTCACCACCAGCAGGAATAACCAATTAGGTGTCAGAGCTGTTGCTACAAATATAGATAATACATAATAAACTTGACACAGACACATACCAGAATAAAACCAGGCTACAGAATAATAAAAAAAAAAAACTGGTTAAAAATTTATGATAAAGGATTTGTCTATCCATTCGATACCTTGAAAACTGTATCCTTGTGCTCCAAGAGGATCTTGATTAATGGAGATCACATGATTGTCCTGGAAAAGAGCTTTGGACTCTTTGCAGAAATATCTCTCAGGTCATTGGACATCATGAGAGGGGCAGCCATAATGGCCAAGAGAGCCATCTGTATGACTTGCTGGTTCCAGCTCAAGCTAAAATCACCAATCAGGCTGTAGAAGGCTGTAGAAGGAAGCCATTGCACTCAGCTCACTGTACTGTAGGATAGGAACCAATTAGCAGCCATGTGGACCTGATACTTTGGCAGGGACTGTTAAGACACCTGTCATCTCAAACACTGACAAGAACTGTAGCAGATCTCTAGCGAGCTCCAATAAAGTGGTCTTTTTTAAAAGACAATGTTAATTTTTATCCCAAAGTAGAACCAGCACCATAGATGGTTTCTCAGTCATGGGCATCATAACCCTACCATACCTCCATGACTGTATTACCTTAGCACCCCCTTGTTCAACATAAGTTTAATGAATAAGGCTTGCTCCAAACATTGTCTATTCTATTGATCCTAAAAACCTATGGTTTCTGTTATCTCTTGAGCTAAACAGGGGGTTTGAAGTTATTCCATGTTTGGTCCTTGCGAGTTAAATCATTTAGATAATTTAATGTAGATAATTTATCTATTTATTTCATAAAAAAGATTAGCAGAGTACAAATAAACCCTGAAAAACAAATTACTGTTTATAAAACCATCACAACAATTTTGGGAGGGACTTATGGAGTGTGTATGATCAATAAGTCTAGTAACAGAAGAGTGGGATAGGGAAGTTTATATGTCAACTAAGGTTAATCTGTTGGATAGGGAAACTCTCCGCTGAGTCAGATTGAAGTGATCGAGTAGCACCGATAAAATAGTGGACCCACTAGTCCGCGTGTATTGTAACTATAAGGCAGGTTCAGTGCGCTAATTAGAGAAATACTGTATTCATCTGTTCCTGAGGAGAAAAAAACAGGCATGGCATGTCCAAAGTCAGGCCCAGGGGCCAATTGCGGGCCATTTTCAAATTTACACAGGCCCTCAGCCTCCGTCATGAAATTAATAATAATGTGGCCTGCTAGCACAGTGCAATCAGGAATTGCATAGCTGTAGAAGTAATATTTGGGCACATTAGTGAAATGATCTGCCACTCACATACACACATACTTCTTTAGGGCTGAAGGTGCAATAGTAAACTAAAGAAGTATGCGAGGGCGGTGCGTCACTACGTGCCAGTGTGTGTCTATTGCTAACACCTTCAGCACACAGGCAGTAGTATAGACAATCATTTCACTAATCATGTGCCCAAATATTATTGCTGCGGCGACGATTCCTTGTTCAAATGAGGTGCGGAGAATAAGTCCAAACAGACTCCACTTCCTAATCGCTGTGTACATCTACAGGAGTGAGTGATCCTGATTGCAAGCTAGCTACTTCGGAATAGATGTCAGGCAGAATGGTCGGCCCCCACACATTTTCACCTCACCAAATCTGGCCCTTGTTGCAAAAAGTTTGGATACCCCTGCTGCATAGTATGATAACTTCTCTAAATGCGGCTAAATGCAGGTTTGAAACTACTTAGAAGGGAGATGTGTTTTAAGCGTATGGTCTAAAGGTATTCTTTTCCTGCAGTCTGTCTTAATCTTGGTAGGTTTCCTGCAATTTAAATCGCATATGGTGAAGTACTGTCAGGCTCTTATTCAAAGAGCCCTGCGGTCGTCTGTACTTACCAGAACGTAGATGTATCTATTGCAAACCTTTGTTACTGTAGTTACAATGGAGCGGTTCCCAAAGATGGATCCTGGCTCGGTCATGGCTACATGGCTGACGGGCCTCTGCAGTGCTTCCGGTATGGTTCTCGATCCTCATGGCAGATGCTGCTTATCCAAACTTGAAGTGGTATGGTGCTTTGTTAGGATCAGTATATTCACATTTATATGACGGATATTCAAAAAGGCTTAATGGTTTTTTGTGTAAAATAATAATTTATTTAACAATTCATAGCCCAATTCGTTTCGCATACTCAGTATACAAATATCTGTCGTATAAGTGTGAATATACTTATCCGAACAAAGCACCATACCACTTGAAGTTTGGATCAGCAGCATCTGCCACGAGGATCGGGATATTTAAAAAACCAATGTATCCAGTGTTGGACTGGAACACCAGGGGCCCACCAAAAAACCTTAGATCAGGGGCCCACTCCAAAACCTTAGACCAGGGGCCCACTCTCGGTAGTATTATTTTTCCACTCCTCACTCAACGTCTATTTTCCTAGTCTCTTTTCTTTACATACTATAATACTATAACCTATTATTCCATCTATTTGGCCTCTTTGTTCTCATAGAAATAAGGAATGGCCATGAAATAGGCTAACTGTTTAGCAGTGTGATGGCCCACTAACACCTGGGCCCACCGGGAGTCTTCTTGTTATCCCGGTGGGCCAGTCCGACACAGATTGTATCTCCTGCTCATCCCCAGTATTTCTGAACCAATATGGGTGTGATTGGGCAGTATGCCGCCCCTTAAAATCCTGCCGCCCTAGGCCAGGGCCTTGGTGGCCTCTCCACAAATCCGGCCCTCCAGCCACGTAGCCAGGACCCAGAGCAGCGAATTCATCTTCGGGAACCGCTCCATTGTAACTTCCGGAACAAACAGGAAAAGAATACCTTTAGACTACATGCTTGAAACACATCTCCCATGTGAGTAGTTTCAAACCTGCATTTAACCGCATTTAAAGAAGTTATCACACTATAGATCGTTTTTTTCTCATGAACAGATGAATACGGTTTTTCTCTAATTAGCACACTGAACCTGTCTATGTGTCAAGTAAGCCTAGCAGCAATAAATGAAAGCTGTTAGTCATGTATTGAAAACAATCTGTGCAAGAAAAACTGAGATATGAAAGTGTTTATGTTCAGTAAGAATGCTAAAGATGTGGTAGCAAAAGAAAAGACCTAGTGACAGGAGACATGGGATGTAGCAACACATGGACCATAACGCTAGGTATTCTTTTCAGGGAATATGAGACAAGACTATTGTGTAGTTAATGCATTTTTTAGGAGGGAGCAAGCATGGCAAGAAACAAGACTGTTATGTGGCTGTAGGGTTTGGGTAGAGGGAAAAGTTAGGGAACAGAGGTGGTGCAAGATAAAGGTAAAACTGAGATGAAGGCCAGTCAAGAAAGAGAAGAGAGACAAAGTAGAGTTCTGTAAAGGAGAACACATTACAAATAATCACAACACTGAGTTTATGCTTTCAAAACAGTATTCCAGAGTTAAAATAAAGTGAAGACTCAGCTGCTGCAAAGGTAACTTGTATTAGTTACAACACAGAGAGGAAGAACTGCAGGTCTTCAATTAGACAAGTCATACAAATGCCAAGGGACCAACACTGTTTGTTATCTTTGCTATTCCAGATCCCTGATCAGGGCAGATACGAATTGCTAAAACGGATAAATCCTGTTGGGAATAGATTGTACTGGAAGGCTGATATAATCCGCTTCTAATAGGTCCTAACAGGTCCGGTACATGATATTGTCATTGGTTTGAGTACCAAACAACGAGATCAGCCCGATTTGGACCCCAACTTGGGGAAAGAGATGCTAGTTCGGTGAACTTGCCATATGAGTAATTCTACCAATAACTTTAGACCAACAAAATAAACACAAACACATACAAGCTGTAGAGAGAAGAAAAGTCAGGAAAGAAAAGAGCAATGAAAGGGAAACAGGCACACCCAAACTAAGAAACTGCATTTGAATTTACCATTTGCAGCAAGGAGGAAAGGTAGACCAGCAGGAAGAAGACAAGCATATGCATGCTTAGAAAGTGAATTAACATTTACCTGCAGAGAGCAGACAAAGAAGCCTACTCTGATTACAAACGTAAATGTACTATATATGTAAATAAATAGATTCAGTAATAAAGAGCCACTGAAACTGCATTGTTGTCCCCAACACAGCTGTTGAAAAAAAGTTTTTCAAATAAAAAGGGCTAACATATAGTTGAAATACTTGCAGCTAAATATCTTTTAAGATGCGGCAGGAGATCCCCCTGGGTCTTCTTACCTCCCGGCACGTCTCTCCTCGCATCTCAGGCGCGCACAGGCGCTGACATCAGGAGGGAATTGATGCTGGCGTTGGTTTGCCGGCGTGGACGCTGAGCGTAATGATGCTCGCGTTTCGCCGCTGGGTCTTGTGACATAATTCATTGCAAAATGTGAAATCTTGGCGCCAAATCCCCTTTAAAAGGGGAATTCTCCATTTTGACAGTGCCCAAGCTGGCTTCTGTTTACAGATCCTGCCGAAGCATTTATACTGTTTTTGAACTCCTGATTTTTGACTTCTGCCTGATTATTGACTTCCTGCCGTCTGCCTTGACCCTTTTGCCTGATCTTCGACTATGGTTTTGCCTAATCCTTGCTGGTACCTCGTTTTTTGGACTTGTTATGCTTTTCACACCACTCCTTGTAGGTTCTGCAGCAGAAAGCCCAGGACCCCAAAAGGGTGTCGGTGAACACCAGAATCCACAGGGGTGCCCTGTGCATCTGAGTGTACCCATCGCTTCTAAGGTTCCTAACTGACTAGTATGTTACAATCTTTTAGAATGCTAAAATAAAGTTTTGTTTCCTATAGATTACATGGGTTTTAGTTTTATAGTTCACTATCATCCTGTCTCCCTAGGCCCGGTGCTTTGGGGTTATCCTAGATTCTGCCCTGTCCTTCACTCCTCATATCCAGTCACTTATTAAATCATGTCACTTTCACCTAAGGAACATATCCAAAATACGATTGTTTATCACCCACGATGCCTCCAAAATTCTCATCATATCACGTCTAGACTACTGTAACGCTCTATTAATTGGCCTTCCTCACCAGAGACTGACACCTCTCCAGCCCATAATGAACACTACCACCATGCTTATACACCTCAGCAACCGCTCCTCCTCTGCCAATCCCTGCACTGGCTTCCTCTACCTTTCAGAATAAAATTCAAACTAATGACCCTGACATTCAAAGCACTTCATAACCCCACCCTACATCTCTGAACTCATCTCTAGACACTCACCCAACCGCTTACTATTCTCCTCTACTGACCTGCTCCTCAACTCTTCTCTCAATAACTCCTCACATGCTCGCATTCAAGACTTTGCAAGGGCTGCACCCCTCCTCTGGAATTCTCTTCCACAGTCTGTTCGACTTTCAAAAGATCATATGGGACATCTCTCACCCTGCTTATTTCTGATCTTGCCCACTCCCACACCTTGGGGCAAATTCACTAAGATTTGAAGTTGCGCCAGGCGCAACTTCGCCGCACTTCGCCAGGCGTAGTTTCGCCAGCGCTCCGCAAATTCACTAAAATCCAAAGTTGCGCTCAGGGGTAGCGTAAGGTTGCGAAGTTGCGCTAGCGTTGATTCGCTATGTAAAGCGAAGTTACGCTAGCGAAGGCTAATTTGCATACGGCGCGAAATTCAAATTTCAATGGAGGAATACGTATCAGCACTACAAATGCCTAGAAAACCTTCAAATCAGCAAATAAAAATTTTATTTTGCCCTACACATGTGCCCACTGTCTAGGTAAGTTGCCATGAGTCAGGAAATGTAGGGGGGAAGGAGGGGAGCCCCAAAAAAAATTTCGATCTTTTTCAGCCTATCACCCATAATGTAGAAAACACGCCACACCTTTTTTGAAAAATTTTGACTTTTTTTCAAACAATCCCTATCTACTCTATTGCGCTTCGCCAGGTCTGAGGTGGTGAAGGAAGTCTAGCGTAAAAGGTAGCGTTCAGTACACTGCGCAAGTTAGTGTGTATTTGCGTAGTTACGTCGCTAGCAAAAATTCGCCAGGCGTAAGGGTGCTGGGGTATTTATATTTGAAATCCTTTTATAGTTTTGGGGTATTTATATGTGAAATTTACACTTTACCATCCTACTATAGTTCTGGGGTATTTATATGTGATATTGTGACTGTGCCATACTTCTATAGTTCAGGGGTATTTATATGTGAAATTGACATTTTACCATCCTTCTATAGTTCTGGGGAATTTATATATGAAATTGACACTTTACCATTCTTCTATAGTTCTGGGGTATTTATATGTAAAATTGTGACTGTGCCTTCCTTCTATAGTTCTGGGGTATTTATATGTAAAATTCTGACTGTTCCTTCCTTCTATAGTTCTGGGTTATTTATATGTGAAATTGCCACAGTGCCATCCTTCTATAGTTCTGGGGTATTTATATGTGAAATTGCCACTGTGCCATCCTTCTATGAGTTCTGGGGATATTATACTTGCAATATTCCCACTATTTTGTGCAGAGGGGGCCCTGAAATTTTTTTTGCAGGGGGGCCCTGGTATCCGAAGTTACGCCACTGCTCCCACACTCACCTCTTCGTCTCTAATAACTCTCTACCTCACTCTATATATTTGTATGGATAGAAATATCTATAATATTAAAAGATATATTTTTGCACCTCACTCCCCTCTCCTGCTCCTGTCCTATATCCACATTGTTTCTTTTAGGATGACTTATCTTTAATGCCTTCAGCCTCTCTGGGAACAATGCAGCTTTCTAGATTGAAATAGAATGTATAAACATAAATTCAATGCTAGTGACATTATGTTGTGCACAACCTCTCCTTGCTATTGTTACTCTATTTTATGTACAGTAGAACCCCCATTTTAAATTTTTCAGGGGAGCAGAAATAATTGTACAGTTTCGGCCCCCATCACTCAAACAGGACATTATTGTATTAGAGAGGGTGCAGAGAAGGGCAACTAAGCTGGTAAAATGTATGGAAAATCTTAGCTATGAGGAAAGACTGGCCAACTTGAAAATGTTCACGCTGGAGAAGAGGCACTTAAGGGAAGATATGATAACTATGTATAAATATATAAGGGGATCATATAATAATCTCTCTAATGCTTTATTTACCAGTAGGTCTTTCCAGCTGACACAAGGTCACCCATTCCGATTAGAAGAAAAGAGGTTCCGCCTAAATATTCGGAAGGGGTTTTTTACAGTGAGAGCTGTGAAGATGTGGAATTCTCTCCCTGAATCAGTTGTACTGGCTGATACATTAGATAGCTTGAAGAAGGGGTTGGATGGCTTTTTAGCAAGTGATGGAATACAGGGTTATGGAAGATAGCTCATAGTACAAGTTGATCCAGGGACTAATCCGATTGCAATTTTGGAGTCAGAAAGGAATTTTTTCCCCCTCTGAGGCAAATTGGAGAGGCTTCAGATGGGGTTATTTGCCTTCCTCTAGATCAACTGGCAGATAGGCAGGTTAAAAAAAGTAAAAAGGTTGAACTTGATGGACGTGTGTCTTTTTTCAACCTAACTTACTATGTTACTATAGCAGGTATAGTAGGGAGAGATGGTGTCTATAGTAGCAGTGGGGATAATAGCCTCTGGGAAGGGACTGTGGGATAGAAGGTATAGCAGGGAGAGATAGTGTCTACTGTAGCAGTGGGGACAATAGCCTCTGGGAAGGGACTGTGGCTGTGTGATAGCAGGTATAGTAGGGAAATATTGTGCCTATAGTAAAAGTGGGACAATAGCTTCTGGGATGTGACTGTGGCTTTGGGATAGCAGGTATAGTTGCGAAAGATGGTGCCTATAGTAGCAGAGGGATAATAGTTTCTGAGAAGGGACTGTGGCTGTGGGATAGCAAGTATAGTAGGGAGAGATGGTGTCTATAGTAGCAGTGTGGATACTAGCCTCTTGGAAGGGTCTGTGGCTTTGGGATAGCAGGTATAGTAAGGAGATATAGTGTCTATAGTAGCAGTGGGGACAAAGCCTCTGGGAAGTAACTGTGGGTTTTAGATAGCATGGTATTGCAGGGAGAGATGGTGCCTATTGTACCAGTGGGCAATATTCTCTGCGAAGGGACTGTGGCTGTAGGATAGCAGGTATAGAAGGGAGAGATAGTGTCTATAGTAGCAGTGGGGACAATAGCCTCGGCAAGGGATTGTGGCTGTGGGATAGCAGGTGTAGTAGGGAGAGATGGTGCCTATAGTAGCAGTGGGAAAATAGTCTCTAGGAAGGGACTGTGGCTATGGGATAGCAGGTATAGTAGGGAGAGATAGTGTCGATTGTAGCAGTGGGGACAATAGCCTCTGGGAAGGGGATGTGGCTGTGGAATAGCAGGCATAGTAGGAAGAGATGGTGCCTACAGTAGCAGTGGGATAATAGCCTCTGGGACGGGACTGTGGGTGTGGGATTGCAAGTATAGGAGGGCTAGATGATGTCTATAGTAGCAGTGGAGATAATAGTCTCTGGGAAGGGAGTGTGACTGTGGGATTGCAGGTATAGGAGGGTTAGATGGTGTCTATAGTAGCAGTGGGGATAATAGTCTCTGGGAAGGGACTGTGGCTGTGGAATAGCAGGTATAGTATATGAGGTGGTGCTTATATTAGCAGGAATAGTAGGAAGCGATGATGTCTATAGTAGCAGTGGGGATAATAGCCTCTTGGAAAGGGACTGTGTGTGTGTGTGGGATTGCAGGTATAGTAGGGAAAGATGGTGTCTATAGTTGCAGTGGGGATACATGCAGGTTGAAAAAATACACAGTTCCATCAAGTTCAACCTTTTTACTTTTTTAAACTGCCTAAAATCGTGAAATCAGAAAGTTCACTAAAAAAATCGTGAAATTCTGACTTTTTCACGAAAAAAATTTGAAATTTGACAGTTTTCACTAAAAAAAATCTTGAAATTCAAACGTTTTCACGAAAAAATCGTGAAATTCAAACATTTTCATGAAAAAATCATGAAAATCGGATAAAATATTAATTTTATTTATTATCGGCAGGTATATTTAAGCCCTTTTTTCTTTTTCCCTATTATTATTATACAAGCACCGCCTACTTGTTTCCCATTGGCTATCTTTCTTTTAATTATCCTGTATGTATTGTTCAATGTTCAGCCTATGACTTAAGGTGGCCATAGACACACGGATCCTATCGTACGAATTGAGGATTCGTATGATTTTCGGATCGTGTGTGGCGTGTGCCGACATCTTCCGTCCGGCGGAGATCGGTCGTTTGGTTTATTCGGTCAGGTTTGATTTTGACCCGACCGATCCCGCTGGAGCCCACGGCACATCGTAATCAGATCGTTCGGCCATACGGCCGAACAATCAGATTGCCCCCGATATAGCCATGTTTGTAAATGGCATATCGGGGAAAGATCCGCTCGTTTGGCGATGTGGCCAAACGAGCGGATCTTTGCATCTATGGCCACCTTAAGTGTCCCTGGTAGACATGAAACGCGTCAGGCCTTGGTTCTTAATTATGGAGGATAAAATGTAAGCTTTTTAACCTTTTACAATCTGACTCTGCTCTTACTACTGTGTGTGGGTCCAGGCTTGTGCCAGCCTCCTTTGATGTTTTCTAGATGTATATAAAAACTGATTGTTATGCTTGTTTCCTAGATGTATATAAAGACAGATTGTTATGCTTGTATGCTGGAAGCATGAGATTCAAATCCTGAATCTTAAAGTACCAATAACATTAAAAGATTAGTTTACTTAAAACATATGTAAATAAGGTGATCTGTAGCCATAAGGAGCAGCTTTCAAATTTAGTTTATATGTAGGAGCCTGATACATAGAATAATGTTACTGAGTCTGGTGTCTGGTAAATGACCCCTTAAGTCATTTGATAGGACTATGTAAGAGCCTTCCCATTGTAACTGACAGGTATAGGTGTAATAACCTAAATTACAGGGTCACTATTTTAAATTCAGTTGCCAATTGTTTTCAGTGTGGACTAATGCAATAACTCAGCGGGCCACAAGAGGTCAACACATCCCATGCTTAAATCACTTCTCTAGATATGACTGTCATGCTGCATTTAGGATTAATTCTATTTTGTCGAGAAACCAATATAGAAAGAAAGAAAGTTTGAATCAAGTTTATGTACTGTTAGTGTGATAAACAATGCACTAACAGCAAGATCTGACTTTTACATTAACGTCATGGGGTGGATAACAAGTGTATTAAACCAGGCATGATTGCTGCTTGAATATATAGTATATATTGCTGTTTTGCAAAAAAAGTAATTAAAAAAATCATTAAGCAAGATGTGAATTGGGCTTTTTTGGGAAATTTTCGGGGATTCATAACTTGAGACTTATGTACTGAAATAAACTGGAAACTGCCACCACAGTGTCATTCTATCATACGTACTTTAACTTCTTATCATCTGAAAAGCTCTTTGGAGACAGTTTCAGAGACAGGCCAAGACTGGCAATGTGTAGATACTGGCAAATGCCAGAGAGGCTTCTGCTATAGATAGTCACTATTTATTTGGCCTTTTGGGGGCTGCTTGGTCCTCTATTTACTTGACATGCCAGGGTTTTAAATCTCAGTCAAGACCTGCTTCTAGGCAACATCTGTATAGGTGGAGACATCATGAAGTTCCCCATTAGCAGTGCTAGGCAATTGCAGCACCCGGTGGCATAGAGAGGAAGGGCAGCACTGCAATACCAGTGTCTCCGGGACAGTAAACGAGACACCACATACAGTACATATTATGGTGCAGACACAGGAGAGAGCGATAAACAGTTGTGGGGAAATACGGGGCTGCATTGGTCCTGCTGTTTTTCAGCGTGAAATATAGATAGCGAAGAAGCACGCACTCCATGGGCCAGTCAATATGATTAAAAAGTCTTTATTCAAAAAACAGCTAAAACAATGAAACCTTACGCGTTTCGTATCCGAAGATACTTACTCATTGGCATAATTGAGAACAGCCGTGAACAGAATATAAACAGGTAGGGATATGACGTACAGAGTCAGTGATCCTAAACATTAACCCTAAAATTTAAATTATTTTAGCTGAGATGAAACATTAGTTCTTATCCTTTTAAGTCATTTTGAATCATTTTAAATCATTTAAATCATCTCAAATCATTTCAAATGCTTTTAAATCATTTTTAAATCAGTACAGTTAATGGCTTTATCGTAAAAAGTAATCAAACTTAAAATCTTGTTACAATAGTTCATACAATTCATGTCTAAAACTGGAGCAATATTATTCTCAATGAAAGATTTATGCCACATCAAAACCAATATCTTAATTCAAGAGATGTCTATTAACAGCGGAGGGCCGGAATTAGGGGTAGGCAGAGTAGGCACATGCCTAGGGCGCAAAGCCCTAGGCCCGGCCCTGTAACAGCGTGAAGCCGAAACCAAATGTAATTAAATGAAATATAAATATAAATTCATATTTTATTGTATTGAAATCTCTCCACAGACAAGCTTTCGATGTATAAATAAACGTAGACATAAGAAAGAAAGGAAAAATAGCTTCCCAACTTATTAGTCAACCTATGGGTCAAGCACATCATATTAAACCAGCGCATCATCATATTAAGCCAGCGCATCATATTAATTATCAAGAACCTCCAACCTAACTATCTCCCTCTATCCTGCAGTTTCTCCATACGATGTAACTATAATTCAACATTGTATCTAAGGAACTTCCCCAGCGCTGCTAATGAGGAGCTCTCAAGATCGATTGAGCGCACCTTAGTTCTTTACCTTGAGTAACTCAAGGTGCCCCCGGTATCACTATTGCGAGCGTATATAGCAACTAAAAGTGATGAGGCTCAGACGGTTAGTTGATGATCCAATGAACTTAGTTAATCTGCTAGTATCTATCAGACCTTTTACATTGTTATATACTTGATGCATAATAAATTCCATTCACCTCCAATATAAATTTATAAACTCAGTATAAAGTGCCATATCAAATTAAAACACATAAGTATCAAAACATATTATTTATAATATCATTTGAAAAATTAATGGAAAAATTATATAAAGAATGTACATATACCCCAGTGAAAATAACTCTTATTATATATCAAATTGGTTTGCAATTATCATTTCTGTCAGTGAATAAAAAGATATACATCATTCTATGCCAAATTAAACTAATTGCTCCGTGCTCTTGTGCCAACCTGATGAACTCCATGTTACTTCACCAAATTATATTATATAACAACTAAAACTTCATATTTTGATTTTTAAAGTGAATAAATTCATATATTTTAATTGATGATTAAATTTACCATGTGCCCATGAGTCTAATGACTCATTGTATAAATTTAATCTTAAAGCAATACAGCTACCGTGATCGCTTAAACCCTGTGTTGTTCTATAAATTCAAATTTCTTGATACTTCATACTAACCTATCATTCCAATTGCATCTAAAGGCATAGATAACATTATGAAAAACTCTAAAATACCATTATCAGACTTTAAATCCCCCAAATTAATCTCAATTTGAACATATAAACCAGAATCATGAACCACTTTAGCATAATTGTTAGGTATGGCAAGAGATGTCAAAACACAGGTTCAGACCTAACGGCTGTCTGGTTTCTAATGTAAAAATCCAATATGCTTCCCTGTAAAGCAATCTCTGTATCAGATCGCCACCTCTTGCTATTGGGGTGATTTTCTCTATCCCTTGGATCCTTAAGCGGGAACAATCCCCATCGTTGCACACAATCCCCAAGTGCCTCGAAACTACTGTAGAAGGACTACGGGAAACTATCTGATTAATGTGTTCACGCATCCGACATTTAAGTTTTCTAGAAGTGCAACCCACATACTGGATATTACACTTTGTACAGGTGAGTATAGAATTACAATTAATAAAATCTTTGATCTTAAACATCCTTTTAGTATTTCCACTTATGAACTCATTCGATTTAAACATAAACTCACAGGTTATGCATCGAGTTGCACCACATTTAAATGTTCCAGTAGTACTTAACCAAGATGTTATCCCTACATTTCTGTTAACTTCACTAGGGGATAAAATGTTGCCCACTGTCTTCGCCTTGCGTGTGACAAATTTACAACCTTGCTCCAAAACTTCTCTTAATTTTGCGTCCCCATTCAAAACAGGGAGATATTTTTTAACTATTTGTTTAACCTTGTAATATTGTAGCGTGAAATATCTCTCACTAGAGCAGCGGTGCTTACAGGTAATTCTTATCAGCTGAAATACACCAGTGGAGAATATGCCCAAAGTGTGGGGTAGGGGGGCTCAGGCACTGAAGTGTGTTGGCACAAAAAAGTTAACAAGCACGACAGCCAAGTTAGAAAAGTGAAAAAATCTGGGTGCAAACTGCTGTTTTATGCACTTAAAAAAGAGGGGATTTATCAATGCTCATTCACTGGCCCCATATTTTATTATAATGTTTTATTTAGTATCTGCACTGCTTGGATTTGCTGAACAAGTGCTGAGATGTCTAATGAGACCCAGGGCTCAGATGCTGCAGCAATGTTCATATGCAGGCACATAAAAATAATTCCATGGATAATTCACTGTGCTGCCCACACATTACACACCATGATTATTACATATTATTTAGTGTCACATATTTAGGCAGCACCTTACAAAGACTGTTCATTGTTGATGTCCCAAGAGAGCTTACAATCTAAGGACCTTTCACCTGTCAGGGAGAATATACAAACTCTTGCCTTTATTACAAAGTACTATATTGCGTTATTACCATCAGGAAATATAAAATGCTTTGGAGAAATCAGAGGCCACTGGGTAGGCCAGACAATCTAAGCTCATCCCTTGGGATCAGAAGAAAAATGATTTCACTGCAACCGAAAGTAAACAGAATATTCTCTTGTCAGTTACTGTAAATACTTTCTAGCAAAATTCCAGATCACAGCGCAGTGACCCATAGCAACCAATCACATATTTGCTTATTGCACTTGCAACAGTCTGACCAAAGCTGGTAGGTTGATATGGGTAACTGCACTGGGGCAGTTTGTAAATGAACCCCAGTCTCTGCAGGAGTAGAACAATGCACTTAATATAAGTTACATTTTTACAGATCCTCTTTGATGGTTCTGATGAGCATCTACATTGTCTACATTTAGCTGATAATCAGCAATTTAACATTAGTCCTACATTATATTATCTCATATAACTGTTTGGCACTAGATCTCTATGGGGGGCAGATGAACATTGTTTCTATCTGGGGCACCCTCCTGTATTACAGTGGGTTCCACTAGGGGGTCCATGTCTGGTAGCACCAGTGGTTTCCTTTATTAAAATAACTGCTACTATTGTTGTTACTCGAAAATAACCTATCCATGCTGTTTTGTCATTGACATTGTTAGTTCTTAAGATTATATACTGTGTCTGCTGACAATGTTGGGCTTATTTACAAAGCAAAAACAAAGCCAGGCCAAAGTCACATTAATTCTAGGGAACTTAATGCCTCAACATAGGATAACATAAAGAGGACACCGTTTGAATGCCACAGGTATGGGATCTGTTATCCAGAAACCCATTATGCAGAGTGCAGAACGGGAAGGCTATCTCCCATAAATACCATTTTAATCCAATAATTCAAATTTTTTTTAAATAATTTCCCTTTTGTCTGTAATAATAAAAAATTACCTTGTACTTGATCCCAACTAAGATACAGGTATGGGATCCGTTATCCAGAAACCGTTATCCAGAAAGCTCTGAATTATGGGATGTCCAATATCCCATAGACTACATTTTGTCCAAACAATCCAAATTTTAAAAAATTATTTTCTTTTTGTCTGTAATAATAAAACAGTATCTATCAAAACTAAGATATAATTAATCCTTATTGAAATAAAAACCAGTCGATTGGGTTTATTTAATGTTTACATGATATTTTAGTGGAAGCAAGGTATGTAAGATCCATTATCCGGGAAAACCCCAAGTTCCAAGCATTCTGTATAAAAGTCCCATACCTGTATTAATAATCCTCATTGAAGGCAAAACAGTCCTGTTGGGTTTATTTAATGTTTAAATGATTCTTTAGTAGATTTAAGTTGTGAAGATCCAAATGCCTTGCACTGGAAAACATCAGGTCCTGAGCATTCTGGATAATAGTTCCCATACCTATAGTTTAATTTTGGACATAGAAAGGTAAGAAAAGTTTGCCACCCTTATGTGGATGATAACAGCTCAGCAGAGCCACTCTGGGGTTCATATAGAACCAGTGGAAGCTGCAAAGCAAAATAAACCAAAAATAAGGATAAAAATATAGAGGGTGCAAAGATAGAGGGTGCAGTCGGGAGTGCACTTTAGCTTAAGACCTATTCAAGGTGACAAGAGAAGGAGAAGCTGATGGAATAAACTGCTGTGTCTCCCATAGGTAGTGTGCAGCCCAAGTTAGGTAGGTCCCCTGAGTTAGGTGAGATCCCTGGTATTAGTGCTGGGGTTTTAAAGGCAGGGTTTATGTGCGAAGGAGCCTTATTTGATATAATCTGAGTGACCTTGTAGGGAGGTCCATATCTTTGTGAGGCAATGGGGACAGCATTATGAAGATGGGGGTAAGAATAATGATGATGTTTCCATATACCAAACAATAGGAAACACTAGTAAAAAGTTATTTAAATTCCTTAAAAATGATATAAGGGAAACACAATGAAGACTATTATGACCCCCTTTGATTATACTATCCCCTTTAGTTGATGTTTCTCTCTGAATTATTGGTTCTTCTGTTCCAATCATTGCAAAAAATAGAAATAGTAAGATTTCTCCAACACAATGGAAGAGCATCATTCAGCTTGTGGGATAAGCATCGTGCTAAAGCCATGAATCAGTTAATGGCTGTAAATAATCTTTGGCTTGTGTCAGTCTTGGCTGGGTGACAGTTTTGGAGAAAGGGAGGGGGTAGTGGTGCCTAAGCACTGTCAGCTCCTGATACTGCTCAACCCTCAGTAGTAATGCCTGGGACCAGATGTGGCCCAGAGAGAGTGCCATTATAAGGTTTAAATAATAAGGAATTATGGGCAAGATAAAAAAAGGTGCCCTTTCAGTGACAGCTGATTTCTTCACTTCTCTTGCATTAAACACAAATGCAGATTTACAATGGTATAACTAGAGGTGGCCATGCAACCAGGGGCCCACCAGGCCTATCCCTCCAGATTTGTGCTCCCCTAATCGAGAGACACCCCCTCCATTCCACCCAAGATATGTTTTATCACAGCTGTGGTGGGCCTCGAGGGGCCCGCTGTACCCCCAGCAGTTATACCACTGCAGATTTCTAAAGATTATGTGAGCTTTTCCAAAAGCATTTGCTGGGGGTAATTTTTTTGGTTTATCTAGGAAAGATATAAATCATACGTCCCAATATTTTGGAAATAAAAAGAGGGACCACACCCATTTTTGTGACCATGTTCATTTCACAAAATCTGGCAGGTTATGAAAGTTATAGACTGCGGGTTGGGCTGTCAGAAGCGGGACTGTCCCGCTCAAAACGGGACAGTTGGAGGTATGAAAATTGTTTTTCAACTTAACCTAAATGTGTCTACACATAAGTGTTATTACCTTTCTCCAACTCTTGCACCCCATTTCTGAAATTGCCTCAAATAAATACCATGAAATTCCAGGCGTCCCCTATTGTCCCAGGTCTTTCCCCTACAGTTGTAGTGTCTATCCCTATAGTTATGCCATATGCATTTTCATGACTGACTGTTGCAGTGCTTAGTAATTGCCTTGGGGGTTAATTGCATGAACTGATATCACTATGGGCATAATACAGAAATTAACAAAAAAAATAACTAAATGAAACCAAATTCTTTGTTGTTCATGCAACATTCAAAAGAGTCATAGCACATGATGGCCAACTCTAGACACAAAGAAATAGGTTTTGAATTTAAGCATTTAAGATCAAGATATTGAACTCCAACTATGAGAAGTAAACTGCTGCCCGAAGATACAAGATATGTGTGTTATAAGAAAGGTTTAGAGAGCCAGGAACAGCATGGGCATTATTGAATTATTTAAAATGTAAATAATACTTGGTACAGTGATGTTTCAAAGTGGGATACCGAGAACAAAGTATATTGAGTTACTATGATACTTGAAAATCAGCCTTTTTACCAGTTTAAAGTCTTGAAGACACAGGACAGATATCCTTACTCCATGTTTCAGTTTAAAGGATAAGGAAAGTACATTTTACTTGCACATTCTTTTTACCCAGGGTAAGTGTTCAAACAAGAATGTGTCTTTCAAATACAGAAGAATTGTTCTTTAAAAATTTTCTTTATTTATTAAGAAATTTCTGCAAAAACCCAACTAGTCCCACCAAGCCTTTCCCAGGCTGTGCCGGGGAGCTGTAGAAAGTAGCAAGACAACGCAGCAACCCCAGGGATCCGATCAATCGAGACTATTACCCGAGGAGGGACAGACGCTTACCAAGGTAAAAAACCTGGTCATTAATTTATCATCCTATGAACTATCGTCTAGTGAACTATCTCTACTTAATAAGGGGTTGAACTTTATACCTACACATACGCTACCTACCGAAAACTGGGAGACTGACTTTTTGAAATTCATACGCAAACTTAAACTTAAGATATGCTTTGCAGAAAGCCCCACCATGTTACCTGCTAGTAAGTTTAAAAAAACCCAGCAAAATGATTCCAGATGTAAATAATGAAGCTGTACAGTCATTTGAACATATTGTTCTAGCAGAAGCAAAGAAAATATGGGACAATAGATTGCCTAGGGCCACCAATCTTAGACATAATGAATATATTGCACTAAAATCCTTACAATTTAATAATGATGTCATTATTCAGAAGGCTGATAAGGGGGGGCAGCATTGTACTATTAGACAAAACAGACTATAATAAGGAAGCACTGAGACAGCTTGAGACGCCAGGACATTATGCGAAAATAGATTGTGATCCTACATTAGACATTAAAAAACAAATATATACTATGGTTGAAGAAGCATGGCTGAATATGACAATTAATGATATAGAGAAAGAATTTTTGACCACAAGTCATCCAAGGGTTCCAGAACTGTACTTACTACCTAAAGTACATAAGACGCTCACTAATCCCCCAGGACGACCTATCGTCTCGGGTATTGTGTCAGTACTGGAACCTTTATCAATTTTTGTAGATTCATTTTTACAGGAAGAAATTTCTCAAAGACATAACTGATCTACTCTGTAAATTAAATGATATTGGGATTCTCCCACCAGAAACTGTTCTATGTGAAATTGATATTCAGAGTCTATACACATCTATTCCCCATAATGAAGGACTGGAATGCATAGAGGAAGTGTTGGACACTAATTTGCCCAATCCAAAAGTCTATTTCATTATGGACTGTCTAAATATTGTACTAATGAAAAACTATTTTTCTGGCAAACCCAAGGGACGTCAATGGGAGCTATGGTAGCTCCCTCTTATGCAAATTTATTTGTTTCCCATCTGGAGAAAGATGGAAAAAGAGCCCTTTTGTCAATATATTTTGGCCTATTTTAGATTTGTCGATGACATGTTATTATTGTGGATTGGCCCTATAGAACTACTTAAAAGAATGATAGACAAAGCGAATGAGAGCCATAGAACAATTAAGTTCACATATGAATATTCTTATTCTGAAATTAACTTTTTGGATGTGAAAATGAATGGTATTTTAAATACTGACGAAACGTACTTTTGTCTCCACATTTAATTCTAACAGCAATAAAATGGAGAAAATTATTAAAAGATATTGGCCATTAGTACAAGCAGAAAGACAATTTGGCCATTTATTTAATGACCAACCTCGTTTTTGTTATAAAAGGGGTCGCACTCTTAAAGATATACTTTGCCCATCAGATACACGCCAAAAGAAATCTTTATTTCATGGTAAGAAAAAGAAAGGGACCTTTCCCTGTTTGGGCTGTAATTGATGCTCGTCTATAATAAAAGGATCTAAGATCAATCACCCCAAAAAAGGACACGAGACCAACCTTAATGTATATGCCACGTGTAAATCTACTCACACGGTCTACCTGCTTAAATGCCCTTGTGGCTTAGGTTATGTAGGTCAAACCTCTAGGGAAGTAAAAACAAGAATTCAAGAGCACAAAAGGAATATTAAAAACTTTAAAGATAACACACAGACTGATACCTCAGTTTCTAAACATTTTTTTATTTGCAAACACAATCCGATGCAACTACGCTGGTGTGTCCTTGAGGAAGCTGCTTTAGATAGGCGAGGAGATAATAAACTTAACAGACTGTTGCAGATTGAAGGGAGGTGGATTAAAAAATGAAGTACACTTTACCCTGATGGTTTAAATGATTCTTGGAGTTTGAAACCGTATTTGTAAACTTAATTAATCCAATCTTTTACTTTGCAGACCTTGAAACTAGAAAATATAAAGGAAACAAAAATGCTATAATAACGGCAGAAATATAATAAGAATCTATAGTTCTAAGTAACTTGTATAAACCTCAAGGGGTTTTCTATTGTATTAGATTTTAAAGGTAAAGTGTTGGTAAAGGGAGTACTACCATTTGTACTTTTAACAGGTTGTTGATTTCCTGCTGAATGTATCTATTATGTATCTATTGAATGTTTTGTGCACATTGGACACTTTGTATTTATCTAATCTTGCACATTAGATACAAATGTATCATTTTACTGGTTATTTTGCACTGAATAGCACTTTTGAACAGGACTGGATATTAATCAAAAGGCAATCACTCAAGAACATTTAACTGAACTATGTTTTTAGGTTTTTACCTTTTTTATCTTTTGTATACTATCCAGGATTGGATGTTGAAGATCACCTGGGTGGGAGGGGTGTGTACCTGTGTTTTTACATTTGAGAAAGGGCACCACTTGCCCGAAACATGTCGTGTTAAGCAGCATGAATAATAAATAATCACAAGCAGTTAATCTGCATTTGAGTGCTCTCCTCTCTTTCATTGAAAAAAGTGTGCAGGGGAGCTGGCAGCACTCTGCACTGTAGGATAAGAACCAATAAAGCTATGTGGACCTGATAGGGTACTGAAGCTTGTCTTTGCTTATGTGAGTGCAGGGCTGTGATTGGCAATCCTCTTTCTACTGTGCTTCTGGCAGGGACCATTAGAAATAATGATGTGCAGGTTGGCCCAAAACCCTTCCTTTCATATCAATAACATTGACATCAGACACCTTAATATTAGCAGGACAAATGCACTTCCACTGTGGCTTCCTGGGATGGAATTTAGCATGGCTACGCATGGCAGATGTGTTCAACCTGTACCTTTTTTGGCCTATTACTCTGGTTAATTAGTGAGATCCTTTATTATTTATAACCACATCTGTAATTTGACATCTTCAAATTATGATGTCAGTTAAGGTAAAATGATACAGATATGGGATCCATTATCTAGAAAATTGCTATCCAGAAAGCTCAGAATTACGGAAAGGCTGTCTCTCATAGACTCCATTTTATCCAAATAATCAAATTTTTTAAAAATTATTTCCTTTTTCTCTGTAATAAAACAGTAGCTTTTACTTGATCCAAACTAAGATATAGTTAATCCTTATTGAAAGCAAAACCAGCCTATTGGGTTTATATAATGTTTAAATTATTTTCTAGTAGACTTAAGGTATGAAGATCCAATCTTCCTGTTATATTTTTACAATATTTTGTGAAGTTAACGGCCAGATCAGCTTCCACTTTTCAGGCTCATGTAGGAGCTGCACCTGAACCGCGACCCGACCAGAACCAAGTGCGCCCTACGCAGGCAACCTCCCAGGCCCAACAACATCCCTGAATGGGGTGAGTAATCCACAACCCCTGAATGTCCGACACTACAGCCAAATCCACAACGCCATTAACCCCTTGCGGCTCTAAACACGCTTCCTCCCACGGGCAGGCAGCAAGGAAGCAGGGAGCTTGGCACCAACCACAGGACTATTGTCCAGATGGCATAGGCCTCTGATAAGTGGCCCCAAGTAGAGATGTCACCCAATGTTACCTACACAAAGCTACCAACCCATGTACTGTAGCCCTTAACGACTTTGCAATACTTCATTAACCCTGCTTACTACTCTGACTGGAAGGAAGAGAGTTTGAGGCCTCAGTTGAGCTATATACCAAGCTAAAGGGACTACTGGCTGGATAAACCCCTAGAGGGACTGATCACCCAATAGACAAAAGTTTTAATAGGCACTAAAGGGAAAGTGAGCTACAATATTGCCTACGGCACCCAACCTATGCCCAGCCAAATTGACCTGTGAGACAGGACAGATGTGGGACACTGCACACATGTAGAGGGCCCCAGTGAGTGCTCTGTGTACCACTACCTACATCCTCTCTTAGTGATCCTACCCCAGCTACGGACACAGAACCAATTATAAAACGCTATTCTTGCTAAGATGAGAAGCAGCAAAACACAAAAGCTAAAGGCGGATGCAGCATCCAAGCATGAGCAGTTTGCCAGACAACCCTCTCAAATTGGCTCCCCACAGAGCGACAGCCAGATGGCGACTACGAGTTCCCCAACACCACAACCAGAAGCGGCCACACAACTGCTATTAGACGCTATTACGGACTGCAGAACTTCACTTTCAACTAAAATAGAAGTCGTCAAAATTGACTTCTCACTGCTCCGAGCGGACCTCCATAATATGCGTGAGAGAGTGCGGGAGACAGAAAATTGCGTCTCGAGTCTGGAAGACACCTGCGCTCCAATCCCTTCAGCACTAGCTCGCACGGAAACGAAACTCAAAGCTTGCACTGATAAGCTGGAAGACTATGAGAACCGTCAGCGACACAAAAATGTGCGTTTTGTGGGACTTCCCGAAAGAACAGAAGGGAATGACCCAGTAACCTTTGCCGAAAAATACTGTAGCTAAGAGACACCATCCCTACAGCCACCTTCTCCTCTTTCTATGTGGTCAAACTAGCCCAATCATGTGCCAGGCTGGAGTCCTCCACCGGGGGCACCACCTAGACCCTTCCTAATTCGATTGGTGAACTTCAGAGTATTGGTATACTACAGGCTAACAGACAAAGCACAGACATCATGGTGGAAGGCTAAAAGGTATCCATCTTCCCAGACTACTGGGCAGAACTTCAGAGGCAACGGGGCACCTTCACGGCAGCCAAACGCCGCCTAAGAGAGACTAATCTGAAATATGGCATGCTGTATCCGGCCAAGCTGAGTGTTCAAGCCGGTGATAGAGCTATGTTCTTCAATACACCTCAAGAGGTAAACGAATGGCTGGATGCACGGGGACATCCTTGTATCACTTGTATTCGTACTTCCCTACATTAGCCAGATGCCGTAGACTAAGACATATGGTTAAAGACACTATACTTGCCACAGCCAACATGCTAGTGTTGCCTCCCTCGCTGCCAAGGAGCAAACACTCCTCTTGATGGAGCAGCCCAGAACCCACCTTGTTCTCTGCTTAGGGGAACCATGCACATTACAAATATTGCTAACTGGGCACTGTTACATGCTCTGCACCCCCTACTGAACAGCACCAGTGTAGGAAACTCCCTCAGCAGAAATCAAAACAACAGTGGCACTCTTTATTCCAACCACTTTAACCAAGCAGAGGCTGACACTGCTGGTCCAGATGCCTTAAACACCAAGCCTGTAGGCAAGGGTGGACTGATGACAGAATCCACTTACTGTACATTTAGTATTTAGAAACATATAGCTGAATGATTTCATATACAGGGGCTGGGGTGTCAGAGGCCATGAATGTAGGGGGGGGGGGATATGCAAAGCTTCATCCTTGCAGCTCTCCTGGGATCAGTGGCAGAACTACCGGGGGAGCAGGGAGTGCAAGCGGGCCAGAGCCCGCACCCCCTCAGGGCCCCCCGGCAGCTCATGCGCCACTGGAATCCGGGTGGATTTTTAGAGACATGGATGTACTGTATCATTTAACTGCAAGGGAGTCTTTCCACAAATACTCGGCTATCCAAGTCAGGATCTGCTGCAGCAAAATTAAGGATCAACCTCTTATGATCATATTATTAAGGTATCACGGAGACTCATACTTTACCCCTGTCCTATCTAGTTTAAAAGTTACCTGTCCTTGGGTAACCACTCCCCCGGTTACAATGTTTTGGGAACAATATCTGCCAAGTTACTGGGTCAGGTTGGGAGGGAAAGGTTCTATGAGATGTTGTTATTATGTTGATTCTTTTCAATTAATAAGGTTCCCTCTTCAACATGTGACAAACAGTACTGCGATGTATGTCTTAGACCAGTTTACTTGTACAATAAAATTCACTGATGCTAACCATGGGGGGCCCACTTAGGTTTCTTTCCTGGAACATCAGGGGGCTAAATTAAAAAATCAAGAGACATGTTTGACAATGTCAAGAAATATACACCTGATGTTCTTCTCCTGCAGGAAACGTACCTGGTGGGCCAAAGATTAATGGCACTTAAGAAGACGATGGTCGCACATACATATCATGCTACCTTTTCTACTCATGCTAGGGGTACCTCCATTCTGGTTTGTAAAGGTATTCAATTTGAATTGCTAGATCTCACTACTAATCATTATGGACGATATGTATTTATGGGATGTGCCATATCCAATCAATTGATAACCATAGCTAATTTATACATGCCCCCCCCCTTTGATAGTGTGTAATTGGATAATATAACGAGTAAACTAGTAAACTTTCCGCCAGCCCCATTGCTTCTTATGGGGGATTTCACTGCATTACTGAACCCCTCACTAGACAGGTTGTCCCAAAGTACCCAAACCACATCTAGACTTTCCCTCTGGACCCAAGCCATGAACCTCACGATTCTCTGGCGCTGGAAAAATCCTGATAAAAGTGAATTCTCTTGTTTTTCAGATACCTATAACACCCTATCCCGTATTGACCTTGCCCTAGCCTATGGAACTGTTTCCCTGGGTGACCTCTGTGGAATACCTACCTAGAGTTGTGTCTGACCATTCCCCCTTACTGGTAAAACTAGACCTTATCCCAGGGCCCAGAGAACGTCTCTGGCGTCTTAGCCCAATTTGGTTAACACAATCTACTATTAAGGATGCAAATGAGGCAGCCCTCAAGGAATTTTGGGACCTAAATCCTGGAACTCTGGGAAATGTGTGGGAAGCAGGTAAAGCTACACTGAGGGGAGCACTCATCTCAGTGATTAAAGGGGCTAGGAAGGAAGCTGCTCAGGTGCTAGAAGAAAGACAGAGAGCACTGACAGAGGCAGAAGAGCCTCCGTAGGACTGGTAAAAAGTCTCCAATGAAATTCTTTCCCCCTGGCTACACAAGACTATAATACATGCCACGAAGGAAGACCACTTCCCTCCCTCCTTCAACGAGGCAGTGATCGTGGTCATTCTGAAAGAGGGGAAGGACCCTCTCAACTGCGGGTCCTATAGACCTATCTCCCTGCTGAATACAGATGCCAAGGTGTTTGCTAAGGTCCTAGCCAACAGACTTAAGAAAACTATAGAGGAAATAGTTGAACCAGACCAAACTGTATTTATGCCCAATAGATCTACCAATGTGAATATTCGAAGACTATTTACAAATTTACATGTAACTCATAGTAACCAGGGCTCCCGACTAGTGGTGTCACTGGATGCAGCTAAAGTGTTCAACTCTGTAGAATGGCCATAACTCTGGGAAATCTTGCGGAGATTTGGTTCGGGGGACCAATTCATTAGATGAGTGAGACTATTATACAAACAACCAGTAGCGAGAGTCAGCTCTAAAGGCTACCTTTCAGCTGCACTTAACCTATATAGAGGCACCCGACAGGCTATATTTAGCCGATTCCGCTATTCGTAAACTCCGCCAAGGGAAAAGAGTTATTGAAGAGTATTGTACAGAATTCCGCCACTGGTCTGTTGAGACAGGGTGGAATGAGCTCTTCATAGTCAATTCCGGGTGGGTCTTTCTAGCTCTGTCAAAAATAGCCTGGTTAATTACCCTCCTTCATCCACTTTGGATGACCTCATGAAGTTAGCCATCCAAATTGATAGGAGGCAAAGGGAGAGACGAGCTGAGGGGGATACTGATTCCCCTACTATGTGTAATGATGAGTTACCAACTCTCTCGTTTCCTAACCCTCAGGGGGAACCCAGGGGGAAGCTGCCTTCTGTCAAGCATTGTTCTAACTCTCGTTCTGGGGTACATAATTCCCTATCGGCAGCTGCATCCGCTCAGAAAAGAGCAACTGATAAGTCCCATAGGGAAGTATCCAAATTTCAGGTTGGGGACTTAGTTTGGTTATCCACAGGGAATTGTAAGATTAAAATCCCATCTCTTAAGCAGGGGCCCAGGTTTATAGGTCCATACCCTATTGTGGAAATTGTAAACCCAACCTTTATCTGTCTTGAGCTACCTGACCTGTTTGAGTTTTCTAACCTGTTTTCTGTTTCTATGTTAAAACCAGCCATACAGGTTCTTCAGCAATCCTGTCCTTCCCCAGTATTGGCTAAGAGTCGAGCCAAATCGGATGCCAGGGTGGACCATTCCAGGAGACAGTTCCATCCCAGGTCTCCTGGTAAACTTGACCTACAGGGGGGGTAATGTAATAAAATCCGCTTACTCTAGTGGTCTAGTGGTGTGCCCCTGGCATGCGGGGGCGTCCGCCGTGTCTCTGCCAGGGACGCCCGCCGCCTGCATCCAGTCTGTTCCTGTGCCGGCTTCCGTTAGCGCGTACATTATTTAAAGGTGCATGCGCGCTGGCGAAATTCAAATGTATGTATTTAGCAAGCTCAATAAAGTCACTCATTTTCAAAGACATGGTCTGAACCCTGTAACCTCTAAGATAGAACTAGCCCTTAGAGCCCCGACCACCAAGAAACTTATTACCGGGCTGTACTTGCTCCTTCTAGCTACTATTAAGCCTCCATTTACCGCAGTGGGTACAGCCTGGAGCAGAGACATCCCAGAGTTAGAGAATGAGGACTGGGAGGAGGCAACTGACAGGGCCTATAACTACCTCGTCTCAACCAGAGATAGACTGATCCAGTTCAAGATCCTACATAGACTCCACTTAACTGCAAATAGGCTGTTCCGTATGAACAGACTCGATTCACCGCAGTGTCCTTAGTGTAGAGCCCAAGAGGCATCCTACCTACACCTCATCTGGTCATGTCCCCGAATCCAAGCTTTTCGGTCTCAGGTTCTTAACTATATTCAGGATAAAACAGCATTACCTAATCTAATAACCCCTATGGTATGCATTCTTGGTGTAATAGATGAGGTCACCCCAAGGGGGCGGCCATGAGAATACTTTTTCGCACACTATTATTCTATGCCAGGAAATGTATCTGTCACGTTCGGCACCCTATATCCAGAACCCAAGCTAAGCTCCCTGGTCTTGGCTCTCACTTCTGCCTTTAAACGCCGCCTTTCACCTCGGGAGGAGCCCTCGGCTAATTGGATGCCGCCAGGTCTTAACAGAGAGAGGAGCAAAGCAAACGGTTCTGGACGAGCAAAGGGGCACGATCGTCTCACCAAGACACTGGAAGGAAGAACACCACCAGGACCAGACAAATTGAACCTAACAACGAGCAGTGTGTTGCAAACTAAATTGCCTTCTTATACATTTGAATTTCGCGCCACTGCACGCTGACGCTACACGCCAGCGCGCATGCACCTTTAAATAATGTACGCGTGCCCTGCGCGTGCCCTACGCGTGCCCCGCACGCGCCCTAAGGGAGGCCGGCCCAGGAACAGACTGGACGCAGGCGGCGGGCGTCCCTGCCAGAGACACGGCAAATGCCCCCGCATGCCAGGGGCACACCACTAGACCACTAGGGTAAGCGGATTTTATTACAGTATCCTCCTGAATTGGATTTCCCCCCAGCCCCCCACGTTTAATGGATGGTTGAACCTGTTAAAAACAACACTTCCCCTAATACAACTCACCTATATTGCAAGAGGGTGTCCCCAAAAATATGATCTAGTGTGGCGGGAACCTTAATACAATAAGATGGAGCCATGCATAATATAATGTTTGTTTGTTTATTGTTATAAAATGCAAAATAAAAACCTTTAAAAAAAAAACTGGTCTGTCGTTGCACAACATTGTCTATAGGATATTAAAAAAATTGTGATCATTCCATCTCCTTTTCAAGCTCCCTACATATCTAGCAATTGGATTTAGAGATACCTATAGGACATTCCCTACCTCTGCAGTTGTAGCACACACCTTCCACGGAGAGGTACCAAAACAGCATTGTTTGTGGCAGACAATAGATGTTGCACCCCTCCCCCGCCTTGGTTTTTCAGTTTTTACATATATGGCTTCTTTAACACCATTTTTGAACCAGTCTCTCTCCCGATCTAGAATCTGGACTTGGCAGTCTTCAAACGTGTGTCCTTTTTCTTTTAGATGTAGGTACATGGCTGACTTCTGACCAGTTATAAGACCTATGCCTAAGTACCACATATTTCAAGTACAAGAATAAGTTCTACAGGCAGAAGCGTGGCTGCGTCATGGGATCGCCAGTTTCGCCCATTGTGGCAAACCTGCACATGGAGGAAGTGGAAAGAAAGGCCCTGTATAGCTTCAAAGGAATCACTCCCAGTCATTGGTTCCGTTATGTGGATGATATATGGGTTAAAATACATACACAGGAGGTACAGACTTTCACTGAACACATCAACACAGTGGACCACAGCATCAAGTGTACACGAGACGATGTGCAAGATAACACACTGTTTGGTAAGAGTCAGAGAGGGTGGAAAGCTGGAAAAAGAGGTCTACAGGAAACCTATCCACACAGACCAGTACCTGCTGTTTGACTCCACCATCCACTAGATCACAAACTGGGAGTCATCAAAACTCTACATCACAAAGCAGACAAGAACCCCACCAGCACATAGGCTAAGTTGAAACATCTTAGAGGGGCCCTGAAGACATGTGGGTATCCAGATTGGTCTTTTGTGAAAACCGGTGGAAAAAGAAGCAATAACACCAAGACTACCGGTGAAGGTGGGGTGTCGGAAAAATGTAGAAGGATTTTTAACAAACACCACATCCCTATATGCTTTAAACCCAGCAACACATTGAGGCAGCAACTAGTTCACCCAAAAGACCCCACCCAAAGCACAAGAAGAGTAACATGGCGTATGCAGTGCAGTTACACCAGTGTATGGCACAGCACAGAAGAGCCAGCTCCTCTGGTCAGAACTTAGCTGTGTACCGACATCTAAAAGAAAAAGGACACACGTTTGAAGACTGCCAAGTCCAGATTCTAGACTGGGAGAGCGATTGGTTCAAAAGAAGCCATATATGTAATAACTGAAAAACCAAGTCTGAATAGAGGCGGGGGGGGGGGGTGATATCTATTGTCTGCCACACAGTGCTGTTTTGGCACCTCTCCCTGGAAGGTTTAATAACACATCAAAGCTCCAATTTTGCTAATACAATCAACACCTAATTTAATGACATCATTGTGGATTATGATAAACAGATTATGCTGATTGGAGCAACATTCAAGAGGATATATATTCTCGAAGGAAGATTTACAAGTTATTCTGAATTGAGAAAGCCTGTTGGATGACTGGTGAAAAGTCTTCAAGGAAAAAAACATAGCAAGTCCAGTTGATTTGACTTATTTCTATAGATATACCATGACCTGGATGAATGAGAATCTACACAAAAACATTGGGATCATTTAATAATTAAAGCGTGTAAAGAAAAAGCACCACACTTTTGCCCTTAAACCCAGTTACCAATTCTAACCCCGGAAGTTACTCCTAAAATCATGGCTACCATGTCTGTTTCTGCAAATTCCAGTGCAAATCTAACATAATTGCATACTGTCACAAATTGATATTTTATATAATTTGTTATACACATCATATTTTGCAATGTGTACACAGTTGTTAACTCAACAGAAGAGACACAAATCCAAAACTTGGGCCAAGTGCTTGAAACACTAAGGCATCTACCACTCATGCCATTAGTTGTGCCGGAGCTAAAAGTACAGGTAAGGGTTCCGTTGTCCAGAAACCCGTTATCCAGAAAGCTCCAAATTACAGAAAAACCTCCCATAGACTCTATTTTATCTAAATAATCCAAATTGTTTAAAATTATTTTTTTTTTCTCTGTAAAAATAAAACAGTACCTTGTACTTGATCCCAACTAAATGCAATTCATTTTTAATGTAAGCAAAACCAGCCTATTGGGTTTATTTAATATTAACATGATTCTCTAGTAGACTTAAGGTATGAAGATCCAAATTACAGAAAGATCTGTTATCAGGAAAACCCCAGGTCCCGAGCATTTTGGATAACAGGTCCAACTGTACCAGTGTCAGGCTGCCGGGAGTTACTGATCACTTTGGGAAGTATCAGGTTTTCTATCATTGTGCTTGCCGCCATCATCTCAGCACAACACACAGAATTCAGGGGGTGACAAAAATCTATAACACTGCTAGGTACAGTATGTATATCATTTTGCATTCTATAAGCCTTTCTTTTTTTCTTTCATTTTGTTATTGCCTAGATACTCTTTCTCTCTCTTCCTTTTTCTTTTTCATTTTGCAATCTGTGCCTTTCTATTTTGTTCAAATTCTTATTTTGTTTGGTCCCCAGCTGGTCCCTATCAGTAGTGCTGGGTGCTGAGCAGTGTCAGGAGCTGACAGTCCCTGGAGTTTGCTCCAACCCACATTGTCACCCAGCCAAAAGGGACACAAGGAAGCACTGTAAATGCATTTTTGAAGGTGGCACGGCTCTATGGGGCACCCGTGTAGTTGGGAGCTGGACCACTCTATAACATGTTATAAGTCCAATAATATTTAAGAAAGTCATGTAAAAGAGAACATAATTATGCCCTACATAATAGAAATTTGATACAGTAAATATACATCTTTTCTTTTATAGCTTTAGAATCTATTATACTATTATTTTCTGGTAACTTGAATTTTCCTTCCTTGGCTTCCCTTTGTATTTGAACAGATTGGGGCAAACAAATATTCTTTTAGTGATTTTTGTTCTTGTCAAAACAGGTAAATGGTTGTGTATTCTATTGAATTGCACTCACAATCGGAAAACAGGTATAAGAATAACACTATTTTGGGGAAAACAGGTCTATTATATGTAACAGTATAACTTCTTAGTGACTTATAAGTCACTGGGGTGATATACAGGGGTATATTATTTTTTATTATATTTTAAACTATAAGTCATCATGGACTTTGCTTAGCACCAATTATAATTGATGATAAAACTAAAAGGCTACGTTTTATAGGTTATTCGTGGCTCAATTGTGTTTTATAGGGAATAGTGTAACCACTATTTTTTTTTTTTAATAAAATTTTTATTCATTTTTTTCAGTTAGTAAAACTTACAACTTGCCCACATAGGTCCAAAACACAATACAATTGGCATTATTGCATACATACAGAGCAGCGTACTATATTAACTATGGATGCAGCAAAGCCACTATTTTGGATTCGACCGAACCCCTGAATCCTTCACGGAAGATTTGGCCGAACACCGAACCGAATCCTAATTTGCATATGCAAATTAGGGGTTGGAAGGAAAAACATTTTTTACTTCCTAGTTTTGTGACAAAAAGTCACGCGATTTCCCTCTCGCCCCTAATTTGCATATGTAAATTAGGATTCGGCTCGGCTGGACAGAAGGAATTGGCCGAATCTGAATCCTGCTGAAAAAGGCCAAATCCTGGCCGAATCCCGAACCTAATCCTGGATTCGGTGCATCCCTAATATTAACACATTAACGTGTTCTTCTCCCATAAAGCTTCTCTTGCTGCATTTAGAGCCATCCATTGTTTTCCTATATATTAAGGTACATGTATACAGTTTCTCTTGTTTCACTACTCCACTCTCTACCTCCAGCTCTGTTACCAATTTGTTGCTTTACATATCTTATTCAAGCCATGTCCACAACTTGTTACCTCCTTCTCACCCCGGGTTGGATAGTTCTCCCTTTGCACCTCTATTAGATCCCAATTATACCATATTTTATTAAATAGATCTATATTATTGTGTTTCAGAGCTGTCAAATAATCCATCCTGCATATAAATCTCATCCTGTCCAAAAACTCTGTTCTGTGGGAGGTCTGGGAGCCTTCCATTGTTTTGCAATCAGTCCCCTTGCCGCTGTCAGAATATGATTAACCATCCTCTGAGATGGGTTTTTTTAACTTCGGGATACTATCTCCTAGGATGTGTAGCCCCTATTCTAAAATATAAGAATATTATTTGTTGCACAGAAGGCCTTCACCATGTCATTTTATACATGTCATGGAACGACACCTAGTATCTTCATATTTTACAACAGGGGATACAGTCATATGAAAAAGTTTGGGAACCCATCTCAGCCTACATAATAATTTACTCCACTTTCAACAAAAAAAGATAACATTGGTATGTCTTTCATTTCCCAGGAACATCTGAGTACTGTGTGGTTTTCTGAACAAAGATTTCTAGTGAAGCAGTATTCAGTTGTATGAAATAAGATCAAATGTGAAAAACTGCCTGTGCAAAAATGTGGGTACCCTTGTAGTTTTGCTAATTTGAATGCATGTAACTGCTCAATACTGATTACTGGCAACACCAATTCGTTGGATTAGCTCATTAAGCCTTGGACTACATAGACAGATGTGTCCAATAATGAGAAATTGTATTTAAGTTAGCCAATTGCAAGTTGTGCTTCTGTTTGACTCTCTTCTGAATTGTGACAGCATGGGATCCTCAAAGCAACTCTCAAAAGATTTGACAACAAAGATTGTTTTCAGAGGTTTAAACTGTCAGTTTCAGCTGTAAGGAATGTGATCAGGAAATGGAAGGCCACAGGCACAGTTGCTGTAAAACCCAGGTCTGGCAGGCCAAGAAAAATACATGAGTGGCATATATGTCAGAAATGTTACAACCCAAAGGTCACCTCCAAAGACCTGCAAAAATATCTTGCTGCAGATGGTACATCTGTACATAGTTCTACAATTCAGCACAATTTGCACAAAGAACATCTGTATGACAGGGTGAGAAAGAAGCACTTCCTGCACTAATAACATAGTAAGTAACATAGTGAGTAAGGTTGAAAAAAGACACACGTCCATCAAGTTCAACCTCTTAGTTTTTTTGTTTTTTTTAATCTGCCTAACTGCTAGTTGATCCAGAGGAAGGCAAAAAAAACCCATCTGAAGCCTCTCCAATTTGCCTCAGAGGGGGAAAAAATTCCTTCCTGACTCCAAAATGGCAATCGGACTAGTCCCTGGATCAACTTGTACTATGAGCTATCTTCCATAACCCTGTGTTCCCTCACTTGCTAAAAAGCTATCCAACCCCTTCTTAAAGCTATCTAATGTATCAGCCTGTACAACTGATTCAGGGAGAGAATTCCACATCTTCACAGCTCTCACTGTAAAAAACCCCTTCCGAATATTTAGGCGGAGCCTCTTTTCTTCTAATCGGAATGGGTGACCTTGTGTCAGCTTTAAAGACCTACTGGTAAATAAAGCATTAGAGAGATTATTATATGATCCCCTTATATATTTATACATAGTTATCATATCACCCCTTAAGCGCCTCTTCTCCAGCGTGAACATCCCCAATTTGGTCAGTCTTTCCTCATAGCTAAGATTTTCCATACCTTTTACCAGCTTAGTTGCCCTTCTCTGTACCCTCTCTAATACAATAATGTCTTGTTTGAGTGATGGAGACCAAAACTGTACGGCATATAATGCCACAAAAAGAGTCGCTTGTTGTATACAAAAGTTCATTTAGACAAGCCACAGTCATTTTAGAGACAAAAATTTAGTTATTTGGTCATAACAAAAAGCGCTTTGCATGGAGGAAGAAAAACACTGCATTCCAAGAACAACACCTGCTACCTACTGTCAAATTTGGTGGAGGTTCCATTATGCTGTGGGATTAGTTCAGGGACTGGGGCCCTTGTTTAAGTTGAGGGTCTGTTTAATTCAACCTAATATCAACAAATTCTTCAGCATAATGCTCAAGCAGCAGTCACAAAGTTGAAGTTACGCTGAGGTTGGCTATTCCAACAAGACAATGACCCTAAACACACTTGGAAATCTACAAAGGCATTTATGCAGAGGGAGAAGTACAATATTGTGGAATGGCCGTCACAGTCCCCCGACTTGAATAGCATTGAAAATCTATGGGATGATTTGAAGCAGGCTGTCCATGCTCAGCAGTCATCAAATTTAACTGAACTGGAGAGATTTTGTATGGACGAATGGTCAAAAATACTGCCATCCAGAATCCAGACATTCATCAAAGGCTATAGGAGCAGTCTAAAGTCTGTTACATTTGCAAAAGGAGGCTCAATTAAGTATTGATGTAATATCTCAGTTGGGATGCTCACATTTATGCACCTGTCTAATTTTGTTTTGATGCATATTGCATATTTTCTGTTAATCCAATAAACGTTATGTTAGAGGTATAGAGGTATAATTTACAGGAAATTCATGGCTCTTTTGCATAATATAAATATATATTGTATACATACAACATATGTGGGTACTCTCTAAACACCTTCAGGGACTGTGCCCAATAGCTATTTTAGAAGCATTCTAAATTCTATGGGGCCCCAAATGAGCAAATAACCCTTTTTCTTGTGTTTTAGTAAGAGTGGACACTCTCTGCAGTTAATAGGTGTACTTCATCAAGTCACTGTGTTCTCCACCCATAAGGCAACATTCTATCCTTTCTTACGATAGGTCTAGCTGCCATCAGGTGCAAAAATATGCATGTGGGTGGAACATGGGTGTGCACTTACATGCTCTTCAGTTTTATGTGATTCAACTGGTGTGGACTTGAGTCACTTTAACAGCAAAATAGAACAAGCAGAACTTGCTACCTAATGAATGGAGGTCCTCGGCACTCACCCATTATCAATAGATTAAAGACATTGAGACATTTTGTGCTATTAAAAAATGCCCCCCTCTTTAAACAAAACAAGCATTGTTTGTCCATATATTGCAATATATTAAAGCTGGCCAACTATGTCAAAGTTATCCCTGGTCTGGCCGGTCCTACACTCAACTTTATCTGATTCATTAGGAATTTTACTGCTTCATTATACATTTTACACAGGGGCTAAGATACTTGCTGCCTTCAAAGTAAAACTCACAAACATGGTTGCCCTGTTATTGTCCACCACTGGTATCAAGTGTTAAGTCAAGTCAATTCAAGTGGATTTTATTGTAATTTCAGCAATATACAGTAGGGATGCACCGAATCCACTATTTTGGACTCGGTCGAACCCCCGAATCCTTCATGAAAGATTCGGCCGAATACTGAACCGAATCCGAATCCTAATTTGCATATGCAAATTAGGGGTGGGAAGGTGAAAACATTTTTTACTTCCTTGTTTTGTGACAAAAAGTCACATGATTTCCCTCCCTGCTCCTAATTTGCACATGCAAATTAGGATTCGGATACGGTTCAGCCAGGCAGAAGGATTCGGCCAATCCGAATCCTGCTGAAATAGGCTGAATCCTGGCCAAATCCCGAACTGAATCCTGGATTCGGTGCATCCCTAATATACAGTAATACAGTACATAGTAGAAATGAAATAACGTGCTACACATAAAACTATTTGAGGTAAATCACTATTTACAAGACCATTCACTATATGCAGGGTCGGACTGGGGGGCCCGGGGCCCACCGGGACTACTGTCCAGGGCCCCTTCCGACCACCCCCCCCCGCCCCCTACTGCGACGCGCCGAGTGCGCGCACACAAAGGCGCCGCTTGGCGCACCAGCGTGAAGGCGCCTGGCGCATGCGCAGAAGGCGCTGCGCTGATCGGCGCTGCGGGAGGAAAACTTTTTTAACGATATCTGGAGATGTGTCTGGCCCGGCGGGGGCCCATTAAGGGTCGGGGCCCACCGGGTATTTTCCCGGTGTCCCGCCGGGCCAGTCCGACACTGACTATATGTCCCAATCAGAAACCATGGTTGTCTGCTGAGTTACGTGATCTGCTGAGGTCTTGGAGCCTTGCCTTCAGATCAGGTGATAAGGCAGCTCTAAGAACGAGAAGGGCAAAACTGTCCAAGGTCATCAAGGCAGCCAAACGTGCATATAGTCATAGGATACATAGCCAATTTCAAGACAGCTGGAACACCAGGCGCATGTGGCTAGGCATTCAGGCTATCACCAACTACAGGAGGACAACACCAGTCTGTGATGATGATGCCTCCCTTCCAGATATGCTTAATAGAAGAACACGTGGGGATCATTCTCCACTGTACATTGACGGATATCCGGTGGAAATTGTTAAGAGCACCAAAGTCCTTGGGGTACATCTGGTGGAGAACCTCTCCTGGTCCCTAAACACCAGCTCTATAGTGAAGAAAGCACAACAGTGTCTCTACTTTCTGCGAAAGCTGAAAAAAGCCCACCTTCCACCACCCATTCTCACTATCTTCTACAGAGGTTCTATGCAGCTGCATCACTATCTGGTATGGAAACTGCTCTGTATCAGATCACAAGATCCTGCAGCGGGTGGTGAGGACAGCGGAAAAGATCATTGGGGTCTCGCTTCCTGCCATTATGAATATGTACCACACCCGCTGTCTCCAGAAGGCTACCAGCATTGTCAAGGATAGCACCCACCCTGCACATGATCTCTTTACCCTCCTGCCATCCCGCAGTATTCGAGCGCTGACTTCCAGAATGCGAAAAACAGTCTATTTCCACAAGCCATCAGGTATCTCAACTCCCAAGGACTGAACTGAATATATTCATAAGGAACTGAAATGTCCGCTTTACCCAGCATGACCGTGTACTAGAGTTGTTGTATAGCACCGGGGGGTTCTGGAGGAACGCCATTTCGTTTCTTCTATGTACTGTATTTACTGTACATGGCTGAAATGACAATACAATCCACTTGACTTGACTTGAGTTCTTGAGGTGAACAACATGGCCCTGCTGAGCAAGGTAGACATACATTTGTGTAAAGTATTTCAGAGGTTTTATATTTCAGTTCAGTCATTCAGTTTTTTCTTCAGTTGAGATGCCTGATGGCTTGTGGAAAAAAGCTGTTGCACATTCTGGAAGTCAGCGCCCTAATACTGCTTTTTCCAGATGGCAGAAGGGGAAAAGAGATTGTGTGCAGGGTGGGTGCCTGTATCACCTAACTATAGCTGGAAAGGGTGGGAGCACCAACATGGAACTGGCCACTGCTACTGTATAAACTAAAGCAAAAAGGGAAGCTTGTGCTCACCACTCATTTTGAAATCATTAGGAGGGGTGCAATAAGGCTGTTACCACTGCATCCATACGCACAAATACAAAAGGTCCTCTGCACTCAACCCGTTATTAATATATTTAGACATTTTGTGCATTAAGCTGCTAAATACTGTATGACCTCCCCATCCTCTTTAAACAAAACAGAGATTGCATTTTTTGGTCACAGCCTCATTGTACCCCCTGCCTAATAGTTTAAAAATCTAGTGGCGAGCACAACTTTCCCTTTTTTGGTGTTAGGTACAAGGCAAAACATGCTTTGCCTTATTGGTATAAGAGGCAACTTGGCACCTGCGATACATTAATAACATGTAAGGGTACAACTTCTTTAAAGATAAATATAACTATGCCACACTAAATACCCTTATCACCTCACTAAAGACCTCAGGTCCATTAGGATTTTCCATGCACCTCTAGTTTAAAATTTTGGCATACATGGAAGATCATAAGTAGAGTGTATATTAATAATAAATTATAGATGTATGCAATCTCAGCTACTCCCTAAAACCGAGTCTCTTTTCCTGTGTCCAGCACCAGCTCTCTAGCCCCCAACTAACAATGAGTCTTTATTCACCCACAAGTCAGGAGAGCGGGGTGTAGAGTTGGCAGCAAGAAGCAAGCACCCACCCTTAGTTCATTTTAACCCCTACCTTCATAGGGGATTGAAGGATTCCACATAATCATCCTAAACAGTTTGTAAGGCATATCTATGGAACTGGGGAAGGAGGGGTTAAGGGGTTTGGCACAGCAGTCGAGAGGGGACTAATGACATTCAGGGACACTGGCTGCAGGCACAGTCAGTCAGAGAGAAGAATCAGGGGTAACCACACAAGCAGGTCCTCTTCCACAACAAGTCTATTCCTAGAACCATGGGTGAGTAATGATCTCTACCTTACATTACTGGAGGCTACCGAATAAATCATCTTTACCAGGATTCCTGATTGATATACACAAAATAAAATGGGGAGTATAAAGTAACTATTTTATATATATATATATATATATATATATATATATATATATATATATATATATATATATATGCTTTAAATGATGGTGTATGAAAAAAGGGAAAACAATGGCCTATGTATTGTTGGCTAAGGATGTATAAACCATGTATAGAAGCTTTTTTTTATTGGTATCATATTGTTGTTGCAAAGTTATTTTACAGTCACCAAAATCGATTGCAATACATTCCCATCTCTTCTAGACTCTGAGCTCTTTCCGGCTGGCCTTCTGTTGAGTTGTTCCAGCACATGTATTTATTTCAATAGATTAATTTGTATTTTTGTGTATTTTAGGGTAAGGTACACAAGTAGTTTCTTGAATACCACCAACATTATTATTATTATTTATGGATATGGTGCTATTCTATAGCAGTTTAAAGTTTACATCATTCCATTCCCTGTCCCAGGGACTCTAAAATTACTATTGCATTCCCATAAACTATGGTCAATTTTATCAGGAGCCAATAAACCTGCATGTATGATTTTTGTAGTGTGGGAAGAAACCCATGCAAGCATGGGGAGAATATTCAAACTTATTTCAGATAAGCTGAAATCTAACCTGTTAAAAAGAAATGCTTCTTGTTAATGAGATGCATGATTTGAATTCTATGCACTGCCTTGTTGCCCTAAAATGTGTATATATACCACTATTTTGATCTTTTGTGAGTTACTAACCTTGGTACTGACTTACATTACTGGGGATTTTTCAGTATAACTTACTTAAAGTAGAAGGAATGGTCTATTTGCTTGGGGTGCCAAAAGTTAGGCACGCCCAAATGATTATATATACTTACCTCACATCCTGGGCTGGTGCTCCTATCAGGAGAAAACTGCACCGGCCGGGAGTTCTTCCAGCGAGCACCACTGGAGTGATCAGCTTCCTTTTTCTTCTAATTTCCCAGGGCAGACGCATGCGCAGTAGAACGAAATAGCAGACTTCTTAGATAAAGTCTGTTTTTTTGCACTACTATGCATGCGCACCCAAAGAAAGAAGAAGCCAGAAGCCAATCGTTCCGTGGTGCTCACTGGAAGAACGGTGCAGTTTTCTGCTGTTAGGAGCACTGGCCTGGGGTGTGAGGTAAGTATATACAATCACTTGGGGGTGTCTAACTTTTGCCTTACTAGAGCCTTACCTTCTCCTTTAAGGCTTTGGAATACTTTTTGTATGTAGACAGTCCCCTCTAGATTCTATTTGAGATAGATATCTTGGCACACAATGGAATCTCATGGTTTATGACATGAAAAATCTATTAAAGTGTATGGGGAAATCTGAATTAAGAGATCATTTTTTCTTATTGAATTGAATCTGGACCAATTTTGGGCTTTCACGACATTTCTTCTCATATTATTTTGATATGTCCTCTCTCCACTATTTAATAAGTCACTGTGAGAGACCATACTCTATACATAATTAAATAGTCCATGAATTTCAACTCCTCCAATGAAACCCAGAATACACATACTTATACAGACCAATCAGTACACTCACATATATAAAATATATATACACATACCTATATTAAAATAGCTGTAGATCTTAAGATCACAATGGCCTTGGATATTATGATTGTCTGAGAAATCATTTAAGCCCCTCTTAAAGGCATTAATAAAGGCATTAATAGGTCAGCCATCACAACATCATCCAGCAGTGCATTCCACAACCTCACTGCCCTTACTGGGAAGAACCAACTATGATGCTTCAAATGAAAGTTATTTTCCTCTAGTCTAAAGAGGTGGCCTCTGGTGCGCTGAATCTCAATTAAGGATACCCCCAGCATACTACCATTCAGTGTACAACTTGCATATATGTTAGTTCTACTGTAGTGCGTAACCTTGTATTTATCATTGAACCATATCTCATAGTTTGCTGCTCAGTTCTCCAGTTTAGCCAAATCATTATGCAAAGTGGCAGCATCCTGCATGGAACTTATAACAATTTAGTATCATCAGCAAAAACAGAGGCAGTACTTACAATGCCCACCTCCTTGTCATGAATTAACAACAAATTAAAAGGCAAACATCCATTAGAGGCAAATTAATCCATCTGCTACTGCCAGGTCTCATTATGGAGCAAGTGCATGAAAGAATTTGCCCTTTTAAAGGCCATGATACAATGTTTCCCAAATTCCAGTGTAATTGCAGGCATGTAAAGTAAAATGGGCCAGATATACCAGTGGATGAAAAATGTCCATAATGGTAAATATCCATTGTGTATGCTAATTGTGTCATTTCTGTATGACACTTGTATGGCTATAGTGCTGGAAAGGGCATTTATGTACAAGGTGCAAATTAGATGCATGTTTGGGTGCTACAGACCTTGTAATAATTCTTGGGCTTCACGCACTTTGTACCTGGTGCCTTATGCAACTAAACAGCCAGTGCCTGGGCAAGTGCTTCTAATCACCCAGTTAAAAATAAAAAACATGCAAAAGTGCAAGGGCACAATTGGACTCACATTAATGAAGGCAAAGTCCCAAATTCCAAGTCACCGGCCAAAAGGCATACAATGAAAGAGAGACTTAACTTCCCTGAAGCTAGTGGGAACCCCTTTATCCACTACCTCCCTGGTCTAAAGACCCGCAGGAGACCAGGGTCCATTTAAGGAGTCCCTTTGTCCACCACCTCCAAGTCTGAAGACTTGCAAGGGGTCGGGATAGAATTGTGTTTAGAGCAAGTTTTTTAACACAAGGTGCAAGTATAGGGGAGCTTGAACTGACACAAGTATGTTTGTATAGCATTTACATATTGTTTACCACTTTGTTCCTTGCACTTGCAGTGACAGCTAGCATAGAGCAACTTTATCCGTCTGTAGTGCATAATTAGAAATAGTTGTACCCTCTCCCTGCAAGATTCCAGTGTCCTGTACACCCCTACATAACAAGGAGGTTGTATCTGTCTCCTATCCCCATTCCGGTATTTTCTCTTTCACATCATCATACCAGCAGAGTTTAGTTGCTTATTATCAATGTAAATTAGAATGTAGGAGTATAGGCAATATTTATATTAATAGATGCTCTGCCTTCCCACGACACAGAGCTGGTGAATGCAAACTGTTCTGCCCAGTGATTTCAACTAAACGGCCACATAGAAGAGTCATGATGCCCTCCCACTGGTGGTGTTTACATACCTACTGATGTTACATAATAGAGCCAGTCTATTCTAAGTGTATAGTAAACACTAGACTAAATGTGTCTCTTTCATTGTTTAGGGGTGGGAAGAGAATCAGTGTCAGGGCATGCCAGACACATTACCCCCAGTTGGTGTCACAGAGCTTTATTGTTGGGTATGTGTGACTGGATGTGGGTGTATTGTTAGCAACAATGCATGTGTTGTAAAGATCCTGCACTTGCAGATACATACAGAGATAAAGGCATAAATTATCTTTTTTACACACACACCACACACACACACTTACAATGCAATTATAAATCCAAAATGTATTCAAAACCATCATAATGAACCATCATAACAAAATTAGACAGTTGCATAAATGTGGGCATCCCAACAGAGATATAACATCAATACTTATATGAGCCTCATTTTGCAAATGTAACAGCCTCTAGATGCCTCCTATAGCCATTGATGAGTGTCTGGATTCTGGATGGCGGTATTTTTGACCATTCGTCCATACAAAATCTCTCCAGTTCAGTTAAATTTGATGGCTGCCGAGCATGGACAGACTGCTTCAAATCATCCCATAGATTTTCTATGATATTTAAGTTGGGGGACTGTGATGGCCATTCCACAATATTGTACTTTTCCCTCTGCAAAAATGCCTTTGTAGATTTCCAAGTGTGTTTAGGGTCATTGTCTTGTTGGAAATCCAACCTCAGTGTAACTTCTGATGCTTGAACATTATCCTGAAGAATTTGTTGATATAAGGTTCAATTCATCCAACCCTCAACATAAACAAGGGCCCCAGTCCCTGAACTAGCCACACAGCCCCACAGCATGATGGAACTTCCACCGAATTTGACAGTAGGTAGCAGGTGTTGTTCTTGGAATGCGGTGTTCTCACTCTTCAGAGGAGAGTCAAACAGAAGCACAACTTGCAATTGGCCACCTTAATTACCATTTCTCATGATTGGACACACCTGTCTATGAAGTTCATGGTCATGGAATTCCAAGTGAGGTCTAAAATCCTTATGTTTTACAGTAGGGTGTAAAGCATTTTCTTTTGTAATAGTTTTTATAATAGTAACATAGTAAAGTAAGTTAGGTTGACACACATCCCTCAAGTGCAACCTTAATTCTGTATATAACCTGCCTAACTTCTAGTTAATCCAGAGGAAGGCAACACAACCCCATTTGAAGCCTCTCCAATTTGCCTCAGAGGGGGTAAAAATTCCTACCAATGGGACCAGTCCATGGAACAACTTGTACTATGAACTTGTAACCTTGTATTCCCTCAATTGCTAATGAGTAGTGGCAGAAATTATATCACTAGTTATTAATTGCTGTTGTGTTAAATACGAACATAATACACAAAAACCATTAATTAAATTATATCCTATATGGCTGGTGACACAATTTTTGTCAAGTGACACTGACATTTATGTATTATAATTGATCATTTAAGTTCTATGACCTGTATAGCTCATATATACAACTCTAGGAAGCAATTTAGAGGACTTACTGAGTATAACTCGGCCTTTGGCCTTGTGCCGTTATAAGGTCATGAAACCTTTGGTGACTTCTATCCTTGTATTTTACAATAGGGTGTACTTTATTCTCTGTAATCAGGATAAGGATAGTAAATATGCTAATGAATAAGGCACTTGGCCAATGAGGCAAAGTTCTAAGACTTTATCATTTATTATAGGTGTACTACATTAGTCTCCACTTTTACTGAAACTGAACACATCTTGGTGTCATATACCACCCTGCCCTAGACAGCAGTCATTTCAAATCAGATTTTGGCCAACTTCTTAGGAATGAAAAGCACAAGGTGAGCCATCCAGGTAGCGACTGCACATTATTTTCTGTGCTTTCTGAAAGAGTTGCAGGCCCTGCAGCATACTATAAACTCTAGGGTAAATGGAATTTGGATTCTCTTGTGACATCTTCTATAGAGTATGTTTAACATGAGGACCTTTAGTTGTTGAACTGTCTAATAGCTGGGAATCGTAGACAGACAGGAGAGGATGGTTATTCCTTTGATGGTATTTTAGATGGGAAGCAATATTCATGATAATACACAAATGATGTCACAAATGTGAATTATGATAGATCAGGTAACAGTTACATCTTAGAGGTCACGGAGTAATAAAGTTTTTATTAAAATCAATTAAAAATTTTGCACTCACGTCCCTACGCCTCTGAGGAAGCTGATGATTACAGCGAAACGCGTTAGGCACAGTTGGGGCACACAACAGCCCAAGAAAGGCACCACGAGGGAGTCTGGAGCAAGCTGACAGGACTATCCCCTGGGACCCCATACAAACTTTTGTTGGACTGAATGCGTATAACCCGTGAGGGTAAATGTGAGTGCAAAATTTTTAATTGATTTTAACTAGATTTTAATAAAAACGTTATTACTCTATTATTGGTTTTATTCTTGGTCTGGAACCTGGAAGGAGCGGCGACTCCGGAGGAGGAACCAGAAAGGGCTTCTCTCTATATGCATAACACCACAGCAGTGGTTTGTAAGTAGGCAATCTGCACAGAAGGTGGAGGCGCTTTATTCCTGGAATGCACCTTGTTTTATAGGAAAGACACCTTCTCTATCCACATTTATTTTTAACCTATTTTTCCATCGATAGTTACCCGAAGGAAAGGGGGAACACACCTATCAATAATCTAATCTATACACGGGGTGACATCCCATTTTATGAACGTATTACGCTATGCTTGTTTTTAATTTCTGTTGCCACAGGCGCTGATCTCTTCTTATATACATCCCTCTGGGAATATATATATGCTTGATTTGGACTTATATACAGTTGAGAGACTGTGAAGGGATCGGCAAGAAATAATCTAGGAGACTGACATTTTTAACCAATTGCATTCGTAAGCAATATATGTTTTATTGTTTTATATTTAGCTTTTGCAATATGTTCTACTTTATAGCACAGAACTATGAGTTTATGTGTCCAGAGAACAACTTGGTCATAGGTGGAAGCACAGGAGAAATAAAGCAAAATGTGGCACAGATGACAGCAAGCACTAGAGGTCATGGGCATAGCTACTGCATTCTTTAAATTCATGCAAGAAACCTGACAGAAAAAATAGGAGTCTGAGCCAGTGGGAACTAATGAGTAACATGATGTTTTCAGTAATGTCAAAACATTGTAGCAGATGCGCATGCGTGGGAAATAAATATGGACATTTAAACCTTGCTCAGTAGAGGCAATTCCAACAGAAAAGTGGATGAGCACATCTGTATTTTAAACATTATTTGGAGACAGAGTTATTCCAAAAGCTAGTGATAATGGTAGAGCGAAGAGGTAATATGAAAGTGGAGGCTTGTAATTACCCATACACTGACCACAATAAGAACAATACCTCAGCAAACAAACCGAGGTCTGTACCTTCGAAAAAAAGTGGTTACCATCCCATTAAACACTTAATGGTAAAAAAATGAATAACAAAAGAAAGGAGCGTTTCAAATTTATAAGGCAAAAGAGTAATTTAGGAACAATGAAAATCACAACAAATGTTGATCAGCAGAAACTGCAAAGATAATATCCACACAAGGTAAGATGAATGCTAATTCCTAAACTCTGGCATGGTTTCTTCCTCTAATACCTTCATGCCGAGTGGGTTTTTTCAAAAACATAAAAAGCTTGGCACCTAAAACCTGCCTAAAAACCTACTTGGCAGGAAGCTGAGGTATTAGAATGAAGAGCACCTGATTTAGTACTTTGTTAAGAAATCTTAAATTTGCCTCTAACTGTCAGGATTGTGAAAGTACAGGGCTCCAAGCACACCTTAGTGCGTGCCAATATATAGACAGTGGTGGATTTTAATACGAACAGTTGGTATGGCACTCTGGGGCCCAGATCTGTTTGGCAGCTTGTAGTGAGTGGCAAGTGAAAGTTTACTCTATAAGGTGAGGATCCACTAATTCAAACTGTGACTTCACCTGTTTCTCTCTGCGATCTTAATATGAAGTGACGGTCCCATGGGAGTTTTGGTAGACTGCCAAGTTCCACACCACTGACAGTTTAACCATCAACTATTTGATATTTTTTTACTATACAGATGTTTCCTGACTGATAAAAGAGTTATCAGTGATGGTTTTATAGCTTCATCACTTCCAGAAATAAAGACATGCTGCAACAGTTTGATACCCCCAAACCTTTTACAAGGCATGCAAAGGCAATGATTCTGCTAATGTATTTACTCTGGCCGATGAGGATAATAAGAAAAGTGACCGTGGTTGGTTTTTATTGTGTGTCAGCCAATGGAATTGCTCTTAAACAGATTCTTCCTTTCTTTCCTATTGCTTCACTTTATTTTGTCTCCTTCTTCAACATGCCCTTTGGATGTCTCCCATTTTAATGTATTCTTCCTTTCCCCCTGTATCCCAGGTTGGCATGATGGCTGCATACGCTGCATGGTTGGGGTACCATTTGCTTCAGTCATTGCCACAGTCCTGTGTTTTGCTGGAGTGGCCCTATTCTGCGGCTGTGGGCATGAGGCTTTGAGTGGAACAGAGAAGTTGATTGAGACATATTTTTCCAAAAACTACCAGGAATATGAATACCTCATTCACGTGTAAGTGCTGGAATCATTCCACAACCAGTGGGGGAGGGAGTTTTTCTCTAAAGCAGAATCCTCAACCTTTTTTCATCTGTGAGCCACCTCAAAATCTGGAATCAGGGAGCAACACAAGCATGAAAAATGTTTTTGGGCGGTGTCAAATAAGGGCTGTGACTGCCCTCTTTGTGAACTGGCAGCCTACAGCAGACTGTTTAGCAGTACACCTGATTTTATGCAACCAAAACTTGCCTCCAAGCCACTGGGAGCAACATTCAATGGGTTGGTGAGCAACATGTTGCTCACGAGTCACTAATTGGGGAACATGATATTGGTTTCACTAGCATTTTCTGCCAAAAGTAATTTCACCAGTCCTAGGCTGATGAACCACCATTACAATCATGCAGCAACCACATTAGAATTTTATTATCTATATCATATCCTCAATGCTGATATTATAGTGTTAATTTGCCATCATTATTTCATTATAATTGCATTGTGAAATTGTGGGTAAGCACATACTGTAAATGCCATCCCCACCTATTCTTAATATGTTGCTCTTTGGTTGATATAGCAGTGTACTCCTATCTCTGTAACCATTTTAGCCATTTGAACACTATGATGATGTAATAACATTGTCACCTAAAAGATTTGGCATAGTACACTCACAATTGCAAAAGTATATTTAGTAAATATTTGGGAAGTATGCCAGAACTATGATGGAGACAGAAAAGGTGAAATTGCACATTCCAACAAATATGCCCCACGGTTTGGCCAATTTCAACCATTGTTAGGTGTTTTGAGGAGGAGAGGTAAAAGTTGCTGTACCGTGTTAGCCAGTAAAAATGTTACAGGGCAGCCCTCTTGAAATAAAAAATAACAAAAGTGGTATAAAGGTGATACCTTTATTGGCTAACTAATATAATCATAGCAAGCCTTCAGCACATTTAGTTCCTTTTTCAAGATCATTAATCTCCTAGTTGGAGATCTGATATACAGAAAGTGAAATAATTAAAAAAACTACAAAAAAATATATATACCAATTGCATATTGATCAGAATAGCACTTTTTACAATCATACTAAAAGTTAACTCAAAGGTGAACATCCACTTTAAATAGCACAAAAGTGAGGAACCTGCACAGACGCTACCCTCTGCAAATGTTTGCAGCTCTGGCATCAGACAAATAAATCCAACTTTTTGAGAAAATATTGCAGTGTGGGTAAAAATCATGGTGCTTTGCAAGGATGATACTTTTGCACAGTGCAAGTTTATATGCCCTACTGTTTTAGGCACAAATGCAGCCTGTATACAGTGTCCCTATGAAGGGGAACTGTTATAGAATGTCCCCTAGACAACCTAGTATAGTTACAAAATATTTTCTGCTGTTGTATGTCAAGTTCCCATCAGTAAAATTGTACGTGTGATTTAGGGGCATATATCATTCACTATGTAATGCAACACTGTCCACCTTCACTAAGGGAATGCCTGATGTTCTCATTTATAGAGGGGAGTCATAATCAAGCAGTTGAGAATGGACTCTGTTAGAGTGGCTCTTATATATGAGCAATCCATTCTGCCACTTAACCCACAACTGCTACAGCTTTAAATGCAGCCCCATCCCATTCATTGATGGTTTAGATGACTAGGGGTCATCTATAAAGATGAGTAATAGAAAGTAGCAATAACAATACATTTCTAGCCTTACAGAATATTTGTTTTTAGATGGGGTCATTGACCCCATTTGGAAACCGGAAAGAGTCAGAAGAAGAAGGCAAATAATTTATAAACTATATAAAAAAAATAATAAATTGTAAATTTGCTTAGAATTGTCCATTCTATAACATACTAAAAGAAGATGAACCACTCCTTTAAAATGATAGATCATTTTAACTAATGTATATTGGGAAGTTGCGTAAAATAACACTTCTTTAATTATGCAATACAGTTTCATTCTTTGGTTGGATAGTCCCTTTACTAGGGATGTCGCGGACTGTTCTGCGGCGAACTTGTTCGCGTCCGCCGCAAGTTCGCGAACGTCGCGCGACGTTCGCCAATAGGCGTTCGCGTCAAAATCGTTCCACCATTCGACCATTCGGTCGCTAAAATCGAACGATTGTTCGAAGTTCGCGAACTGTTCGCGAACTGTTCGCATTTTTTGCCGGTGTTCGCGAACGGCGTTCGCGAACACATTATCGGCGGTTCGCTACATCCCTACCCTTTACGTTTAAAATTGCGAGATGCATTAGTAACCTGATGAAACATGAAACATGCTGCATTAGGATTGCTTATCAAAGAAGGTTATAACTAAAAAGTTTCTCTTTTATGTAGGATTAATGCCTTTCAGTATGTTATCTATGGAATTGCCATTTTCTTCTTTCTATTTGGGATCCTACTTTTGGCTGAGGGATTCTACACCACAACTGCCATCAAGCACATCCTAGGAGAGTTCAAACCCCCAGCTATAAAGGGTGGGCTCATCTCTACAGTGACTGGAGGAACACCTAAAGGAAGAAGCACCAGGGGAAGGCAGCCAGTCCATACCATAGAGCTCATCTGTCGCTGCTTGGGAAAGTGGCTCGGACACCCTGATAAGGTGAAATAAAAGGACAGCAAGTTGTGATCTTAAAAGGATGTTGTTATTTGGGAACTTTTCATTCCCACATCACAATCAGTGTGCTCACTTTGAAACATGATCCATGAGTTTTATAAACCAAACACTTAGATAACACTATATTTGTTTGGATATGTTACAAGAAACGTAAAAGAAAGCCAATACCTCCAACCAAGATGTTATTTGCCCATCTTCAGACCCCCCCCCCCCTTTCTATACCAAGGCACAGCTGACAGTCAATCATTTTAGCATCTAATGGAAAAAGCTAGTTTACACTAAAGAAATAATATGTTTCATTATGCATTGGTGATAGATTTGCAGCCAATTAAGTGTCACTTCATTCTTGAAAACCTGTTATGCCAAAGAAAATGAATAGAAATTTAATAAAAAAAAAAAAAGAAAGCCAATACCTGATTATGCAGCAAACGGGGTGATCCCAAATTTATTCCATGGTGCTATAGACACTTTGCAATTGTTCACTGGCGTGTGGCTAGCTAGAGTCCTGCGCGGAACCAATTTGTTAAACCCGCAACCTGCATACTTAGCTGCTTGGACCCGATACCTGACCCGCAAGTACCTTATCCGCGACTAGGGTTGCCACCTGGCCGGTATTTTAACGACCTGGCCGATAAAAATGATGCTTGATGCCAATGTTATTAAAAATTATTAAAAAAATGGCAAGAATATAAGAAGGCCGGTATTTTTTTCTAGAAAAGGTGCCAACCCTATTCGCAACCCGATCCGCGACCCACTGACCATCAAGAAACAGGAAGTACTGTCATTGTAAACTGGAAGTGACATCATTAGAAGTAGGAGTGATCAGAAAAAAAGGAGTAAAACTCGCTATTGCGAAGAGCTTCGGATGAATGGACACCAGAGTGACGTCACTTCCTGTCTGAGATGATGTTACTTCCGGTTTTATGGGTCTCTGGTCGGGTGTTATGTTTGTTTTCTAGGGTCCTGGTTGAGTAGTGATTCTGGGAAGGGGGATGTGTTGGGTGGTCAGGGTCAGGTTAGTGGTCAGCGGTTATTGGATCAGGCGCGGGTCCTTCAAATTGGACCTGTGCAGGACCCTACTTTAAATTATACACATCATATAAATAACTATGCTTACAGAAGTTGTTTTAAGCTTAATATGCTGTAGTTTAGCCTGTCTTGAATGACGGTACTATTCTGACACTTTTAATATCTGTCCTTAAACTACATTGAGCTTTATAAAGTTTGAATAATGACTTTTAAGACAAGGCATATGTTCACTGGAAAGAGAGTGCCAATTCCTTTTGTATACATTTATGCATACTGTAATTTTAATAAGCATATTTGGAGCAATGATGAATATAAATACTGAAATGCAGGTTCAGACTGGCCTGCCAGAGAACCGATCTCCGGCCAAGGACAATTTACATCAATCCACCCATTCCATTTAGATTCCATTTAGACTATATATCTAATTATTCGTGAGCATGGACCCTTGATGTTAAGTTCTTTGGTGGGCCTTATGAGGCTCAGTCCGACACTGTTGAAATGTAACATTCCGAAAGTGTTATAAAACCTTTACCATTAGTAGAACATTTGTATCTTCCTATGTGGTCTTTTTCAAGTACAAGCATACAGTATATCCTATGCTTCAGTATTTGCCTTGGTTAGTGGTTGATGATAGGTTTTCCCATGATGCTGCTCTCATTGTGTTACAATTTTTTTATTATTCCTGTAGTTTGTCGGTGTCACTTATATTATCACTATTTTGTGGATCCTGATCTTTGCCTGCTCTGCTGTTCCTGTCTACATTTACTTCAACACCTGGGTCACCTGCCAGTCCATCGCCTTCCCAGGGAAAACCACAACCAGCGTCAGTACCCTGTGTTCAGATGCTCGCATGTATGGTACGTTTTAATACCCTGGCATCCTTGGATGATTTATAATACAGGTATGGGACCTGTTATTCAGAATGCTCAGGACCTGGGGTTTTCCGGATAAGGGATGTTTCCGTAATTTGGATCTTCAAACCTTAAGTCTACTATAAAATCATTTAAACATTAAATAACCCCAATAGGCTGATTTTGCTTCTAATAAGGCTTAATTCTATTTTACGTTGGATTAAGTACAATGTACTATTTTATTATTACAGAAATAAGGAAATCATTTTTAAAAATGTTAATTATTTGGAGTCTATGGGAGACGGCCGTTCTGTAATTTGGACCTTGCTGGATAACAGGTTTCTAAGTATTTTGAAAACTTGGAAAAAATGAAAGGACCACTGCACTTTCCATAAATTCCATTTGTATTTGCCTAACAAGGTTCAAATTTACTTATGAACTTGTGTATTTTCCATGAACGTTTTACTTGCTCAGTTTGCAGTTTTAGCAGTGCCTCAAATGTGCTGTTTTCTCTCTGGATGCAACTTGTCTTCCATAGACCTCCAATTATGTTATACCCTCCCAGCAAGCAAGCAGAAGGGGCATGACCAGTTAAGGGCTGTAAAAGAAATGCTCCATAGTAGGTCTAACTCCTCAAGTCTAAAGTATCTTTATACTATGTCAGTATAGGTATTCCTATATAAGAGGCAAAATTCAGCAAAAAACACTTTAGCTACCTTGTTAAAAGTACCATGTTATACTGAATATTGTACTATCTGCTTTTGACACCAGGTGTTCTGCCATGGAATGCCTTCCCAGGGAAAGTGTGCGGGACCAGCCTGCTTGCCATCTGCAAGACCAGTGAGGTTAGAAGCACATATTACTGTTGTCAGTCCTGTTCCGTGATAAGCACTTCTTTAATGCTTCATAATATTCCAATTATCTTGCTAATAACAATGAGGACGAATATTGACTGCTCTTGATACTGTATGTGAACACAATTGCTAGAACAATCCCATTGCCCCCCTATCACTGCTTAAAATTAAACATACAGTATAGCTTGTACTTTGTCATTAGCTATCCACTCCTTTATAATTAGACGTTGGCCTCCAACCTGCAAGTCCCAGCCTGTGCAACAATACACCCTAACTTGTATGTTTAAATGACTCACAATAGGATAGAGGACATCCACATCCCTTTCCAGCCCATCTTTTATGAATACAGCACTGCCGAATGTAGGCATCTCTATATTCACCTGTATACAATGTGTGGAAAACATGGCAGTTTGTGCTTGCCACAAGCTTATCACTTTTATTGTTCTCTTAACAGTTCCAGATGACATTTCACCTTTTTATTGCGGCATTTGTGGGTGCAGCTGCAACACTTGTGGCCCTGGTGAGTTTACTTTGTACTTAGCCCTACAAATAATGAAATAGCTTGTGTGATTTGCTTTAAATATACTATAAATATGAATAGTTTACTGTCTATGAACGCTTTACATATATGAATTTGTAAACTACACTATGGGGCATATTCATTATGCTGTGTAAAATGAAATGAAATGGTTTAAAAAGATGTGTCAAATTAATGGGGAATTCATCAAGGTGTACTCCAGATATACCTCCGTTATTTTACATTGCTTTCGGCAAAAGTCACTCGTAAAAAACTCGTAAAAATGTTATGCCGTTTTTTACATGGTGAAGCTTGGAGATGTGTGGTATATTATCCCTCTGTTTTTTACACAACATAATAAATATGCCCCTATTTGTATGAGAGAGTGCTGCCATGTTGCTAACCTCACCTAAGGCAAACCTGACATAAAGATCCTCTACTATCTCTAAAGTATCTATGGCAGCATTTCATACAGAGCTCCGTAGTCTCTGCAGTGCACCGCGCAAGCTTCTTTACTCGCAATACTAACTGCTCTGTATGTTAAAGGGTCAAATAAGCCATTAAGGGATGTTCTCAGCACAACATTTATTGCATTCCATGGTGGTAACTTGAGTGACAAGGTAAAACCTACTTAGAAATAGAATGTAATGTTATTGTTTAAGAGAAAGAAGAATTTATTTTTTCAAAATGACACACAGTTCCACCTAGATTGTTTCCCACAATGCATTGAGATATTTGTTTGGGATGCTATGTTGTCTCAGATATTTCATGGCATACCAAGGAAAACAGAGATAGCTTATGTTCCTCAAACCATATATACACATCTGTGATGTGTCCATGTCTACTTGTGTCTCCCTGCTGTATGTGCTTTCATACAGCATAAATACTTGTGTAACATACAGTTTGTAATAATATATTTCGGACAGTTACAGAAATGCAATGCCACTCTTATGACTGTTCTAAATCAACCTATCATGAAACACAGCTGTAATCAGTGTAGTCTTTCTTTTATTTACTAAATTTGTCAATTTGTGTCATATTTATTGGGACATGGTTTGTTTAAGATGGTTCTCCAAGATTGTTCCGTTAATATGTATATACAAATGTCTACATTTCTGCCTTATCCTACTAATTACTTACCTAGATAATGTACTTTCAATATTATTGAGAGAGAATCAAGGTTAAAAAAAGTCATATTATTTTCTAACATAACACACTAGTAACAAATTCAAGTAAACTTAAATTCAAGTATGTTCTACAAGATGTTCTATCACTCTTGCATGGGCAAGGAACATTCTAAATGTAATTTATTTTTCACTTTAAAGCAGAGGTGGTGCTGCCTCCATGTTGGTGAGCCCAGCCCGAAAGTCAGTAAAATAGCAATATAGTAATTAATGTTAAAAAATACACATGTCCATCGAGTTCACCCTTTTCGTCTAAATTAAAACTACTAGTGAATAACCTTCCTCTGGAATCTGAAGCCTCTCGACTATGCCTCAGAGGAGAAAAAATCCTGCTCGACTCCAAGAACTATTGGCAATAGGACCAGTCCCTGGACCAACATGTACTAAGAGTTAATTTCGGTAACCCTGTTTTGAAGCCCCTTTTGAAGCTTTTTAATGCCAGTACAACTATTTGCCAGTACAACTGACAACTTCACAACTCTCACTGTAAAAAACCCGTTTAGAATACTATAATGGAATCTTTTCTGTTCTTATCCTAGTGGATGCCCTGATGGAAGAACCTTTGTTAAATAAAGCACCAGAAAGTTTATTATATGATCCCCTTATATCTTTACTGTATATACTGTATAATTATCATATCTCCTCTGAAGTGCCTCTTCTTCAGCATAAGAAAACCCAGCTTGGCCAGTCTTTCTTCATAACTGAGACTATCCATACCCTGTACCAGCTTAGTTGTATTTCTTTGGGCTCTCTAATTCAATAATATCAAAAATGCCTGGCATATTCTAGATGGGGCCTTACTAATGCTCTATTAGGGGGGAGAATGGTCCTCCCCTCCTTCTAATCTATACCCTATTTAGGGTGAGATGTGTTATGAATTGTGTTATGAACTGTTCTGTGTAGTCTATGAACTATAGATTTGTAAATGCTACAATGGCTAAATGTAGTCAAAACTTAAAACCAAATGTTAGCAAGGCCTCTGCTTTAAAGGAATACTCACTAAGTTGTATCATGTTCTTATATCCCATGGACTGTTATGGAAATCTAATAGCATCTCTGGCCTGGAATAGTGTATCCTATGTCCATTTAACAAGATAATTATTTCACTTTATCTCTGCCTCTGTTTTAGTCCCTTCTCTCCCCTACTCAAACTGCACTATGCATAATGGGTTCTTCGAATATATGGGAAAGGATCATGGCAGTGGCAGCTTTGGGTACAATTGTTGCACCCCACTGACACTTAAAATCTTTTATAGTTTCCATTTAAACCATAAAGGGCTAACAATAACATATATAATTATGTATTATATTGATATATTGTATATTTTCTCTCCTGTATATTTCCTTTGCAGCTCACTTATATGGTAGGCGCATCATTCAACTATGCTGTGCTTCGAGTTACTGGCCGGAGCGATCGCTCAAAGTTTTAGACTTCGAGTCTGTGGTTGCTAAAAACAAAGCAGAATCCTGAATTCATGGTTTTATTTATATGATTATAATGTTCATGTTTTCCTTTTTGTTTTTGAATTCTTGTTTTTGTTTGTTTGCATTGGAATTTAGATAACATGGCTGGTGCTTTCCATGGAAAATCTGTATCTGCCCTTGGTTTCCCTAAACTCTTGGCTTAATCTAACAGAACAAGTAAGAACTGCCCTAAGGATACTAAGCATGAAAACCAATCTCAGCCACTCATATCTGTGGACAGCAAATCTGCCCCCTATAATGTAGAAAATTAGACTCTATCACACATTTTCTACTTAGTCACCAATAGATTTACTCTTTAATAGGTGTCAGGAGCAAACAGTGATCATTTAAGGCTAGTTACTGGAAATAATTTCTGATTGGTTACTCATTCTTCTAGTACTATAATACAACAGAGTACTATAGGATGGAGGGTCATGAAGTAGAGTAGAGTAGAAGTAGAGATCTCTAGAACTCATCATGGAGAAAAAAATACTGTTTTTTTTTTTGGGGGAAACACGAAGAATGCAGGCAAATAAGCTTAAAGTGGTGCAGCCATCACCAGATAACATCATAACTGATGATATCAATGTTAATATAATTTTAACAGTATGATTTTAATAGGGCTCTTCAATCATATGAACTGTAAAACAAACAATGTCTCATCTACAGAACAGTATCATAAGTAACATGCCTAGCCATTCATACTTCAGTTTCCATAGCAGAACATGCAGAAGTGCAAAGAAAATTTGCTAAATTTAATAGACATTATTCTCTAGACCCAGTAGGCCATATATTTATCTATATATGTATCTCCCTTCCAAAGAGAGATTTCTATTTCTAATTTTTATTTTTTCTTCTCAATGGAAATCATGTCATGATGCCATGGAAAACAACAGAAACTATTTCCCTTTCCTTCGTCTTCATCATTCAATTTTATCCCTACAATATTTCAGAATCTAAAGGGTCTGACAACAGCCCTATATTCCTTTAGGAGCTGGCTGTTTCCTTGTTCTTTAAGAAAAGAAGGGAGACTCTGGGCAGAGGCAGAAATAGTTATATATGTGTTTACCATGATCGGGCAGAGGGACAACAGGCTTTGGGCCAGGAATCTCTGTGTAGGGGGTGAGCCCACAAACTTTGCACTGTTCAATCCCTTCTCTCTAACCATGTTTAATATATTGCCTTAAAGGACCCTATAACCGCCTATAAGTGATGCAGGGTACAATAATTAATTACATTATGGAGAGGTCAACTATACTGGTAAAGGGACACACACAGCATTGTAAAAGTGGGTTCAAGACAATACTTTTTTTGATTTCAAGTGTGGGTCCCTTTCCAGTTTAAACTGCCTTGTTTATCCTTTAGTAACAAAAGTGGCATGCAAGTAGAACATTGATAATTTATGCAACGAAATGGCAGTAAATGGGTTGAGCAGGTGGTGAGATCCACAGATGACTTAACCCCTCTAAGCCAGAGAGAAAGGCTTTCACCATGGTAAAGACATTTTCCAGAACCTATCAATAGGGTCATTATTTCAAATGGTGCTCTTTCTGTATGTGGGCACAAACATGCACACATATCCAAGGGTCTTTCTCTCTGGCAGAGAATGGGCACTTAATTTTTCTTGTAAATTGCTAATTGTAAAATGTAAGAGTTTTAAAAAGTAATTAAAAGTTTCTGTATTAAAATTCAGACGTGTCTGTCTGGTTGAATTTGCATTATAAGGTAATAGTATTTATAGGCAATGTTTATTATAGGTGACATATTTGATAACTGTATATTTAAAAAAGACAGCATTGCCTAGTTGCTTAGTACCCTGCGCCAAAATGGAATTTTGCAAGGCTAGAAGTGGAAGGTTCAAGTTATTAAAGGTCCCCAGCAAACACCATTACAGATGGACAGACCCTCCCTATGCATGTACAGTGAAAGTGAGCTGCACATAATGACATTATTAAAATGCATGTTGTAAAGGTCCATTCTGACAATGTCACTAACAAGACCAAATAGCACTAGGTGTTCTAGTTGGTGCAGGGTGTTGTTTTATATTATTTTTAGACCCTATGTCCCTTTCACTCAACTGAAACTGTGCCTTTCACTTATTATATTGAGAACAAAGCCATGGGGAGGCACGGGAAGAGTTCTGCAATTGTGCTCAATAGGTAGATTCAATATATAAGGTATGAAGTAAGCTCTGTATTTATAGCTGCCTCAGAAAAGGCAGTCTTGGGAAGCACAACATAGTCCAAGTCTCATGTTGATCATTTTCTAGGACTGGACACAATTGCTGTAGGAGGTTAAGTAAAAAAGGCACTAAGTTTGCCCAGTAGCAGTAACCCATAGCAACATATCAGCAGGTAGCATTTACTGGTCATTTCTTTAAAAGCAAACATCTTATTGGTTGGTATGGGTTACTGCTGCTGGGCAAACTTTGTGTCTTTTAATACATATGGGGAGGGGTATAGTGCACTGATTCCTGACAACCAATCAGCATATAGCTTTAATTAGTCAGCTGCAGGTAAAACACTGAAAGCAGGCATTTGGTTTTTATTGGTAAGTTGTTCTCAATGAAAATGAAAAATAATGATGGCTATTAATGTCTGGCTAGATGGCAATGCACCACCATAGGCAGTTACAAGGCAGAATGGGGAAAAAGTCCAGAAGGAAAGAATGATAGTAATAATGTCCACATGCAGTGTCTAAAAGAAATATCAATTTAGCTTGCCTACAAGACTGCATTTCTTTACCCATTCCAATGTAATATTGATGATAAATGCCCATGCATGTAAGCATCATCAGTTGTATGGTCAAGATTCATAAAATGCCACCTCTTTTTGAGATTAGTAGACATGTTACAAACACAGTACAAACTGCTTATAATACACTGAGTGCTCATTGAATAGTAAATGACCCTCTGCAAGTTATACCTCCATGTATCACAAAATGTGCATCTGTAGTAACATATCTTCCTAGAATTGCTCAGCCACTTAGAGCTAGGTCCCTGCTTCTGGAAATAACTAGATCTAAATTATGGGGCATCCTCTGCTGGCACTCGTTAATGGCTTCATTGTTTACAAAATACCAAAGAATCTTCTATTTTTATTAAGGACTAGTTCTTACTGAAAATACCCCTGATTCCTGCCAAAGCAACTGCATGTGTGGGGGGAAAAGTGTTATCTTTGTTCTTTTTCACAGCTCTGCCTTGAGTAAGGGCATGTTCGGGACATGTTCGGGGCATGTTGGGGGCGCGTGTGGCTCCATATTATCACTGAACAATAGTGTCTTTATAGCAATTTGCCAGTTTCTGCCTACCATCCTCGTAAATTGGATTTCAGATTTGGCTACTTAAGATTCAGACTTACAGTAGAAATGTAGTGAAAATATGTCCCCATTTCTGTAATTGTTTAAGTATAACATATAAATGCATTAAAACATTGCATCTCTGGGGTTCTCAACTAGGTACTGGGAATCATCTGCAAGGAGTTTAAAAAATGTCCCTTTGCAGATTTTTACAGGTATAAGCTGTTCTGCACTATGGTTTAACTGCGTGATTTTGCTTTTTCTTCAAGTGGGCTGCTTGTAAATACAGAATTTTTTATATTTATGGAATCCTGTGTATATGAAGGTAAAATTATCACAGGATATCAGAATTGAAAGTCAATACAAGTTGGCAATTCCAGAAATGGTGGATCTGCCTGTAGATGTTCATCGAGGTTTAAGGATCTCTATAATTGTTTTCACTTTACATTTTCATCTTGTAAGCTCTCTGTCTGTGTGCCTTTATCCTTTCTCATGCCTTTATGCTGGTTGTGGTTGTTGGTTTGTTTCTGGAAAGAACTTCTGTCATAGCCAAAGTCTGTTGATAGATTAGAGTTGTCAGTTGTATCTCCTTATGTCTGCCAGTTGCCTCCCATTCTGTCTATATTTAACCCTCCAGTTCTGTGCAAATCCTGTTTAAAGGAGACTTTTGTTTCTACTTTAATGCCAACAGAAGAGGTCATGGTTGCACCCAGTAGTGGGAATAGTATACTGGTATGTTTATTTTCTGTGATCAGGTTGAAGTTAAGTTATGATGAGACAAAGACATTTTTTAATGATGACATCCAAAAAAATAGATATTTTTCAAGTGAAAGGAATTAGAGGGGAATAGATTTGATGGGAAAATAATGGAGTCATTTGTCAAAGAGCCATGAATATAATTTTGACTTGTGAAATTTGCCTGGACCAGCCTGATTACAATATACTAGATAATGACAATACATCCTAACCCAAAAATGTAATGCATTGTCCTTTTGGTTTAATAACATTTCAGTTTCAGGAAATAACTAAAACAGTGATCCCCGATCAGTGGCTCATGAGCAACATGTTGTTCACCAACCACTTGGATGTTGCTCCCAGTGGCCTCAAAGCAGGTGCTTATTTTGAATTCCTGGCTTGGAGGAAGGTGTTGGTTGCACCAGATGTACTGGCAAACAGAGCCTCTTGTAGGCGGCCTGTCCACATAGTGGCTACCAAATAGCCAATCACACCCCAGGAACAATTTTCTATGCTTGTGTTGTACCTCAACTCTTTTTACATTTGAATGTGACTCATGGGTAAAAAAAAAAAAAAGGTTGGGGACCCCTGATCTAAAATATACATACAGAGCCCTCTGAGATAATTCAATGCAAAATGTTCTATTAGCATATGCATCAGATGAAAAAACAGACAATTGCTAGTTCACTGGGTCAGAAGTTATTCTAAAAATATGAAAGTATGTGTGTGTGTGTGTGTGTGTGTATGTGGCAAACTCAGTACATGTGTTTTTCATGCTTTATTAGTATATTTGTTTGTTCTAAAATGATTTCTCCCTTTTCAGTTGAACTTTTTGTAGATCATGAATCTAACTTGTAATGATCAATATAACTGCTCATCTTTATTTCTCATTTACAAGAATATTTGAATGATGTCCTACTTTAAAGAAAGCAGTCAAAATGTATATTTGTATATAAAAATCCATTAGAAAAGACTAGCTAATGAATTTCCGTTTATGCATGACCAAGATAAAGTGCAACTAGGGTTCTCCAGCACCCTAAGCACAAAGCTCAAGCCTATTACCACCGTTTAGCCTTCTTACATCTTGTGAGACTTTTCTATATGATAGTGTAAGGTTAGGACACCCAAACTGATCAAGAACTATTCTTAACATTCTAACTGTAGTGCTTCCCGTTAATATTCAACGGAAGAAATCTTCTGAGGGTTGTGTCCATTGTTCAAAAGTCTTTAAAGAGGCTGTTCATCTTTAACTTCATCTTTAACTTTTATTATGATATAGTGATTCATATTCTGAGACAATTTGCATTTGGTTTTCATTTTTTATTATTTGTGGTTTTTGAATGTTTTAGCTTTTTATTCAGCAGCTGTCCAGTTTGCAATTTTAGCAATCTGGTTGCTAGAGCCCAAATTACCCCAGCAATCATGCATCGATTTGAATAACAGACAGGAAAATGAATAGGAGAGCACCTGATTAGATACCGTAGATGGGTAATAAAACGTAGCAATAACAATAAAAGTGTAGCTTTGCAGAGCATCGAGAGTCAGAAGAAGAAGGCAATTTAAAAACTATTTTTAAAAAAGACCAAATGAAAAATTGCTTTGGAATTACCCATTCTATAACATGCTAAAAGTGAACCACCCCTTTAATATTCTTAGGGTTGTATTTTTATTTCTAACACTGAAATGTATTCATGTAACTATACTGGGTCCCCTTCAATCTTAGTCTTATCGACAAATTCAGTAACACAGTTAAGAAGTGAACTTCTACCATTCCTTGCAAATGGAAACTACTCAACATTTAAATTATGTTTTCTTTAAATAGAGAGGATAGCTTATATTGTGCACTGAATATTCCTCCCTTGCATGTTGGCATTGTAACTGAACTATTTACATGCCTCAACTAAAATCATTATCAATGTTATTCATAGACAAAATCTAAAACATTGCCTTTTGTGACTTTTGATGGCTTAGTCTGATCAAAGTCTATGAACCTTCTGTATTTGCAAAAAAAAGTGAAAGCTCAATCTCATATGTAGAAATGTAAATGTGCACAGATGATTATTAAATGCACCCAGTAAGCTTTCTCATTCTGCCTTATTAAATAATATTTAAATTAATAAATAGATTTGAATTTCAGAATTTTGTATAGTTTTTATATTATTTTATGTAGTTTTTATAATATCTGCCATCCTATTCTGCATCTCTCCAGCTTCCAAATGGGGGTCACTGACCTAGGCAGGCAAAAAACTATTCCTATTAAAACTATTCATTCCTTATTTTTATATTCAGTCCCTTTCTTTTTCATATTCCAGGCTTTCTTTGAAACTGTTGCCTGGTTGACAAGACCCCAGCAACCAGATAGCTGCTAAAATTCCAAACTAGAGAACAATCGCTAAATAAAAGAAACAACCACAAAAGATAGATGAAAACTAATTGCAAGTTGTCTCAGAATATTAATGTCTATGTTATTCTAAAAATTAATTTAAAGGTGAACAACCCCATTTAAGGGGCTGATTTATAATCATTCAGTCTTTGGGTTCGGTTAAAGCAAAGTCAGAACAAGCAAGTGACTTACATGTGCTTTCTGGCATCGGTTAGCTTTTTATTAACTAAACCCAATGGTTGAATGATCATACAAAGCCCAGTCGTTCTTGCATTGATTTAAAGTTAATTTTTCCTCAGAATAAGGCACACACTCATTTTAGAGAAATTCATTCTGAAGTTCCTTTCAGGTCAACTGACGCAGTCAATAAGTTCAATTTAAAAGAGAACTAAATCTTAACAAAGGAAATAAGGTAGAATGTTGTCCGTGTTTTGGTTTTCTATACTAACCAAGATAAAACTTTAAAAAGATCTGTGCCTCCAAAGATGCCCCAGTAGCCCGCTATCTTCTTTTCACTGCACTTGCTCTTTGTTGCTGTTTGTAGATCTAAATTAAAGCAATTTACCCTAGGTCCCAAGGGAATTCTGTCGCTTAGCCCCGTGGTTACGCTGCAGTTAGCCAGGGGACGGTGGACACCGTGATGTTTAGAGCATGGCGCAGCACCATCCCCCTTCAGTCCAGTCAGTCAGTCGGTCTGTGGGCACTGGGAGGTTAGGGCTCAGTTCGCTCTTTGTTCTCCTCACACGTCCCGTCTTCTCTTCTCCTGCCCTTTCCTCTCTGTGTGTCCAGCAGCTCAGCACCTTTCGGAAGGGCAGCACAGGTTCGGCGCTGTTAAGGTGGGCCCAGCTCTTTAGAAAAGTGCAGCACTGCCGCCCCCCCTTCAGGCCCGAGCCCGGTACACTTGTACCCCCTGTGCCCCCCTGATGGCGACCCTGGCTGAATTTATTGGTACATGGCAGCTCAGAAACCAGCACAGCATGAGAATGTAAAAATCAACCTTATAGCATCAGCTTATATGACAGGCAACCCTAATTTTCTGCTTGATGATATGTGATGACCCCCTAAGATGAGCTTCTCAACAGCTGCTCAAAGTACACTGAGCATCTGAGTGTCAAGACACTCCTAACAGAATCCAAAATGGGACCCTCCTGTGACAACTTTGAAGGCCTGGATCATTACTACTATAGAGATACTGGACCTCTAGGGTGGTTCAGTTATAAATATATTCATTTTTAGGCTTTAGTTTTCCTTTAAGGTTAATATCTTCAGATGAATTTCTCCCAAACTGACAATAGGGCTGTAGTGAGACTTACTTTTCTAAGGAGCATCTTCAACTTTCGGTAAGGTTTTTATTCCATTAAAAAGAGGGAGCTTCTGGATGGGATTTTTTTTCAACCCAAAGGCAGACACTGGTCTCCCTTTTCTTTCAGATACACGCTCTCATGTGTCTGTCGGCCAACAGGGTGTATCAACAGCGAGTCCTAGAGACGGGGAAAAGCCAGGAGACACCACAGGCTGAGAGCTCAGAGCTCACTGAGATTCTGCCAGAGCCCCCCCAAAGGAGCGCAGAGAACCTGGTGTAAAATGTCTCTTATGTTTGGGGTGTCCCAGGTTAGGAGAAAGCCTTTTATTGACAGTTTTATTTATTATATAGGGCAGTTCAATTGATCATATACCTGTTTTTTCATGATGTACATCAATGATTATTACCGTTTTCAGTGATTGTATCTTTTTTTTTAATACTTTAAAGTTGCCAGTATGTATGTTAAACTACTAAATCTACCTTTGTGTTTTATCTCCCTACACTGAAACCTTATTTTCAAAACGTAGTTATGCCAATAAATGTGAATAAAGCTGAGATTTTTTTTTATTTTCTATTTTTCAGTGAGTACAGAAAGCTTATGCCTTTCTTTCTGTATTTCCCTTTGCATGTACCAGTAGAGATAATAAGAGATGCATGTATTGTGTTGTTGCTGCAGTAAGGCTTCCTTGGCCTAGTCTAAAGTTCAACTTGTTGAGATTGATTGCTCGACTTCCCTTTTCAACAACTCCTCCTGTCACTCTAAGTCAAAAGTGAAAACCCACTTAGGAAATACAAGTTTAGAACTGTGGCCTAGGGGAGTGTGAAAGCAGTCTAGGGAGGGGAAACTGTTCAATCAAAAGAAACCAAAATAAAGATAAAGCAGTTTGATTTTTGCTTGCTCAGGTACGTATTATAGTATCGAGTCTAGGCACTTCGCTCCCATATATAATAAAAGGCACTAAATTTGCCCAGGATTAGTAACCCAAAATAACCAATAAGATGTTTGCAGGTGACCAGTAAATACTACATGCTAATTGGCTGCAATGGGTTACTGCTGCTGGGCAAACTTAGAGCCTTTTATAACATAACCCCATTAGAGGTCTATTTATCAACATTCTGATTTTAGTGATTTAATAACCACAAAAAGCTCATTTTCTCTAAAGTAATTTATAAAAAGGTCCGAATATAAAAACCATGAATGAATAAAAATGTAGAATTAATCTGAAAACTAAAATAAAACCTCAAAAACCTTGTGCAATTACAAACAAAAACATCCACAAAAGCTCAATTTAAGAAAGATTTTACAACTGGAAAAGGGCAATTCCCAGTGACTTCTATGTGACCTTGAGCTTTAATATGGTGAAGTTTTGTACAGGTAAGGGATCTCTTATCCGGAAACCCTTTATCCAGCTCCAAATTACGTAAAAAGGCCATCTCCCACAGACTTCATTTTAATCAAATAATTCAAATCAATCCTATTGGGTTTAATTCATATTTAAATATCATTTTAGTAAACTCAACTAAGAACTTAACTCTGCCATGAGATCCGGTGTGCTACTCTGCATGGATAGTTCAGTGTGACATTCAGGGGCACTTTTTTAAATAATGGACAATGCAGGGAGGAAACAGGGAGGCAGGAAGGGGGGGGGGGCAATGGAGGATAGTGGATAGAGGCTTTTTTTTTGGGGGGGTTAGTCCTCCTTTAAGGTATGTAGATCCAAATTATAGAAAGATAATTTATCAGGAAAACCCCAGGACCCAAGTATTCTGGATAATAGGACCATACCTGTATTTATGTTTTCAGTGGTTTTAAGATTTAATAAATTATAAATATTTCATGGTTTAAAGTAATCAGTAGAATCCACAAAATATGATTTGTGGAAAATAAAAATATATGAACATTAGAAAAAGGCCCCCCTAGGTGTATATTAATGCATTTGTTTGACATTAAACTAATGCTACCACAGATTTGACATAATTGTTCAGGCCAAGAAGAATTTATAGTGTTAAACGTAGATTTAAAAAAGCTGGGTAAAACTGTGAACGTTTTCCTGCAAGTTTGAAAATTCATTACATAGCTTTATAACTATCTTTTAACAGTGTCGCACTGGGACACCAGGGGCCCACCAAAAAACCTTAGATCAGGGACCCACCAAAAGTTTTTAGACCAGGGGCCCACCCTCAGTAGTATTTCTTTCCTCTCTTCACTCAACCGCTATTCTACTATCACTTTGTTCTCATAGAAATAGAGAATGGCCATGAAATAGGCCAAAAGTTTAACAGCATGAGGGCCCACTGACACCTGGGCCCACCGGGAGTTTTCCTGTATCCCTGTGGGCCAGTCCGACACTGTCTCTTGATATTACACCAGGTACACAGTACCCAGTGCAGTTTGCTGGTTTGTTAAAAGAAAAATGTTGTCAGATTCAGATTTGTGTTACATTTAAGGCATTTCTAGTTAGTTTTCAGGGATTCGTGAATTATTGGGTTGTTGTCAGCGCTACTGATGGATTAGAAAGTGTTAAGTAAATGTGCTAAACCTGATGGAAATTATTTTGAATTCTACTAAATCTGCCACGTGTTTATCATCCCTTCAAATGAATTCTCAGTCCAACGATTCAGGCCCAGATTTTTGTGTTTTCAATTAGACACAAGGAATTTATATTTCATGCCTGAGCGTGTGAGTTGAGCGACCAAAATCTTAAATCGAAGAGTCAGCTAAGGCTTTTAAAACTAAAAGAATTTTGTAAATTCCATTAAGATTGTTGTCAGGAGGCCTGAAACAATAAAAATAAAAAAAGTACCTCCCCGTGTAAAAATAGAAGCAGGTTGTAATAAGCACACCCAAATGTGATTTTACATTGCTGGAGTTCTGCACATTTGTCGAAAATAGCAATAAGCATTACCATATATGTATATTTGTGAATTATTCTAATCATGGCATGTTCAGCTTGTCATGCATCAACATACAGTACACAAATCACCCAAGTATTATCTTCTTATGAAGTATAAATCAGGAGGCTATGTTTCCATAGACAAACCAACACTACAGGGTGGAACTATAGGCAGGTATAAGAGGCACGTGCCTAGGATGTAACACTTACCACCCCCCTGTCATCACCATGCATTTGTGTGCTCATCTGAGTGCGGGGTGAGTTGTCCGGCCAGGTTATCTATGGCTCTCAGCTGGCTTGGCCCTGCACTGAAGCAAAATGAAGTAACTTGATAGGGAATGCATACTAGTATGATAATATTATGGGATTAAAACTGCCTGTCAGTGGTGTACCTAGAGTGTGCCAGCCCCCCCTGCAAAAAAAATGATTCCCATCCTCCCGCCTTGACCACATTCTGCCTCTGCCCCACCCTGACTCCGCCTGCACTCCAACTCCACCCACATCCTGCTCCACGTCCCCTTCCTCGTCGGTATGAGAGCGGCTGGGGAGGAGGGTGTTTTTTTTATTACCTTTTGAGGAAGCAAACTTTACAGTCCAGGCCCCCCTTTCCCCTGACCCCCCTGCGACTGCAGTGACATAGACATAGTAAGTTAGGATGAAAAAAGACACACATCCATCAAGTTCAACCTTTTCACTCTTTTTTAACCTGCCTAACTGCTGGTTGGTTCCAAAGGAAGGCAAAAACCCATCTGAAGCCTCTCCAATTTGCCTCAGAGGGGGAAAAATTCCTTCCTGACTCCAAAATGGCAATCGGACTAGTCCCTGGATCAACTTGTACTATGAGCTATCTTCCATAACCCTGTATTCCCTCACTTGCTAAAAAGCCATCCATCAAATGTATCAGCCTGTACAACTGATTCAGGTAGAGAATTCCACATCTTCAAAGTTCTCACTGTAAAACACCCCTTCCGAATATTAAGGCGGAACCTCTTTTCTTCTAATCGGAATGGGTGACCTTGTGTCAGCTGGAAAGACCTACTGGTAAAAAAAGCATTAGAGAGATTTTTATATGATCCCCTTATATATTTATACATAGCTGTCATATCACCCCTTAGTAGATCTCAAGATCTATATCACCCTCCTGTTTCATGCTTTTCATTCAGATATTTAAGTTTAGGTTACATAAGAAATAGTTGTTTGTTAGTAATATATACATTTTTCTATACATTTTTCATAAATCAATATTTGAATAATATTTTCCATGTAACAGAACTGTAACAATGCTTTTATGGATGTAGCTCCTAATAGCACATAATCACTAAAAGTAGACTTTGCATTAGTAAAGTATGGGCACTCCTGCCTTAAGCGCCTCTTCTCCAGTGTGAACATCCCCAATTTGGCCAGTCTTTCCTCATAGCTAAGATTTTCCATACCTTTTAGCAGCTTAGTTGCTCTCTTATTTAGTAATGTCCTGTTTGAGCACTAGAGACCAAAACTGTACGGCATAGTCTATATGGGGCCTTAACAGTGCTCTATAAAGTAGAAGAATGACCCCCTCCTGTGAATCAATGCCCCTTTTCATACAGATCAAGACCTTATTTGACCTTGATGCTGGTGACTAGCATTGCTTGCTACAGCCAAGTTTATCATGTACAATGTACATGTACCTTTCTATTCAGGCCTCTCCTATTTATATTCCAGTCTCTCAATAACATCATTGCTTTTCAATATTCCAGTCTCTCAGTTACATCATTCAGCTATCTGACTGCTAGGGTCCAGATTACCCCAGCAACCAGATATCTGCTGAACTTCCACAATGGAGAGCTGCTAAATAAAAAGCTAAGTAACTCAAAAACCTCAAATAATAAAAAAAGAAGACCAATTGCAAACTGTCTCAGAATATCACTCTCTAGATCAGGGGTGTCCAAATCTTTTGCAATGAAGGACAGATTTGGTGAGGTGGAAATGTGTGGGGGCCGACCATTCAGTCTGACATTCTTTGAACCATTAACATCATTTAACTCATTCAAACAAGGAATCACGTAGCGGTAGCAGTAATATTTGGGCACATTAGTGAAATGATCTGCCACTTGGTCTGTACTGCTGCCTGGCACATCAGTACATCTATTGCACCTTCAGCCCTAAAGTAGTATGTGAGAGCGGTGCATCACTATGTGCCAGTACGTGTCTATTACTAACACCTTCAGCACACAGGCAGCAGTATAGACCAAGTGGCAGATCATTTCACTAATGTACCCAAATATTACTGCTATGGCTATGCAATTCCTGATTGCACTGTGCTTGGAGGCCACATTATCATTAATTTCATGATGGAGTCTGAGGGCCGCTGTAAATTTGAAAACGGGCCGAAATTGGCCCCGGGCCTGACTTTGGATGTGCCTGCTCTAGATCATACTAAAAATTAATTTAAAGGTTAACATACACAAATATCTAGAAAAGGTTTATTATATTTGAGCCATGGTGCCTTGGACCAGCAGTTTGGAAAAGTGACACCCTTTACCCATAGCCATGCAACAGTGAGACAGTTGTAGGTTCAGTATAGGCTAATAGTAGTTTGTGAAAGCATATGTATTTGGACTGAATGATAAACGTAGTGACTGAGTAATAGTTATATACAAAATCATTTGAGCGTGTTTGCACAATGGAAGATCCGTACATACAATGCATACGTGCATACAATGAATTTGGGACTGTAGCCATCAAGCATGGAAAAACAGATGAAGCCAAAATTGCATCTATAATTGAGGAAATGTGATATACTGTTTTTCAAGCAGATTTTGAGCAGGGTTTTCTGCCAAGGCCAGAGTAAAAAATTACCACTCCATACACTTTTACCATTTATCAATATCAACTAAGAGATGACTAAAAAATGAGAAATACCTGTATATCTATTGCTTTTTTTTCGAATCCTTGTTTAAGTTAATGGATGCAATTTTTTTTTTATCAATTGAATAAAATGATTTAAATAAAGATTTCTATGTGTCTCTAAAATAAAGAATCCTTATAACCAAGAGCATGGTATTTCCTGTTGTCATTTTCCAAGGGCATGTAATATGTAGAGGTCTTGCAAAGTGATTCAGGCCCAAGCACACTAGGTAAAAAAATTAGTAAACCTAAATCTCTAAAATTACTTTAAGCATCCCCTAAAATAACATGCCTTTCTCTTTGCATTGAGCCTTATTTAGTTTCCAAATTACAAGCAGCTTAAAGGGGAACCATTGCGAAAATGAAAATTTAATATGAGCTTTAGCACACTGAAATAAGAATTTTTTTAAATACAGTCAATTAAATATTCTGTACTGTTTCTGAAATAATCAAGTTCATCTTCACTATTCCTCTCGCATCTGTTTTCTCTTCATTCTGTCTTCATGCAGAAGTAGGGTGTCAGATATTCATTGACAATTAGATCCAATATATCTTATAGGGGGGCTCCTTTTGCTTAGAAGATGTATTAGAGCTCACTCTATTAAAATCACCAGATATTATGTCTCTTTATGATAATTTCAGAAACAATGCAGACTAATAAATTGATTGTATTTACCAAGTTTCTTATTTCAGTATGATGAAGCTTATATTAAATTTTCATTTTTAAGATATTTCCCCTTTAACTTCAGCGCTTTTAGCTTGAATCCGACCACTGAGCTCTCCTTCTTTCTGACTATAAAGACCTCAAAGAGTCGCCTACTGCGCATGCCCAATAAATTTCTATTGGCGCAGAGTCCAGTAGGCACCTCTTTGAGGCCTTCATAGTCAAAAGGGGGAAGGCAAGCTCCGAAAGGAAAAGAGGTGGAGCTTAACACTAGATAATGACTTAGCTAAAGCTAAAGTTAAGATTTTTGTAATTTAAAAACCAAATAAGACTCAATGCAAGGAGAAAGGTGTGTTATTCTGGTGTATATCAACAGTAATCTTCAGGGATTTTACAATAAAAGACATCCTTCAAGGCTACAGCTGAACGCTCTTTTCTTGCAAGTTTTCAAAGGATTTTTTTCTACTCACATAATCTGTATAATAATTATGTTGCTGAAGGTTTTCGTCTCACATCATCTAATCAATAATTATGTTACATAGTTACATACAACTAATTATGCATGGTTCACATTCACACATGAGGAAATTCAAAAGAGATTAGAACATCAAGATAAAGGTCTGGGGCCAAATGGTATTCATCCCAGGGTACTTAGTGAGCTTACCTCTGTAATTGCCAAACCTCTTTACTAACGTCCGTGGTAGGACAGCTTTCGAAGGGTTACATAGTTACATAGTTAAATTGGGTTGAAAAAAGACAAAGTCCATCAAGTTCAACCCCTCCAAATGAAAAACCAGCATCCATACACACACCCCTCTCTACTTTTAATTAAATTCTATATACCCATACCTATACTAACTATAGAGCTTAGTATCACAATAGCCTTTGATATTATGTCTGTCCAAAAAATCATCCAAGCCATTCTTAAAGGCATTAACTGAATCAGCCACCACAACATCACCCGGCAGTTCATTCCACAACCTCACTGTCCTGACTGTGAAGAACCACCTACGTTGCTTCAAATGAAAGTTCTTTTCTTCTAGTCTAAAGGGGTGGCCTCTGGTAGGGTGATCCACTTTATGGGTAAAAAGGTCCCCTGCTATTTGTCTATAATATCCTCTAATGTACTTGTAAAGTGAAATCATGTCCCCTCGCAAGTGCCTTTTTTCCAGAGAAAACAACCCCAACCTTGACAGTCTACCCTCATAATTTAAGTCTTCATTCCCTCTTAACAGTTTAGTTGCACGTCTCTGCACTCTCTCCAGCTCATTTATATCCCTCTTAAGGACTGGAGTCCAAAACTGCACTGCATACTCCACATTATAGACAAATAGCAGGGGACCTTTTTAACCATAAAGAGGATCACCACACCAGAGGCCATCCCTTCAGAATAGAAGAAAAGAGCTTTGATTTGAAGCAACATAGGTGGTTCTTCACAATGAGGACAGTGAGGTTGTGGAATGCACTGCCGGGTCATGATGGCTGATTCTGTTGATGCTTTTTTTAAAAAAGGTAATACTTTATTTTATGACCAATAAACGTTGACAATACAATAAACATTGTTATTACATTTGTGTGTCACTTGATTTATTTTACATTGCAACTTGTTCTTTACACCTTACTTATAGGATGTTCTAACAACCAAAGTATTTATTTGCAAGGGGGCAGCCTTATTCCCGTATCATGTCACTGCTTGATTGAGTGCAAGGGCCTGAATCCCCTCCATACCTTGTCAAATTTACAGGCTGTGCTTCTGGCTTCGTGTGTGAGCTTAATCAGTGGTATTACAGCTTTTACTAAGTTTACCCAGGAGTCTCTTGTGGGGGGGGGTCCCATCCAGTGCATGATTACATTTTTCTTCTGCATAATACAATAGTACCTTAGACCTCAATCTTGCATGATTAGTAGGTACTAATTGGTCCCCCAGTACCCCCAGTATACACACCATAGGAGACAGTATCTGTGGGAAGTCTAGGGTGGTTGCTAGGGTTACCATTATTTGCAACCTGTAGATATTAATTACTGAGCATCATGTGTATGAAGTTGGCCTGCACCTGGGGCATATATCATTGTCTCTTACCCATAGCCATAAGTTTTACCTGGGTTGTATATAGTTGATGGAACACTTTATATTGAATTAGCCTATCTTTTATTGGTATTATACTACAATACATTGTTTCCGTGGCTTCAACCCAGTCTTCCTGGGTAAGCTCCGGTAAGCTCCGGTAAGCTCCGGTACCTGTATCCATTTATTTTGCACTGTGTGGAATGGGGTGGGGGATACCGGCTAGAAGTATTTGGTATAATTTGCACACCAGTTTTGTAGGCTGTTCTATCCCAAGGGAGTCTTTTATTACTAGTGTGCTCAGAGTTGTGGAGAGTGTTCTAAATTGGGTCCTAAACAGATGCCAAATTTGGAAGTATCTAAACATGGGTAAGCACCCAGGAGCACATTTGGCTTTGAGCTCAGGGTATGATACAAAATTATTATTTAGTGTGGCAATGGTAGATGAAATTTTCCCCTGTATCGGAGAGTTTATGATAGGTTAGGTTTTTTAAACATTCTAGCAACCCAACTATGTTGGCTTGCAATGCCATATTGGGGTTATATGGGTCTGGGTGATACCACCAATGTAAATAGTATATTTGGGATGCAAGGTAGTACAGGTGGAAATTAGGTAGTGCTAGGCAACCATCTTCCTTATTTGCTGTGTGCTTCACCCAGGCAAATTCTCTGCCCTTTTTACGGTTCCATATGAAAGGAAGAATTAGACTTTTGATTTTTTTAAATACTGAAATGACGGGCTTGTTTGTCTATTTGCATTCAAGCAGCAGATCTGTAAATGTAGCATGCTCATTGGTTGTATGGGTAACTAGAACTGGAGCAAATAGAACCTGTTATTACATAACTTCATGTCACTTGGATTTCTGGGATTTACCAATCCAAAACACACAAATAGGCAGCTATAATAATAATAATAACTGATAATGTCCTTAATAGTAGGTGGAATTCTCCAGTAAAGCTCTAAATAAAACTTGCCATGCGATACACAGCTCAATGCATGTCTCTTTATCCATCACCAGATGGGTAGGCAAAAATGATTTAATGAGCTGATCATTAAAAGAGTTTAGTTTTCGACAGAGATTAAAAAATCTTTAGAAGGGCACTTGATGCCTATTGAACAGCATAAATTATCGGTAGCTGAATAAGGAAAGAGAGAAGCAGCGCATAATAAAGTACTGTAGAAATAGTACGCTTAGGAAATGGGATCACTTTAACCGAAGGAAAAGGTGTTTGAGATTCAGATTTAGGGATTTGGGTTGGGGCATTATGTAAATTGTGAAGTAATTTGGGGAGGTACACCATTTTAATAAGGTTTAATCTCCTCTACAGTGTGAGAGGGAGGTTTGCCCAAATTTGGAGGTCCGACTCAAGTTTTGAGATCATAGGGTTGAGGTTGTTTTGTACAAACTGGGAGAGGTTTACATGTATATTGAGTCCAAGATACTTAAATTCCTGCACCCAACAGTTGGACATTCGGGGGGGAGAATGGTGGGAGCTTGATTATCTATGGGGAATAATAGGGATTTACTCCAATTTTTCTTTAGGCCTGAAAATTCTCCAAATTGTTCCACTACATTGAGAAGGGCAGGAGGAGAATCTACTGTATCTGCTAGTGATATTCATCATCATCAGTGTACAGGGATATTTTCTCGGTTACTGGGCCTAGAAGCTATAGCTTCTTTTATCTCCTCTGCTTTTATAGGTTGATTGATGCTGCTTTGTCGATTGGGTGGAGAGTCAGGATAGGCATGCTATCTAGAGATGGACAGCGTGTATTGTTGTTGGGGGGAACAGTAGTATCATATAGTTTGCGAAAGTATATAGCGAATTCCTCCACTATGAGTTGTGGGTCGATAACCAGGACTTTATCAACATTCATTATGGCCGGTATTGCATTTGTGGGGCACTGTGTTTTTGCTAGCTACTGTATGTATGCTAGCATTTTCCCATTCTTATCTCCCATTTCGAAGTATCGCTGTGATTGGTAAAGGTGGCCTTTTTTTTAGGAGTGTGTTCTGTCTTTCTAGGACATTGCATTTCAAGTCAAGTAAAGTCAAGTGGATTTTATTGTCATTTCAGCCATATACATTAAATACAGTACATAGTAGAAATGAATTGACGTTCCTCCAGAACCCCCCGGTGCTATACAACAACTCTAGTACATGGTCACGCTGGGCAAAGTGGACATTTCAGTTCCTTATGAATATATTCAGTTCAATCCTTGAGAGTTGAGATACCTGATTGGCTTGTGGAGATAGAATGTTTCGCATTCTGGAGGTCAGCATTTGAATACTGCGGTATCTTTAACCGGATGGCAGGAGGGTAAAGAGATCATGTGCAGATTGGGTGCTATCCCTGACAATGCTGGTAGCCTTCTGGAGACAGCAGGTGTAGTAAACATCCATAATGGCAGGTAGCAATGATCTTTTCCGCTGTCCTCACCACCCACTGCAGGATCTTGCAATCTGATACAGAGCAGTTTCCATACCAGGTAGTGATGCAGCTGCATAAAATGCTTTCAATAGACCCTCTGTAGAAGATGGTGAGAATGGGTGGTGGAAGGTGGGCTTTTTTCAGCTTTCGCGGAAAGTAGAGACGCTGCTGTGCTTTCTTTACTATAGAGCTGGTGTTAAGGGACCAGAAAAGGTTCTCCGCCAGATGTATCCTAAGGAATTTGGTGCTTGACAATTTCCACCGGAGATCCAATGTACAGTGGAGAATGATCCCCACGTGTTTTCCTGAAGTCAACAACTATTTCCTTTGTTTTGTTTGTATTCATAGACAGATTGTTGACTTTGCACCAGTCCGTTAGCCATTTCACCTCTTTTCTATATGCTGACTCATTGTTCTTGCTGATGAGACCTACTATGGTTGTATCATCAGCAAACTTGATGATGTGATTGGATCCATGACTTGCCACACATTCATGTGTCAGCAGTGTGAACAGCAGTGGACTAAGCACACAACCTTGGGGAGCTCCTGTGTTCAGTGTGATGGTACTGGAGGTACTACCTGAGGTCTCTTGGTCAGGAAGTCCAGGATTCAGTAGCAGATAGAGATGTTCAGGCCCAGAATGCTCAGCTTAACACTCAAGTGCTGAGGAATGATTATATTGAATGCTGAGCTGAAGTCTACATACGTACATATGTAGAGCATACGTACATATGTGTCTTTATTGTCTAGGTGGCTAAGTGTCAAGTGCAGGGTAATGACAATGGCATCGTCCGTTGAGCGATTGGAATGGTAGGCGAATTGCAGTGGATCCAGAGATGGCAAGAGCAGGCCTTTGATGTGTCTCATGACCAGCCTCTCAAAGCACTTCATTATGGTGGATGTAAGTGCGATAGGACGATAGTCATTTAGGCAGAACACGTGGGACTTCTTTGGCACAGGGATGACTCCTTGAAGCACCTCGGAACAACAGCGGTGCTCAGGGAGATGTTGAAGATGTTGGTGAGAACATCTGCCAGCTGGTCTGCTCATTCCCTGAGCACTCTTCCAGGGATATTGTCTGGTCCAGCAGCCTTATGTGGGTTGACTCTGTGGAGAGTGTTCCACACATCAGTCTTGGTTAGACATAGCACCTGGTCGTTGTGGGAGTATGGTCTTCGACACCTTTGTGTTGTTCATTTCGTCAAAATTTATCAAGCATATCTGGAAGGGAGGCATCATAATCACAGACTGGTGTTGTCATCCTGTAGTTGGGGATAGCCTGAACGCCTTGCCACATGCGCCTGGTGTTCCCACTGTCTTGAAATTGGCTATGTATCTCTAGTAGAAATGTGTGTGAGTCTGGTGTAGGGTTAGTGGTATGCTCGTACTCTGCTTGTGTGACTTCTTCTTCTGCTTGTTCAACATTTTCTCTTGCCTGTCTACGAGCTCATCTTATTGCCCCGGATAGGACCCCTTACTGTCTTAAGGGCATCCCATAGAATAGCCTGAGAGGCTGATTCTGAGTTTGTTTCCTAATAGTTGGCATATCCCTCCAAATTGGCTGTTTGCACTAGGTCATTGACCAGCCAAAGTGGACTTAGTCTCCATAGCCTCGAGGTTGTAGGGGTCGACCAACGGAGGGACAGTAGCAGTGGAGAGTGATCAGAAAGAATTTGTGGAAGGAACTGCACTTTAATTGAAGAGCTGCCGCCCAATTGACCTAGTATTGTGGGGCCTGTGGCTTGTGAGTTTAGCCGGTCTATCTGATGGTCCATTGTGGAATTAAAGTCTCCTAGAATACATATTGGACCAGGTGGTAGAGACGCTAGTTTGTTAGCAATCTGGTCTAGTAGATTCCCTGTGTATGGTGGGGGCATGTAGACGTTAATGATAATGATAGGTTTATTTTCTATTGTGCAATTTAGTATAATAAAGTGACCGAAGTGGTCCGGTAATAACTTGTAACAAAGAGAATACCATGTTTTTCCTAATAAGTATGGATACCCCTCTTGCGTGTAGTGGAAAAAGTGGAATGGTAAGACCATCCCACCCAGGGACTTTGAGGGAGAGGACTTTTTTCCCTGTGAGGTGGGTTTCCTGTAGTAGGAGGATAGATGGTGCATGTTTCTTGATATAATTATACATGAGGCTTTGTTTGAATTTGGAGTTGAGACCCCTAATATTCCATGAGAGAATATTATAGGTTGACATGGTAAAGGAAATATTAATGGATAGAGAGTATGGGGCTCGGTGCCTGTATTGTGGGTACATTCCGTGACACAGTAGTATTATAAAAGGTAAACATTAATAACATCAACGAACAACATCACAACATTTCCCGTCTTCCCTCCCTACCCACCCCCTAACTTGGGTGGGTCTATTACCCATAACAGAAATAAGACATATTACTTTCTGTAAGAAATAGAGGCTAAATAGATGGAATAATATATTATAGTATGTAAAGAAAAGAGACTAGGAGAATAGAGGTTGAGTGAGGAGAGGAAGAGTAATACTACTGAGTGTGGGCCCCTGGTCTAAGGTTTTTGGGTGGGCCCCTGGTGTCCCAATCCAACAGTGGACAGAGCTATCCCAGCTAAGGAACAGCAGGAGTGCCAGTGAGCCCACAGAACAATAAACAGTCTATGGAAATAGGACTCAGCACTTAACTGCAGACAAAAAAGACGGAGCCAGGAACAGGCCGGGCCATGCACAGGTGGTTTCAGGAATCAAGCGTCAACCCAGGGGTAAATCAAGAAGAATAATCAGGAGCAAGCCAAAGTCGAAATCAGAAGTTTCTCAGAAACCTGTCTTTAGATGGAGGTGTTGCCATCTGTTTTTTTTTTGGCGAGGTAGTAGCCATGGTATGTGGGATATAGTTCGGACCTCACTGGGGAGTAGCAAATCTACTGGAACCCCGGTTTTCACATATAGTTAATGATCTGTGAAATCTGTTATTTTTATCCAATTTGTTACTGGAGAAGTTAGTCTCGTCTTAGGCTGATATTAGGACATTTTTTCTGTGGGCCTTTCGCATCTAGCTGGCAGTTGCTTCAGCAGAGGTTATGAAGATGTGCGTCTGGCCGCCATCAATAATCCTCAATTTGGCTGGGAAGAGCATACTGTATTGGAGCTGTGCATAAGGCGAATAGGTTCAGGAGGGACAGTAGCAGTGGACAGTGATCAGAAAGGATTTGTGGAAGGAACTGCACTTTATCAATGAGGAAGAAAATATCCATAGATGCAAATACCAGATCTATCCTAGAGAAGGACTGATGGGTGGTCGAGTGGCAAGAGTATTCTCTCAAGTCTGGATGTTTCCATCTCCAAGTGTCTATTAATTGAAAAGCTGCCACCCATTGACCTAGTTTTGTGGGGCCTGTGGCTTGTGAGTTTAGCCGGTCTATCTGATGGTCCATTGTGGAATTAAAGACTCCTAGAATACATATTGGACCAGGTGGTAGAGACGCTAGTTTGTTAGCAATCTGGTCTAGTAGATTCCCTGTGAATGGTGGGGGCATGTAGATGTTAAGGATAATGATAGGTTTATTTTCTATTGTGCAATTTAGTATAATATAGCGAACAAAGTGGTCCGGTAATAACCTGTAACAAAGAGTATACCATGTTTTTCCTTAAGGTGTGGATACCCCTCTTGCATGTGTAGAAAAAGTGGAATGGTAAGACCACTCAGGGACAGGACTTTTTTCCCTGTGAGGTGGGTTTCCTGTAGTAGAAGGATAGATGGTGCATGTTTCTTAATATAATTATACATGAGACTTTGTTTGAATTTGGAGTTAAGACCCCTAATATTCCATGAGAGTATATTATAGGTTGACATGGTGAAGGAAATATTCATGGATAGAGAGTAGGGGGCTTGGTGCCTGTATTGTGGGTACATTCCATGACACAGTAGTATTATAAAAGGTAAACATTAATTACATCAACAAACAACATCCCAAAATTTCCCATCTTCCCTCCCTACCCACCCCCTAACTTGGGTGGGTCTATTACCTATAACATAAGACACTTTACTGGTCATTAATTGGGTGCATGCCCCTTTATCACCAGAAAATATTTAACTTTGATATATCTTATTTTAGACCCTTTCTGACCCAGATAAACCATGGGCTAGTGGTTTGCCCAAGTATTGGTCTAGCCCTTTTCCCTAGTTTCACAAACTACCAAGAGTATTCTGATGTACTCTCAGAGTATCTTCCCATAGTACCTGTCTTTAGATGGAGGTGTTGGCATCCATTTTTTTGGCGAAGTAGTAGCCATGGTATGTGGGATATAGGTCTGACCTCACTGGGGAGTAGCAAATGTGCTGGAACCCCGGTTTTCGCATATAGCTTATGATCTGTGAAATCTGTTATTTTTATCCGGCAGTTGCTTCAGGCCAGGAAGCCATTGTGTTTCTCCTTTTTGGCAGGCTGCTCTAAGGATCACATCTCTATCCCTGTAGTTGAGGACTTTGAACAGGAAGGGCCTTGGTGTGGTCCCAGACGGGGGTTCTCTATTTAGGACTCTGTGGGCCCTTTCCACCACAAAGTTAGTGGAGAAGGCACCTGAACAACCCTTTTAGCCAGGATTCCGTAAATTGCGCAGGATCTTGTCCCTCAGCTCTTTCTGACAGCCAAACTATCGAACATTGTTAGGCCTGTGCCTGTTCTCTAGGTCTAGGTCTAGATTTTCCCTAGAGCGGATTGTTGCTGTATTGCTTGTATTGAATTGTGTAGGGGAGATACTTGGTCCTCTAGTCTGGAAACTCTGGTTTCGACTGCTAATGTCCTCTCCCTCACATTTTCAAGGTCTTGTCTCAGCAGTGATATATCTACTTTAATAGCCTCATGCTGGGCCGTAGCAGTCGTGCAACTTTCCAAAATTGCTCCCATGAGCTCCGTTAGTGTTGGTTGGGGAAGAGTCTGGTCGACTTGTGGAGATAATGGTGGAGACTCTTGGCTGCTGTCTCTATCTGTTGCTTATTGTGAGTTGTGCGCATAGCGCTCCAAGCAGGCCGATTGTATTGTGGTAACAGATTCAGCAGGTAGGTCATCTTTAGTCAGTAGAGGGGTTTATTGGTTCCTTGGGTGCGGACCTGCAGGGTGTTGCAGTTATTCACATCATTCTGTTCTGGGTTGTGACCTTTGTTTTAGATCTATCACTTTGCCTTTTGTGCTGTAACGCACTGCTTAGGAAACAATGTGTATGTTTCTTTAAGATAGGCTCTGTATAGCTCTTGTTGGCCTTTAGCTAGTCTGAGGGTAGTCTGCTTGGTGGGAGCTTGCGTTTTTGCTGTGTCAATTTAATTGCAGGGTGGCTACCCTGATCTGTTGCTGTTAATAAGGCTACAGCTTTGCAAATTGCTGTGTTTAGTTGCCTGTATGGGCAACTGTATTGCCCTGTATTTCCAATGTGATCTTGGGTAGCACTCTGTTCCACTGGGGCTCTCCTACACCTCAGACAAAACACACTGGCGTCTTTTCCATTTTACAGGGTGATATGCTGAAAATTTTTTTGGGGTACCCTCCTTCCCCCCTACATTTGATAACATATGGCACCTAAACTATACTGTGGGCACATGTGTAGGGCACTATAACAACTCTATATAATTTTATTAAGGTTCCCTGGCCTTGTGTAGTGTAATGTACTTTAACTGCACGCTGTATTGCCTTTTTTCCAGAGAAAACAACCCCAACCGTAACAGTCTACCCTCATAACGTTACTCTTCCCACATTTATTTAAAGATCCTTTTTATGAACATGCATCCAAATAATCATTTTGTAATCAAGATATGTACAAGGTTACAGGTTCCAAGTGTTTTTTAGAATAGGCAATTTGATGTTTTAGCTGTTTGGTGGGAAGAACATTGAAGATTGCTACAATCATTGCACAGACCTTTAGCCTTTGCAGTAAAAGCCACAGGCATATTTCTGTGCAGTGTGAAACCATACAGAGTGCTGGGGAACAAGCAACATCTCTGCAACCACCATGAGTCATTTAGCAAGACATAAGAAGTATACACAAAATAAAATGATCAGGAACCAACTCGTGTATTCTGCTGTCAACAAAACATAAAGTCCCACCCTGCCTGAGTTGTTATTCACCAACTGCCAGCTTGAAGTTCAGGCAACTCCTCATACTGTATGACATGAGAGTCAGAGTAACAGTAAATTCTAACAGGACTTAATTGTATTAATACTGGTGAGAAGAAAACCCAATATTTATAAGGGATGGTACAGGTATGGGATCTGTTATCTGGAAACCCATTATCCAGAAAGCTCCGAATTATGGGAAGGCCAACTCCTACTCCATTTCAATCAAATCAAATTATTTCCCTTTTCTTTGTAATAATAAAACAGTACCTTGTACAGGTATGGGATCCGTTATCCTGAAACCATAAAGCTCTAAATTACGTGAAAGCCTGTCTACCATAAACTCCATTTTATCCAAATAATATAAATTATAAAAAAAGTATTACTTTTTTCTCTGTAGTAATAATAAAACAATACCTTGTACTTGATCCCAACTAAGATATAATTAATCCTAATTGGAAGCAGAGCCAGCCTATGGAGTTTATTAAATATTTACATGATTTTCTAGTAGACTGAAAACCCCAGGCCCTGAGCATTCTGGATAACAGGTCCCATACCTGTACTTGATCCCAACTAAGATATAATTAATCCTTATTTGTGGCAAAATAATAATGTTGGATTTATTAAATGTTGAAATGATTTTTTAGTAAACTCAGAGCATGGAGATCCAAATTACAGAAATATCCCTTATTCAGAAAATCCCAGGTAGGTCTCTGGCATTCTGGATAATAGATCCCATAATTGTACTGGGAAGAAGAAACATTGTATATAGCAGTTGGGCTGAAAAAAGATAAATCTGTCAATGGCTAGATAAAATATATTTACACAAATATTACAGTTCACATTAGTTCCACTACAAGGACCAACTCAACACTTTAAGAGTAAGTTGAGCAATAAAAATGGATGGACATTTACACAACTTTACAATACCACCACCATACCACCGTCTCATCATAATATCCATGGCACACGCAGGGCCTGACTGGGGGGCCCCCCACCCCAGTGGTGAAAACATATTAGAAACCTCAGCCCCACCCCAACCGCAACTTCGTTCCGGTCCCACATGCCTACCTTTTTTCTTCCTCAAGCCTGTGACCAGGGGCAAGAGAGAGGTCGGGGGCCTACAAGGGCTGGTAGGCCTACCGGTTATTTTTCCGATGTCCTGCCAGCCCAGTCCAACCCTGGCCACACTTCTATTTCCATCTGATTGTCAGACCATCCTGTTTAGATTTATATCCATATCACTCTCACTTAAAGGGGTTTTTCACCTTTAAATTACCTTTTAGTATAATGTAGACATTGTGATATTCTGAGACAATTTGCAATTGGTTTTCATTTTTTATATGTGGTTAATTATTTAGCATTTTATTCAGCAGCTATCTGGTTGCTAGGGTCCAAATTACCCTAGCAACTAGGCATTGATTTAAATGAGAAACTGGAATATGAATAGGAGAGGCCTGAATAGAATGATGAGCACAAAAAATGCAACAAGAAAACTGTAGCTTTACAGAACATTTGTATTTTAGAATTTGGGTTCAGTGACCCCCATTTGAAAGCTTGAAAGGTTCAGAAGTAGAAGAACTAAGATATAATTAATCCATATTGGAAGCAAAACCAGCCTATTGGGTTTATTGAATGTTTACTTGATTTTCTAGTAGACTTAAATTATGAAGATTCATATTATGGAAAGATCCATTATACAGGTCCCAAGAATTCTGGATAACAGGTCCCATACCTGTATACCAACGCATTTTAAGTCTCAGATTTTCCAAGATGATATTACTTCAAAATAGCCCTTACACATTTCCAGATTTCTCCTGCTGAGGCAATCAAGGAAAAAGACAAATACCGTAATAACGTATTTAAATACTGTTTAATTTTGTAAACATGTTTATGAGAGGGGTCTGACCAGAACACATACACTGTTTATTAGCATGGAAATATTTTCAGAAACACCATATAATTACAATGTATTCAGGAAGTGCTCACATGAATGTCCTCTCATTATTGTGCTGCGGCAGATACAATTATTACCTGTCTTGATTGACCAAAAAACTCTAAGCCACTGCACTTGATTGCAGACTGTACGTTAATAAGGTTCTTTAGTAACAGTTCCTCTCATGTACAAGAGACTCATGAGTTGTAGTTAAAGGGATACTGTCAAAAAAATTTTTTTCAAAACACATCAGTTAATAGTGCAACTCCAACAGAATTCTGCACTGAAATCCATTTCTGAAAAGAGCAAACAGGTTTTTTTATATTTAATTTTGAAATCTGACATGGGGCTAGACATATTATCAGTTTCCCAGCTGCCTCAAATATAAACTAACTAACAGAATCCCTTTAAACACTGTACCAAATCAAAAGGTTCCTTTGCCATGGCACCCTTGGAAAGCAAGTGTAACATATGATGCAGACACGATAGGACAAGCATATACTGGACAACAGAGAAATACTCTCTAAACTCCTTGAAGCAGAGCTTGACACAAATGTACCGAAATAATTCCACTTATTGCACAATAGTGAGCAGAAGGTGACAGTTGTGGATGCAGATAAATGCGTGTGTAAGCTGCTGTGGGGGATTGCTGCCTTGAGATCCTATTTTTGGACAGTATCAAGTCAATAAACAAAACCAATATTTTGGTCCTTCATCAAAGCTGCTATCACATTTTGTTTTCTGCAGCTTCAGCAATGCAGCTTTTATTACTTTATATCAGTTTGTGTTTTTTTCCAGTGTTTTACACACTCTGTAGATGGAGATTTCCTCTCCTTTTACTTCAGATGAGGTTAGAAAAGCAACAGATATATGTCAGTCATCACTTTCTGTTTGTTTCTTTACTTACTCACTTTCAGATTCTAATACAAGTATCACCTTGTAGCATTACCTGTTACTTGGTGTGGGCAGCATACGACTTACTATTGGAAATTTTTTTTCTTCATAAGTAAAGGTTATTATGCAATGTTGATATACACCATAATCTGTCCCTTTAGTTATAATAGCTATACTTATAATACCGTTGGCCCAAACACAGGGTAGAGCCTATCTACCTATATTTAGACCTTTCTTTTCTTTCAGTTCTGCTAGCCCATAAAGAAAGGGCATTTAATATCTTCCAAATATTCCAGATTTGTCACCTTTTATCTTTATCACGTTCAGCAACATGATGACCCTGAACTCTGGTTGCTGTGGAGATATATAGTACGGCCCAGCACAGAATGCTCGACCTGCTCCTCCACAGCCAATGCCTGCCTCACCGCTTCTTCAAATGCTCTATCCACATTAGTGTCATCTTTTGCACTTGTTTCTAGGTATGGATATCCACCATTCTCACTGCACCAGGCCTGGGCCTCCACAGTGTTTACCTCCCTTTCACTCTTGTCCACCTTGTTGCCCAGTACCACAAATGGAAATCTATCAGGCTCCTTGACATCTGCATACAAAATAAACTCCTTTCTCCAGCTGCTCAAGTTTTCAAAGCTTTGTCTGTCGTCCACGCTAAAGGTTAACAGACAGCAATCGGCTCCACGGTAGAATGGTGTACGCAGACTCTTAAAGCGTTCTTGACCAGCTGTGTCCCATATCTGTAGGGTGACTAATCGGCCATCAACTTCCAAGTCTCGGTTAAGAAATTCCACTCCAATAGTGTGAAAGGCTTGAGAGTCAAATTTATTTGTGACGTATCGGTTCATAAGCGAGCTCTTCCCAACTCCACCATCCCCAAGAAGGATAACTTTGAGAAGCAGAGATTTCCCGCTCATTGCTGTCCTACTTGGAAATCACTGCAAGAAAGAGAGAGGTATAACGTAAATGAAACAAAACCTAATTGGTTTAGGTATGGTGTTTAATGCAAAGTGCTCTAACCATCAGAAAGGTACAACTGCAAAGAAGATAGGGACTACAGGGAATGTGCAATGAGGGAACCCAGGCGATGATTATCAGATGTTCACCAAACTGATATGCATTGGGATATTCAACCAATAACTCTGCAGTTTGATAAACGACAAAGCTCAGATTTCTAACACTTTACTAGCAGCACTGCATTTGTAGACAGTTCTGAACTATATACATCTATATATACTCCCATCCCACCGGCGTATGTGCAAAACTCTATGAGCATGTGCCAAAGTCCATAGGCATGTGCCAAAGTCTATGGGCATGTGCCAAAGTCTATGGGCATGTGTCACAGTCTATGAGCATGTGCCAAAGTCTATGAGTATGTGCCAGTTGGATATGAAATGGGTAATTCACTCTCACCCTCAGTTTAGCTGCCAGTTTGACAGGAATTATTCAGCAGTGCACTGAGGGCTTAGAAAAATTTGGAAGGAAAAAAAAAAATTTCTATATAGGTAACCTGGGCTAACTCCCTAGGTAGGGGCCATTTGGTTCCTATATAGAAAGAAATATGACCCTGCCTACTACTCTACAACAATTCTTACACTAATTAATAGTATTTGGGTGTGCACAAAATTATTATGTGTACAGTTTTTTAAAGGAGACATGAAAAAAAAAACCCTAATTTTGTAGGCAATTATGAGTAATATATGCTTTTACATAGTGCTAAAAATTTTAATTATCGTTATAAATAGCCCCTTTATTGGAGCTCCCTATAGATGTTCTCTGGTCCCTGTTTCAAATGGGAGGTGGGCGTGTCCTAACGGTCCCTGCCAGAAGCACAGTAGGAGAGGGACAGCCAATGAAAGCCCTGCAGTCACACAAGCAAAGACAAAAGGTGATTGGTTCCTATCCTACAGTGCAATGAGCTGAGTGCCACCGGCTCCCCTGCACAGCCTGGAAATTCAGGGAGCAGGAAATGGAAGAGAAGGGAGGGATTATTAGGCTTTTTGCTGAAATATTCAGTAAATAAGTCTGAAATAGTTTTTTTAAGCACAATCCTTTTATATCTAAATGAGTATAATGCACTGGTTCTTCTTTTTTACACAAAATGCCTCCTTTTTTGGTGTAAAAGTTTTTGAGTTGCTACTAAAAAAGTCCAGCAACGATATCATAAAGTAATAGTTCAAGGAGCAGGGCATCAGCCTTACTGAGCTGCTACTGGAAAACATGATGGGGGTGGTGAAAGGAATGAAACAAATTTATTTTTAGTTTTAGAGAAACAGTACATAAAGATAAAAAATAAAAAACTATTTTGAATGTATTATTGGCAAACAATAGGATGCAAATATAGGGAAGAATACATTACATACTTACCTTTTATCTTCTTATTTTGATTGTAAGCTCTGTTGAACAGAAGTATTTGTATGTAATTTGAATGTGTGATATACAACCTAGTAGAATGTGGAATTTTCTCCCTGAGTACAGGCTGATATATTAGATAGCTTTAAGAAGGGGTTGGATTGCTTTTTATCAAGAAAGAAAATACAGGGTTATAAAAGATAGCTCATAGTACAAGTTGATCCAGGGACTGGTCCAATTGCCATCTTGGGAGTCAGGAAGGAATTTTTCCGCCTCTGAGGCAAATTGTAAATGGGGGTTTTTGCCTTCCTCTGAATCAACTAGCAATGAGGCAGATTATATATAGACTTAAAGTGGACCTGTCACCCAGTCATAAAAAGCTGTATAATAAAGTACTTTTCAAATTAAACATGAAATCCAAAGTGTTTGTCGCTATGGTAAACTCATTTAAAAATCTCAGCTGTCAAATATTGGCTGTCCCTCCTCTATGCCTAAGGCAGGGGTCCCCAACGTTTTATACCATTGAGCCACATTCAAATTTAAAAAGAGTTGGGGAGCAACACAAGCATGAAAAATTCCCTTGGAGTGCCAAATAAGGGCTGTGATTGGCAGCCCCTATGTGGACTGGCAGCCTACAGGAAGCTCTACTTGGCACTATGCTGAGTTTTTATCCAATTAAAACACGCTTCCAAGTCTGGAATTCAAAAATAAGCACCTGGTTTGAGGACACCAAGAGTAACATCCAAGAGGTTGGAGAGCAACATGTTGCTCACGAGCTACTGGTTGGGGATCACTCGCCTAAGGCATAGAGGCAGGGAAAGCAATTACTTTCATTTTCCATTCAGCACTTCCTAGATGTTACTGCTCTGCCCACATTCCCCCAGTTCTCTTAACCATTTAATTGTGTAGCCAGTACATGGGGATGGACTTCAGGTCCCCCATTCTGGTGCACAAAAAAGATTCTGAGATAATGGAAGGCTTGCCTTAATAACAGTGTTCACAAAATGGTTCCTGCCTGCTTGCTATAATTATGAATTCCCAGACTGATGGAAACAAGATTCAAATAAAGGGATTTTATACTCACAGGAAAATCCTTTTCTAGTAGGCCCAAACTGTCAATGCAAACGTGTGGGTTAATGTCAATCTAATCTCTGGAGGCAGAACAGAAGAATAAAACTATTGACCCCTCCCCTGGTATCTAAGTTGTGGCTCCACCTCCCATTGCCAGTTCGTTTGTAAAGCCTAATGAGGTCAAGTGTATTAGGAAAGTAGGAAGTCAGGTCAAGAGACAGTTAGTAGTAAATAGAGAATTTTGTGTCTACAGACCCATACTAAAATCAGCCAGTACTGATAATGCTGAAACCTGGGAACTTAGCGTATTCAGCGCAAGGCCTCTAGCAAAACCATCCGTAAGAAAGTCTGTGATTACCTGAGTTGTACTGTCAGTCCATGCTAACTATTTGGCTGAACACCAGGTAAGGAACGTATACCATACCTTGTGGTATGCTTTAGTGTTGGATGGTTTTCGAGCCTGGAGACTGGTATTTCTATGGCTGATGGTGAAAAACCTCTTTGTGCTAACAAATTGGTCTCAAAAACCAGGCCGTCAAATTTAGCATGGCAAGGTTGTGGTGTCTGGATGGACCCTGAATGAGGAGGTCTGGTCGTAGAGGTAATCGCCATGATTTGGACACTGACATGTTGACTAAGTCTGTGTACCATAGTCTGTTCGGCCAGTCGGGCGCAATGAGGATCATTGTGGTCTGTTCTTGTTTTATCTTGGCAATGATCCTCGGGAGAATCGCCAGAGGTGGGAATGCATACACTTTGTCGAAAGTCCATGGAATTACAAGTGCATCTGTGTATGCTGCTCCTGGGTCTCTGGTCCTGGAGCAATAGCAGGGAAGTTTGGCATTGTGTCTGGACACCATGATATCTATGTCTGATAGGCCCCATCATTGAACTAGTTGATCGAATACCTCATCATGTAGTGCCCATTCCCCTTGGTCTATTGTCTGCCTCCTAAGGAAGTCCACTTCCAGTTTAAGACTCCGAGAAAGAATACTGCAGATATGGCAGGCACTTTGCCCAAGTCATCATCTTTGCTACCTCCTGCATAGCTAGCCTGTTCCGTGTGCCTCCCTGCTTGTTGACATAAGCCACCGTTGTGGCATTGTCCGATTGTACTCATACTGGGTGGCCCTGGAGTTTGTCGGACCAACCCTGGAGCGCTAGTACTATTGCTCGCAGTTTGAGGATATTTATCAGGAGTTGTGACTCTTGGTTTTCCCAGCGCCCTTGTAACGTGAGGGTGTGATACACTGCTCCCCATCTGAACTTGCTGGCGACGGTTGAAACTACTTCCCATCCTGGTTGTGCCCAGCTTCTGCCCTGGGACAAATGGTTGTACACTGTCCACCAGAGTTTGGTTTCGTGAGATATGGGAATGATCTGCTGAAGATCTTGCTGATTCTTTTTCCAGCATTGTAGAAAGTTTTGCTGTAGGGGTCGCATGTGGAACCTTGCATAAGGTACCGCTTCCAGTGCTGCTACCATGTAACTGGAGGTAAGCTGCCGCTGAAACTTGTGGAGAAAGGACTGGTGATTAAGGTGTGTACCTTTTCGTCTGTGAGCTCGACTTCTTCTGTTTCTTGGAGTCGAACATTAGTCCTAGAAATTGAATTCTTTTTGACGGCATGAGGGAGCTCTTGCTCTGGTTTATTAACCAGCCTTGCTGTTGAAGTATTTGTATACAAGTCTCTTTGTTGGTTGTCTCCTGTATTACTTACTGAGTAGGTAAGGTAGGATGTGCACTCCTCTGCGTCACATGTATGCCATTAACGGCGCCAAGACTTTTGTAAATACCCTTGGGGCCGTGCAGAGGCCGAACAGCAATGCTGTGAACCGGAAGTGCTGGTCTCTGACCGCAACCTCAGGAATGGCTGTGATTTTGGATGTGCAAGTAAGCATCCTGCAGGTTGACTGAAGTCATGAAGTTGTCGGCTTCCATGAAGGCTATGGTGGAGCGTACTGACTCCATGTTGAATTTGTGGTTGGAAACAAATTTTTTTAATTGTTTTAGGTTGAGGACTGGTCTGAAGGAGCCTTCTTTTTAACTCACTAGGAATAGAGTGAAGTAGAAACCGTGAAACTTTTAAGGCTTTGGGACTGGAGCGATGACTCCTGCCTGTAGTAAAGAGGATATCGCTAGGTCTAATGCCTCCCTTCTTAGTGGAGAGGGCACAGACAGAATGAATTGCTTTGGAGGGGGGGCTGAGAAGGGGATTTTGTATCCATGTTGTATGATTTGTAGCACCCATTTGTCTGTGACATGTGTCTCCCAGCAGGAGAGAAACTGGTTAGGCGGCCTCCTACTTGGGAATCCCGATGAGGTGAGTGATGAAGAAATCGGTTTTGAGGAGGCCGGTTTCCTGGTTTGCTTCATTTGTTGTTGCCACTGTGGCCTATTTCTCCATGAGCCTTGGTCAGTATTGGAATTGCGAAAGGAGGATCAAAAGGACCTGTAATTTCTATGTGGAGTAGACCATAGTTTCTTGTTTGAAAACCTGTTAATCTAAGCGTCCTTTCTTTCCCATAGGAAGAAATGTGCTTTTACCTCCTGTTACCTCTGTGATCTGTTTTAAATCTGGTCCAAAGAGTCTCCTGAAAACTTAAGGTTGATTCGTTTGTTTTTAGAAGCCGTATCGCCTGACCAGTAACGTAGCCAGAGAGCCCTTCTGGCAACAACTGTGCTAGCTGTGGATTTTGTGGCTAGTCTGGCAATGTCCATTGCTGAATCTGCTAAGAAGGCGAGTGTAGTATGAAGTTTTTCCACCTCTGCAGCTAATTGTTGTGCTGATTCAGGTGGTTGATACATCAGTTGCTGAGCCCAGTGTTTTGCCGTACATGCGAGTCACGCAGCTGCGGTTGCTGGGTGGAGGATTGCTGTCGATTGTGTATAAGCCCTTTTGAGAGCTGATTCTACTTTTTTGTCCATGGGATCTTAAAAAGCTGCTTCCTCTGTTGGGAGGGCAGTTTGTTTTGACAGGCGTGCAACTGCAGAATCGACTTTGGGTTTTGCCCTGTTCTTCCAGAACAGGGTATGTATTGTAAAATCTCTTGGTCAATGCTGCTTTATGCTCTGGCTGTGACTATTCAGTGTCTATGGTTTGAGTAATTGCTTTGAAAACTGGAAAAGAGCGTGTCTTTTTCTGTTGCATTCCTAGCACTTTATCTGCCTTTGAAACTGCTACAGACTCTAAGCCTTTAATTTCTTGAGTCTCCCTCATTGCCTTTAATAGTTTTTAAGAGACCTCTGGTCTGGCAAAAGTGTGTGATTGCTCTGTGTCAGAATCACTCTCTGAATCTGATGTTTGCAAGTCGAAATATCTCCTGGAAAGGCGGTCTCGGGCCCTGAGGAATCAGACATGGTGACTTGGGCCCTCCCCTTCCTAACATGTGGTGTTTGCTGAGGTGGAGGTTGGAAAGTGGCTTTTATCCATTCTAAAAAGTCCCTTTATTGTGGGGGCATTTGGGATGTGCGTGGTTGTTCCCATAGATTTGGACTGGGTTGTTGAGTTAAACACTGGTCGCCTTGAGGTTTAGGGGAGTAATTATAGGAACTGTAGTTCGTTTTACTCTCACCTCATTTGTGTTGGCCATAGGGAGTAATAATAGGTAGCATAGCATGTGCATAGTAAGTGCTGCTGAATGGTATTGGACCTACCAACAGCATGTTATGCACTGAATTCCACTTGCTGTGAGTAAGCAAGGAGGGAATTATTAGCCTCTCTGGATCTCAACTGTACCATCCAGGGCTGATATCTTCAGGTGATTCCACTTGCTGCACAAAGCACTGCAAGTAGGGAAAGTCACCATACGTTGGGCAAAGCATGTCCCCATCCTTGAATGTCGAAGTCGGAAGCTAAATAAAAAGAGTTAAGAAAGAAAGAAAACTGTCCTTCATCTCCGAGGCAGGACAAAGAACTGGCGATAGGAGGTGGAGTCACAACTTATATACCAGGGGAGGGGTCAAGAGTCTAAAGGTGGCCATACACGGGCCGATAAAAGCTGCCGACAGACCGTGTCGGCAGCTTATTGGCCCGTGTATGGGGCCCCCCGACGGGCTTCACCGATCGAGATCTGGCCGAAAGGATGGGACAGAAAATCCCGTTGGATCACGGCCGCATCTATTCGTTGATGCGGTCCCGCAATCCGACCGCCCATTAAGGCCTCGTTAGGATCCGATCGTTGGGCCCTAGGGCCCACGATCGGATCAGCCTGATATTGCCCACCTCAAGGTGGGCATATCGGAGGGAGATCCGCTCGTTTGGCGACATTGCCAAACGAGCGGATCTCTCAGTGTATGGGCACCTTTATTCTTCTGTCCTGCCTCCAGAGATGAGATTGACATTAACCCACACCTTTGCACTGACAGGAGGGCCGAATAGAGAAAATTTATACAGTGTAATTAAAGTTCATTTTGCTTGACTAATCTGATGGGTGATGGGTCCCCTTTAAGGTTGAATTTAGACGTCTGTCTTTTTTCAACCTTACTTACTATGTTACTATGTAGCATCTTCCAAAGCTGTGGGATTGGCTGCAGCTTCATAAAATCATATAAATAATAGAAATAATATTTTGGCATACAATAGGAGACTGGCAGATAACATACACAAGCCCTGTACATCTAGAGCAAAGCAGGGCATTAATTAACCAGCCCTTAGTTGTTGCTAGAACAAGAAAGTAAACTGAGCTGTTGGATATATATGGACATACACTGCCTAGCAGTCACTCACCTCTTGCATGTGGAAGCCTTATGAGAATACAGACTAGAGGCACAAACAACTAACGTGCTTGCCTTCTCTGCTGATACCCAGAAACAATAGCTTTCTCCGGGCGCAAGGGATCCACTAATAAACAGAGAAGTGAATGTGCAGATTTCTACAGTCAGCAGCAACATCAATATTCCCAGCAAATGTTCAGCTGCCAAGGAAATGCACTGCGAGGAAATGAACAGGGAGCCATGGTAACGGCTGGAAAACTGTGAAAATGTGGCAGCGACACCTGGAGGATGTGTGGGATATGTCAGTGTTGGAGCTGGGCTCATTGAAGGCTGTCAGACTGGAAAGCAAAAGGAGGAGGTTAGAGGATCTCCTCACCAGCGAAATACTTTGCATGGTGACATAAATCAACATATATTATTAGTGCTATTATTATGCTGGGGAATTTATGATGCAACTCTGTGCATTTATATGAAAAAAGGAGAAGGTTAGAGGATCTCACCAGCAAAATGCTTTGCATGTTGACATAAAACAGTGAATATTATTATTATTATTGCTATTATTATGCTGGGGAATTTAGGAAGCAACTCTGTGCATTTATATCAACACCCAAAGCCCCACTGAAGCCAATTAGTAGGAAGATGAAGTGCCTAACGCCAGCGTGAATTTGCTAGCATAGCGCATTTTCGTTAATTCGCCGATTCACTAATGGACGCTGGCGTAAATTCGCTAGTGGTACTTCGCACCCTTACACCTGGCGAATTTGCGCAATGGACGTAACTACGCAAATTCACTGACGCGCAAATTATTATGAACGCTACCTTTTACGCCAGACTTTCTTCGCCACCTCAGACCAGGCGAAGTGCAATAGAGTAGATAGGGATTGCTTCAAAAAAAGTTAAAAAATTTTCTAAGTCCCAAAAAACGCTGGCGTCTTTTCTTTTTTTATGGGTGATAGGCTGAACAAAATCGAAAAAATTTTTGGGGCTACCCTCCTTCCCCCCTACATTTCCTTTCTCATGGCACCTTAACTATACAGTGGGCACATGTGTAGGGCAAAATAAAAAATTTATTTGCAGTTTTGAAGGTTTCCCAGGCTTGTGTAGTGCTGCTACATATTCCTCCATTGTAACTTGAATTTGGTGCCGTATGCAAATTAACCATCGCAAGCGTAACTTTGCTTTGCTTGGCGAATTAATGCTAGCACAATTTTGCAACCTTACGCTTCCCCTGAGCGCAACTTTGGATTTTAGTGAATTTGCGTACCGCTGGCGAAAATACGTCTGGCGAAGTGCGGCGAAGTGCGGCGAATGGCGGCGAATCGGACGCTGTCGCAAAAAAGAATCTTAGTGAATGTCCCACTCTGTGTATAAATAGAGAGAGGTAATGTTCCCTCAAACTTTTGGAGTTTCTGGGTGAAGAAAACCCAGTGCTGATGTATGTATGAAGAACTGTGTATGTACTGTGCTTAGGGTTGCCATCTGGGCTGTATTTTATGGGCCTGGCCAATAAAAACAATGTTTTTTTTCAATGTTAATAATAGGGAAAATGCATAAAAATATATGAAGGCCAGTACATTTTTAAGCAAAGGTGGCAACCCTGTGTGTGGTGTGTGCTGGTTTAATGGGGACATAGTGTGAAAAACAAGTGTGTTATACTCTTTTAAATACAGAAGGAAAACCCTACTAGTCCCGTCCATCTGTTCCACCTTCTGCTGCTTACTTTTCCAGGCTATGTAGGGAAGCATGTGGCACTCACCACATTGCACAGTAGGATAGGACCTGATAGGGAATTGAAACTTATCATTGCTTGTGTGGGTGCAGGGCTGTGATTGGCTATCCCACTCCTACTGTCCTTCTGGCAGGGACCGTTAAGACACACCCATCCTTCATTTGATGTGTGATGTGTGGGTTGACTTAAAACTTGCAGTGACCTGCCTGCAGGACCGCCATCAGACATTGCAGGGCCCCGTACGACAAAATTTCCTGGGCCCCCTGGGCTGCGCCCACCGCAAGCCCCACCTACAGGTCCGCCCTCCCCACCACACAGTGAAAAAACAAAAAAAAATATTGGTGGCTAGGGTTCCCACATGTTAATAAAAAATAAAAAGATATTGGTGGTCAGGGCCCCAAATAAAAAAACATTTGTGGCCAGGGCCCCCCATTAAAAATATTGGTGGCTAGGACCCCACATGAGAAAAAAAAATTGGTGGCCAAAATTGGTGGCCAGGCCCCCCCACATTATAAGAAAATTGGTGGCTAGGGTCCCTTAAACGTCCATGCCTTCCCGAAGTCAGCAGCTCTTAGAAAGATGGGGGCTAATCAAGTAAGTGTGGCGTGGCCGGGCCCCCCTTACCCTCGGGGCCCCCTACAACTCTCCCCCCTGTCCCCCCTGATGGCGGCCCTGCCTGCCCGCGGGTTGACCACTGGCCAACCATTGTGGGTTAGGGTTGGGTGCGGGTAGGGTTGCCACCTGGCCCGGTATTTTAGAGATGTGCACAGAAGTAGGGTACAGAGCAAGAACCAAGGGTGTAACTACAGAGGAAGCAGACCCTAAGGCTGCAGGGGAGATCTATTGGTAAAACTTTTTTGCCTCTGGGGTACTAAAATTTATTTGCTGTGGGACCCAGTAATACCTAGTTACACCACTGGCAAGAACATGCAGGTACGGGTTGAACACGGTCCTATAGGGGCAACATTTTGCAGGTTGGGGTTGGGAGCAGGTTAAGGTTTTGTGATTTATTGTTGGGTGCAGGTTGAGTTTTCCCTGACCTGCGCATCACTAACGGACAGGGATAATTTCAGATCTATCTGACTAGTCCCTGGATCAACTTGTACTATGAGTTATCTTCCATAACCCTGTATTCCTTCACTTGCTAAAAAGCCATCCAAACCCTTCTTAAAGCTATCTAATGAATCAGCCAGTACAACTGATTCAGGGAGAGAATTCCAGATCTTCACAGCTCTCGGTGTAAGAAACCCCTTCTCAACATTTAGGCGGAACCTCTTTTCTTCTAATAGGAATGGGTGACCTAGTGTCAGCTGGAAAGACCTACTGGTAAATAAAGCATTAGAGAGATTATTATATGATCCCCTTATATATTTATACATAGTTATTATATCACCCCTTAAAGGAGAAGGAAAGCTCCAAGACAGTTTATTGCCAACAGATTAGCCACATTAGTGCAAGCTAGAACGCTATATTTTACCATACCTGAGTAAACAGCTCTAGACATTGTCTAGGATAGAAGCTGCCATATAAGCTTGGTGTGACACCTGCCTGATTCTCTCCCTGCTCACTTACAGCTCTGAGCTCAGATTACAGCAGGGATGGGAGGAGGGTGGGGGAGAGGAGCAAACTGAGCATGCTCAAGCCCTGCCCTGGAGGTTATGCTGAAAACAGGAAGTCTGATACAGAAGCCCATCAGTACACACTAGAATGAAAGAAATGCCGTGTTTCTTTTGACAGAGGACTCAGAGCAGCATTACTTTGAGGGTTTACTAGTGTATTTATATAGACCTTTCTGATAAAGCTTACTTAATTTTAGCCTTTCCTTCTCCTTTAAGCGCCTCTTCTCCCCAATTTGGCCAGTCTTTCCTCATAGCTAAGATTTTCCATACCTTTTACCAGCTTATTTTCCCTTCTCTGCACCCTCTCTAATACAATAATGTCCTGTTTGAGTGATTAGGACCAAAACGGTATGGCATATTCTAGATGGGGCCTTACCAGTGCTCTATACAGTGGAAGAATGACCCCCTCCTCCCGTAAATCTATGCCCCTTTTAATGCAGCTCAAGACCTTATTTGCCTTTGATGCTGCTGACTGGCATTGCTTGCTACAGCCAAGTTTATCATCTATATGTCTTTAAAAGCTTGTGTGCCTACATAAATGCACATTTTAAAGGGAGCAGTGCCTGGAAGGTACAGATTTCCGTGTGGAGAACCAATATGTGCCTGCCAATTCCCAAAGTCTGACTGGCTGGTGCGAGGAACGTCATTAAACTGTATAATTAAATACTATAAAGCTGCAAACATAGTAGTGCTGCAACTATTTTCCATTTGCACTGGGTAATTATATACTGTAGTTAATTGACTGACATTTATTTATTAAATATATGGATATACATTATATTCCCCCTACACACCCTATGTTCCCCAGAGAGTATCCAAGCCACTCCTTTAGAGTGTGGGGGGGGGGATCCCACTTCGCTGGAAGGTGGAAGCACTTTAATAGTCAAAGTTACAAATTAATTTTATCTAGATTGCAAGTTAGCAGAGCCCTCTACTGCTGTAACCTTGGTATGCCATTACTTTATTGACAAGTCATTGCACATTTCCTGTTGTAAAAACACAGTATAATTAACTCTTTAAAGGGAATTCTTACAGGGGTGCACAAATTAAAGACATAAACTATGCATTCTATATTGCTAGTGTGCTCTTGTACTGGGTGTTAAAACTCTTTTATCTGACAACTCCAAGAGCCAATGGTTAAAAAGACAAGAGGTCACTTATATTCATGCAACAATAGTTAATTTATTTGGATATGTTGGCAATTAATTGGCTTTTTTCTTAGTGCACCTTGTTTGTTTGTACATTCTGTGTATTTGATAGTTTTCCTTCATTATAACAAGACAGTTAGTAGTAGAGTTTAAGAAGTAATAGTATGTGCAGCCTGCAGGGATGGATTCAAAGCCTCCTATTTTTTATTTTTTTTATCATAATTACCTTTTCACTGCACTGATTACGAACTAGCAGACATTACTAAGTTTCAGGGGTGTAACTATATAAAGACCCTGCAACCAGGGACCCTAAAATGATTTTGCTGTGGGGTCTAGTAACTTCTAGTTAAGCCACTACTAAAGCTTTTCTATACCAGCAGTGTATAGTGCAATCATTTGGTCCATAGGACACACAGCTCGAAGGCCAGACTGCACTTATATAATATAAAAGCGCATGGACAATGAGAGCACAGGGGAACAGGGAGGTGGGAATCGGGATGCATGACATTTCATGATAGCCAGTCACCTTGTACAACAGTGATGGAGGTTATCACTTACTATGATTGGAGGGTCTCTCACACAGAGCAATGGTTTACCAAATTTGATATAAAACAACATTAGCAGTTCACCGTTCTCACCTGTTTTGCCAAGCTATAGATCTCTACAAAAGGTGAGTATCTGTTAATGCTACCTAATAAAGGTAGATGGTAATATTGTACCAAGAAAATGGATTATAAAATGTGGCATCTACCTGGTGGCACAGGGATCCAGGTGGGCCCAGAACCAAAGCTGTTTTATTGCTAGATGGTTTGGAGATATTCAAAACTATGTATGGGGGTTATGGCAGGTTTGCACAGAGTAAGTGTCAGGACAGCAAAGGTCTCTTTAATATAAATTATTTTTATTTCAGCCGTCAGCAGCAGGTCGTAAAATAAAGGCAGTTTTCTTCTAAAATGTGCGTAATCTCATTTAATGTCTGTTGCAAAAACACATACAAAGTCCACAGCACTGTGGCACACTGACAAAGTGAATGCGTTTATACTGAAGTTTATTGGCTCCGATTCAAGTAGACAAAATGCAACGTTTCGGGCCTCACAGGGCCCTTTATCAAGGCTAGGCTTGTGAGGCCCGAAACGTTGCCTTTTGTCTGCTTGAATTGGAGCCAATAAACTTCACAAGTATAAACGCATTCACTTTGTCAGTGTGCCGCAGTGCTGTGGACTTTGTATGTGAATTCCCTAACCCATGGCAGGGAGGGTATGTAACTGCTGAGCACCTGATTCCAAAATGAAGTATACAGAGGTAGAGCACTACAATATTGTGTGTTGCAAAAACACAAAGATAACTGTTACAATGGTAAATGTAAAAATATATGAGGGGATCCTATAACCTCTCTAATGCTTTATTTACCAGCAGGTTCTTCCAGCAGACATTAGGGAATCCATGCCGATTAGAAAAAAAGTAGGTTTCATCTAAAAAATTTTTATAGTAAGAGCTGTGAAGATGGATGTGGAATTCTCTCCCTGAATCAGTCATACTGACTGATTTATTAGATAGCTTCAACAAAGGTTTGGATGGATTTTTAGCAAGTGGGTAAAGACTAGGGATGTAGCGAACGTCGGAAAAAAAGTTCGCGAACATATTCGCGAACTTGCGCAAAAATGCGAGCGGTTCGCGAACGGTTCGCGAACCCCATAGACTTCAATGGGAAGGCGAACTTTAACATCTAGAAAAGACATTTCTGGCCAGAAAAATGATTTTAAAGTTGTTTAAAGGGTGCAACGACCTGGACAGTGGCATGCCAGAGGGGGATCAAGGGCAAAAATGTATCTGAAAAATCTGCCTGTGTGTGCTTGGAAGAGATAGTGTAGGGGGAGAGCTGTTAGTGATTTCAGGGACAGATGATAGTAAGCTTGCTGGCTAGTAATCTGCTTGATACTGCTCTGTATTGGAGGGACAGAAGTCTGCAGGGATTTGAGGGACATTTTAGCTTAGGTAGCTTTGCTGGCTAGTAATCTACTGTTCTCTTTAAACAACTGCCATACGTTGACCTTGTAGGCATTGTTTGCCCAGTTTTTTTGGACGCAGCCACTGAAGCACAGTTGCCAGAAAAAATATGCCATATAAATGCTGAAAATAGTCATTTTTCGCCATACGTTGACCTTGTAGACATTGTTTGCCCAGTTTTTTTGGACGCAGCCACTGAAGCACAGTTGCCAGAAAAATTATGCCATATAAATGCTGAAAATATAAATTTTTTTGGTTGCAGCCACTGAAGCACAGAGGCCAGAAAAATTATGCCATATAAATGCAGAAAATATGCATTTTTTTGGTCGCAGCCACTGAAGCACAGTTGACAGAAAAATTATGCCATATAAATGCTGAAAATATAAATTTTTTGGTTGCAGCCACTGAAGCACAGAGGCCAGAAAAATTATGCCATATAAATGCAGAAAATATGCATTTTTTTGGTCGCAGCCACTGAAGCACAGTTGCCAGAAAAAATATGCCATATAAATGCTGAAAATAGTCATTTTTTGCCATATACGTTGAGTCAACGTATGGCAAAAAATGACTATTTTCAGCATTTATATGGCATATTTTTTCTGGCCTCTGTGCTTCAGTGGCTGCGGCCAAAAAAACTGGGCAAACAATGCCTACAAGGTCAACGTCGTTGACCTTGTAGGCATTGTTTGCCCAGTTTTTTTGGCCGCAGCCACTGAAGCACAGAGGCCACAAAAAATATGCCATATAAATGCTGAAAATAGTCATTTTTTTGGTCGCAGCCACTGAAGCACAGTTGCCAGAAAAATTATGCCATATAAATGCTGAAAATATAAATTTTTTTGGTTGCAGCCACTGAAGCACAGAGGCCAGAAAAATTATGCCATATAAATGCTGAAAATATAAATTTTTTTGGTTGCAGCCACTGAAGCACAGTTGACAGAAAAATTATGCCATATAAATGCTGAAAATATAATTTTTTTGGTTGCAGCCACTGAAGCACAGAGGCCAGAAAAATTATGCCATATAAATGCAGAAAATATGCATTTTTTTGGTTGCAGCCACTGAAGCACAGAGGCCAGAAAAATTATGCCATATAAATGCAGAAAATATGCATTTTTTTGGACGCAGCCACTGAAGCACAGAGGCCAGAAAAATTATGCCATATAAATGCAGAAAATATGCATTTTTTTGGTTGCAGCCACTGAAGCACAGTTGCCAGAAAAAATATGCCATATAAATGCTGAAAATAGTCATTTTTTGCCATACGTTGACCTTGTAGACATTGTTTGCCCAGTTTTTTTGGTTGCAGCCACTGAAGCACAGAGGCCAGAAAAAATTAAACCAGTAGGGTTTGCACCCTAGTTTGTAACGGTGGCGGAGGGAGGAGGAGGACGCTAAAGGACAGCTGTGTGTGGAGTCATGAGGCTTGAAGAGAAGGACAGCTGCATAGAAGTCAGAACAAGTCTTCCGGCGTGCAGTAACCCTCCGAGATCCACCCCTCATTCATTTTAATAAAGGTCAGGTAATCGACACTTTTGTGACCTAGGCGAGTTCTCTTCTCAGTTACAATCCCTCCTGCTGCACTGAAGGTCCTTTCTGAGAGCACACTTGAGGCTGGGCAAGACAAGAGGTTCATGGCAAATTGTGACAGCTCTGGCCACAGATCAAGCCTGCGCACCCAGTAGTCCAGGGGTTCATCGCTCCTCAGAGTGTCGATATCTGCAGTTAATGCCAGGTAGTCCGCTACCTGCCGGTCGAGGCGTTCTTTGAGGGTGGATCCAGAAGGGTTGTGGCGCTGCCTTGGACAGAAAAACATTTGCATGTCTGACGTTACAGACTGGCCAAAGGGCTTTGTCCTTGCAGGTGTGCTCGTGGCAGGATTACTGGCACCTCTGCCCCTGGAATGTTGATGAGTTCCTGAAGTGACATCACCCTTAAAAGCATTGTACAACATGTTTTGCAGGCTGGTTTGTAAATGCCGCATCTTTTCGGACTTGTGGTATGTTGGTAACATTTCTGACACTTTATGCTTGTACCGAGGGTCTAGTAGCGTTGCGACCCAGTACAGGTCCTTCTCCTTAAGCCTCTTGATACGGGGGTCCTTCAACAGGCATGACAGCATGAAAGACCCCATTCTCACAAGGTTGGATGCAGAGCTATCCATCTCCGCTTCCTCATTATCAAGGACTGCATCATCCACGGTCTCCTCCCCCCAGCCACGTACAAGACCAGGGGTCCCCAAAAGGTCACCACTAGCCCCCTGGGAAGCCTGCTCCTGTTGGTCCTCCTCCTCCTCCTCCACAAAGCCACCTTCCTCCTCTGACTCCACTTCTGGCACCTCTCCCTGCGTTGCAGCAGGTGCCTGGGTTCGTTCTGGTGATTCCGACCAGAAATCGTGCGCTTCCAGCTCCTCGTCACGCTGGTCTACAGCCTCATCTGTCACTCGTCGCACGGCACGCTCCAGGAATAAAGCGAAGGGTATTAGGTCGCTGATGGTGCCTTCGGTGCGACTGACCATATTTGTCACCTCTTCAAAAGGTCGCATGAGCCTGCAGGCATCGCGCATAAGCACCCAGTAACGGGGGAAAAAAATCCCCAGCTGTGCAGATCCAGTCCTACCACCCAGTTCAAAAAGGTACTCGTTGACGGCCCTTTGTTGTTGCAGCAGACGTTCCAACATAAGGAGCGTTGAATTCCAGCGAGTCTGGCTGTCAGAAATCAAATGCCTGACTGGCATGTTGTAGCGCTGCTGAATGTCAGCAAGGCGTGCCATGGCTGTGTAGGAACGCCTGAAATGGGCCGACACCTTTCTGGACTGGGTGAGAACGTCCTGGAATCCTGGGTACTTGGAGACAAAACGTTGGACTATTAAATTTAACACATGTGCCATGCAGGGCACATGTGTTAAATTGCCTAGTCTCAACGCTGCCAACAGATTGCTTCCATTGTCACACACCACTTTTCCGATCTGCAGTTGGTGTGGGGTCAGCCACCGATCGGCCTGTGACTGCAGAGATGACAGGAGTACAGATCCGGTATGGTTTTTGCTTTCCAGGCACGTCATCCCCAAGACAGCGTGACAACGGCGTACCTGGCACGTCGAATAGCCTAGGGGGAGCTGGGGGTGCACAGGTGTGGAGGAGGAGAAGGAGGACCCAGCAGCAGAGTAAGAAGAAGAAGAAGACGAGGTAGAGAGCGATGGAGGAGTAGAGGTGGTGGCAGAACCGCGTGCAATCCGTGGCGGTGACACCAACTCCACTGTTGTTGTTGAGCTACCCATTCCCTGCTTCCCAGCCATTACCAAGTTCACCCAGTGGGCAGTGTAGGTGACATACCTGCCCTGACCATGCTTGGAGGACCATGCGTCAGTAGTCATATGGACCTTTGGCCCAACACTAAGTGACAGAGATGCGGTAACTTGGCTCTGCACATGTTGGTACAGGTGTGGTATTCCCTTTTTAGAAAAAAAATTGCGGCTGGGTACCTTCCACTGCGGTGTCCCAATTGCTACAAATTTGCGGAAGGCCTCAGAGTCCACCAGCTGGTATGGTAAAAGCTGGCGGGCTAAGAGTGCAGACAAGCCAGCTGTCAGACGCCGGGCAAGGGGGTGACAGTCAAACATTGGCTTCTTACGCTCAAACATGGCCTTCACAGAAACTTGGCTGGTGGCAGATGACTGGTAATGGGAACAGGTGGTCAAGGTGGAAGGCGGAGTGGAGGGTGGTTCAGACGGGTCAAGGAGAGCAGAGGTAGAGCAGTAAGATGCTGGACCAGAAGGAGTGTGGCTTTTAGTTTGCCTGTTGCCTTTGAGGTGTTGCTCCCAAAGTGCTTTGTGCTTGCCGCTCATGTGCCTTCGCATAGAAGTTGTACCTATGTGGCTGTTGGGCTTACCAAGGCTCAGTTTCTGACTGCACTCATTGCAAATTACAATGCTTTTGTCAGAGGCACACACATTAAAAAAATCCCACACTGCTGACTTTTTGGAAGTGTGCGATCTGGCGGTAACAGTAGAAGTTGGCGGAGTTGGCGGTATTGGCGGCAATGGCGGGTGCGTTGGCCGGCTGAACACAGGTGCCGATACATGTTGTTGCCCTACTGATCCCTGCGGGCTGTCCTCCCTGCTTCTTCTAAGTCTTATTCTCCTACTGCCTCTCTGACTCTCCGTCTCTCCATCTGAACTACCCTCCTCTTGCTCTCTTCTACTAGGCACCCACAAAACATCAATCTCCTCATCATCATTCTCCTCAGATGCATCAATTTCTTCTGACACATCACAGAAGGAAGCAGCAGCGGGGACCTCCTCCTCATCACTCATTATGTCCATCTCTATCGTGTTCTCTGCCAGAATTAAATCTGGTGTAAGGTCCTCATCTCCTTCATCTTCTTCTGGCAATAATGGTTGCGCATTACTCAGTTCAAGAAACTCATTGGAAAATAACTCCTCTGACCCCAGTGAAGAAGGGGCACCGGTGGTGGAGGAAGTGTTACGTGGGGTGGCCATAGCAGTGGAGGATGAGGAGGATGTTGTGGTAAAGTTAGAAACGGTAGAGGATGGGGTGTGCTGTGTAAGCCAGTCAACTACCTCTTCAGCATTTTGGGAGTTCAGGGTCATTGGCTTTTTAAAACTGGGCAATTTGCTAGGGCCACAGGATTGCATAGCAGCACGGCCCCTAGCACGGCCTCTGCGTGGCGGCCTGCCTTTGCCTGGCATTATTTTTAAAAAAACAACAACAACAACAAAAACTCAGTTGGTTTTTCTGGAAACGATAATACACACAGCTCGATGGCGGGTTGAAGAAAACAGTGTGCAAATAATGCCTACAAGGTCAACGTATACACTACTACAGCGGTGGATACGGATTACGTAAAATATATGAATGCTGCTTGAAAAAAAGTAACTCAAGTGGTTTTTCTAGAGACGATAATATTATCAATATTTAGACAAAATGTGAACAAGCTCACACAGCTCGATGGCGGGTTGAAGAAAACAGTGTGCAAATAATGCCTACAAGGTCAACGTATACACTACTACAGCGGTGGATACGGATTACGTAAAATATATGAATGCTGCTTGAAAAAAAGTAACTCAAGTGGTTTTTCTAGAGACGATAATATTATCAATATTTAGACAAAATGTGAACAAGCTCACACAGCTCGATGGCGGGTTGAAGAAAACAGTGTGCAAATAATGCCTACAAGGTCAACGTATACACTACTACAGCGGTGGATACGGATTACGTAAAATATATGAATGCTGCTTGAAAAAAAGTAACTCAAGTGGTTTTTCTAGAGACGATAATATTATCAATATTTAGACAAAATGTGAACAAGCTCACACAGCTCGATGGCGGGTTGAAGAAAACAGTGTGCAAATAATGCCTACAAGGTCAACGTATACACTACTACAGCGGTGGATACGGATTACGTAAAATATATGAATGCTGCTTGAAAAAAAGTAACTCAAGTGGTTTTTCTAGAGACGATAATATTATCAATATTTAGACAAAATGTGAACAAGCTCACACAGCTCGATGGCGGGTTGAAGAAAACAGTGTGCAAATAATGCCTACAAGGTCAACGTATACACTACTACAGCGGTGGATACGGATTACGTAAAATATATGAATGCTGCTTGAAAAAAAGTAACTCAAGTGGTTTTTCTAGAGACGATAATATTATCAATATTTAGACAAAATGTGAACAAGCTCACACAGCTCGATGGCGGGTTGAAGAAAACAGTGTGCAAATAATGCCTACAAGGTCAACGTATACACTACTACAGCGGTGGATACGGATTACGTAAAATATATGAATGCTGCTTGAAAAAAGTGACTCCGGTGTTTTTTCTGGAGACGGTAATATTATGGATATTTAGACAGAATGTGAACAAGGTCACACAGCTCGATGGCGGGTTGAAGAAAACAGTGTGCAAATAATGCCTACAAGGCCAACGTATACACTACTACAGCGGTGGATACGGATTACGTAAAATATATGAATGCTGCTTGAAAAAAGTGACTCCGGTGTTTTTTCTGGAGACGGTAATATTATGGATATTTAGACAGAATGTGAACAAGGTCACACAGCTCGATGGCGGGTTGAAGAAAACAGTGTGCAAATAATGCCTACAAGGCCAACGTATACACTACTACAGCGGTGGATACGGATTACGTAAAATATATTATGGCTGCTTGAAAAAAGTGACTCCGGTGTTTTTTCTGGAGACGGTAATATTATGGATATTTAGACAGAATGTGAACAAGGTCACACAGCTCGATGGCGGGTTGAAGAAAACAGTGTGCAAATAATGCCTACAGGGCAAATAATGCCTAAAAGGTCAACTTATACACTACTACAGCGGTAGTAAAATAAAAAAAAGTAAAATAAAAAAAAATGAATATTAAAAAAAAAAAATTAAAGTTGGTGCTGCTGAACTACTAGGAGCAGCAGATTAGCACACCAGTCCCACTCCCCAACACTGCTAGACTAATAGCACTGGGCTCTTATAGTAGTAGTAGTAGTAGTAGTAGTAAAACAACAAAAAAATAAATAAAAGCAGTCCTTACAAGGACTACTGTTATTGCAGCAGTCAGCAGATGAGATCAGAAGCAGGACAGCTGCCCACTGCAGCTACATACAGAGCACTGCAGTAGAAGGTAGATTACTAGCCAGCAAAGCTACCTAAGCTTAAATGTCCCTCAAACCCCTGCAGACTTCTGTCCCTCCAATAACAGAGCAGTATCAAAACGATTACTAGCCAGCAAACTTTCAACTGTCCCTGAAATCACTAACAGGCAGCAGCTCTCTCCCTACACTATCTCTTCAGCACACACAGGCAGAGTGAAAAAACGCTGCAGGGCTTCGGTTTTTATAGGGAAGGGGAGTGGTCCAGGGGAGAGCTTCCTGATTGGCTGCCATGTACCTGCTGGTCTGGGGTGAGAGGGCAAAAAAAAGCGCCAACAATGGCGAACCCAAGATGGCGAACGTCGCGCGACGTTCGCGAACTTCCGGCGAGCGCGAACACCCGATGTTCGCGCGAACAAGTTCGCCGGCGAACAGTTCGCGACATCTCTAGTAAAGACAAGGTGTTGAAGATAGAGTCCTGCGAGGAAAATTTTTTGATCAGAACCCGCAGCCTGCAACCCAAATATTTATGCACTTAGATCCGCTACCCGACCCCAGCCCACAACTGCCTTATCCGCAACTCGATCTGCAACCCGATCACCATTAAACAGGAAGCGACATCATCAAAAGTAGAGTAAAATATAGACATTATCACATATGATAAGAAATATAGATGAGACCCGCAACCCGCATCTATACTCGCACCTGAAAATTCTACCCTCATCCTGCAGGGTACCTGCTTTTTTTGAGGGTACCCGACCCCTTACAGGACTCTAGTTGAAGACAGCTCTTATTGTTAGTTGGTTCAGGGACTGCCCGATACCCTTCTTGGAGCCAGGAAGGAATTATTTACCCCTCTAAGGCAAATTAGAGCTCAATCAAGTCAATGGCTGATATAGGATAAGGCACTTATTGTAAGTGTTTACTCAAAGTTAATATGAATAAGACAACAGGGTCTGATGGAATACACCCTTGAGTACCTTTTCTTTTACCTGGCAGGTATCCAAGCTAGATAATTCCATCCAGGATGTGGTATATTTGTGTAACAGGTGGATGGGTCAGGGTCTTCCTAAACCTTCCCTTGGATTACTATCCACTAGTTTCGGTACCCGGGCAAAGGGGTCCAATACCCAGCAACTCCCGGTAGGCATGATATAATTAGACTATCTTCAGGTGGGGCCCTCGCTTATGGTATGGAGGAAGAGATTACCACTTGGAATAAGCACACACAGTATTCCCTCTAGATCAAATAAACTTTGGGCGCCAGTGGTTCTTTAAAATAGCAGAACATTTATTGAACTGATTGTACAGTTCACAAAGTAATTAGTGGCAGCAGGTCATTTACACAAATCTACTACGCACAGATACTGTCTGATCCTTTGTTAGTCAGCTTTGTGAATTGAGCCACCTTTCCTGCCTTCGGTGCACAATCCCCACCGAAGGTACCTCACAGCTGGTTTTACACTCCAAGGATCTCTCTATCCCTGAGCTTAACCACTTGAGTCCCTAACCTGGCAGCATTGTCACACCACAGGGTGCCTAGCCTTCACTAAACTCCTTGTTGTAACCTTAGCTGCTCACTTTCCTGAACTTATCTGTGACTCCTATAGTGACTTATTACAGTTTCTGACCTGACACTTGCTTCACCTATACTGAGGCCTACCTCCACCTCAGGCCCTAGCAACAACACCACACTTCCAATGGTTGCACTGGACAGAGGCAGAACACATGGCATCATCCCTTTTTATAACCTCCGGGGAACTTCCCTCTGTGGAAAAAGGACCCAGCTTAGCTGGCCAACACATTCCCTGGGGTATAGGAAAACCTTTATCCTTTTATATAGTGACATCTACTGGACAGTCACTGAACTGCCAGCTACATTCACATAGGAAAAAGAAAACCAAAGAACCTAAAGGTTAGCAAACCCTTTACTCTCCTACATTTGTAAAAATATGCAAGCGATGTTAAGAAAATCCATGATGGGGAAGGACCTGTTTATAATAAACTGTAGCAAGCTATGCCAGTCAGCAGCTGCAAAGGCAAACATTTACAAAGAACTAACTAGGCCTTGAACATTCAGTGCCGTTTTGGCCTCCAGTGCTCATATGGGATATTATTGAATTAGAGTCCAAAACTTTGTAAACAATCCCAACTTGGCCAGTCTTTCTTCATACTTTAAACTAGTTAAAGTATGAAGAAAGACTGGCCAAGTTGGGATTGTTTACAATGGAGAGAGAAGCTTAAGTGAAAATATACACATATATATCTATAAATATAAAAGAGGCCACAAGTGCATCCATTTGTATTATAAGTAAGGAAACTTCTACCATAATATCTCATAAAAGGTTTTTACAGTGAGAGCTGTGAAGATGTGTAATTCTCTCCCTGAATCAGTTGTGCTGGCTGATACATTAGATAGCTTTAAGAAGGGGTTGGATAGCTTTTTAGCTTTTTATTTCTCTGGACCAATTAGAAGTCAGGCAGGGCTACAATACAGAGTGATACTATAAGTAGAGCAAGTAAAAAAAATAAAAACAACCAAATTATGACACAAAATAGAATACATGGTACAAAAGTCCAAGGATTTTCTACTAAATAAAAGAATCACTTAATAGTTAGGAGGATCCTATATGTTTTGTATTTATGTATTTAAGACTGTGTAATTGCACAACTATATTGTGCCATAATCTTGCAACCAAATAGCAGGTCAGCTTGTGTATTTATAATCATTATTGCAATAAAGTATATATATGCAAGTTATGTGACAAGAATGAAGTCAGCTGTAAGATATATTTCGCAGGGTATATTTGTGTCTTTTCAGCGTGATATATATTGTCACTTTCATAATGTTGTTTTCTCGGTAGAAATCTTGTTTCATCATGTATGGATATGATTTCACAGATTCCGCATATCTTAGCTTGTGAGAACATGAGATGGAGAGATATCCTGTGCTACTGCAGTGCCTTGGCAGTTGACAGTAATGGTGCTGAAATTCCTCTTATCCATAGGCTTCTGGTAGGACCCAACTAGCATTGGTGGTAGGTGGGCATTTTAGCCAAAATGCTCTCATTATTTATCTATATTTTTATAGTACCACTGACACATTCTGCAGTGTATTACAGAGATTATACATTATTCACATCAGCCCTGCCCCATGGAGCTCACAATCTAAGGTCGCTAATGCATTCACACACATACTAGAGCAATTGTATCAGGAACCATGTTTTTGGAGTGTGGAAGGAAACTGGGGTACCTGGAGGAAACCCATGCAGACATGAGAAGAACATTAGTGAATACAGTATCCTGGGTTGATTTTCTTTAAATGTTTTATGACCTGTATGCCCAGAGGAGAGATTTTCATCTGGCACTGCTTGAGAGAAAGCTGGACATGTAGTTAAAGTTCCAAGAAAACATTGAGTAACACACGCACAATACATGAAGTGAAGTAATAAGATTCTTTGTTTTTTGCCGCAAGGCATTCAGTACTGGTAGGGGCAGGTTGTTGCAAGTGAGGTGCTGCCAACTGATATGTCAGGCCCCACATTCCTCTTTAGGGAAGGTATTAACAGACACAGAAGGGGAACAAGAGGACTGCAGTGGATTTAGCTTAGGGGCCGAGATCTCATAACTTTGTAAAGGCAAATGGCCCCTTTGTAAGTAAAGCAGTAAAGTATGCTGCAGCAAACAAATTTTATAGGTTATTCGATTGATTGCTTGCTGGTATATAACACACTGTATATACAAAACTGTGTGTGCAGGTGTGTCATGCTTGAGGGTGCGGCAGCCTTGGAATATTTGCACTTTCTATGCCACAGACCCAGGCTAAAGATTCTGGGACAGATGCCATGTTTTTATCTCCTGTTCTGGAGTGTTTGTGAAACTAACACAGTGGCTCAGACAGACTCAAGTAGGAGTTCTGATATTAAATACTGAATTCCCAGCAAATCACGAGCTTAAACAGATTTCAACAACCATACTAAATACCTAATATTGGGAGGGGTTTCTTGTAAGGATTTAAGAGATGAAAAACCAAGGGAAGCAAAACCCCTGAAACCATTGCATGTAGTGTTAGACTGGGATGCCAGGGGCCTACCAGAAAACCATAGACCAGGGGCCCACTTTCCAAACTATTATTCCTCCTCTTGGAGTTAGTCCTTAGGAGTATGACAACAGGATTTACCTTGAGAAAGTAATGGCAATTAACGTGCAGTCTGTATCAAGTGAGTGAGATTGGCTGGGTGAGTGCTCTTAATGCTGAACAAATTAAAATAAGTCTACTCCTATCAGAGAAGATAATCAAAAACAACTGAAATTAAGACTTTGGCTTGTTAGACTTTTGCCAGCTTTTTTCTTTTTCTTTTTACAAAAGCTGTCTAGAAGATAGAGGAAAAACACCTAGCCATCATGTTCATCTTCTTGCTCTCACTTGATCTCTGACAAACACTGAGGCTCACATTGAATCCTTGCACCCCACATTATTAGGTGTTAATTTGTCCTCCTGCACCAAAATGTGACATGATTATAATACTCACAATACTAAATGTATTACCCCCCCTTAAATATCACATTCAAATTGTTCTAGTTGCATGGTTTCCAGTTGGGGCAACTAGAACATGTACAGTGATGGTTTGAAATGGTTGTAAGATTTACTGTTAAAATAACCAAGCAAGCTCTTGGTATAGGGGTGGTGGCAGACGGGGAGATTAGTCGCCCAGGGACAAATCTCCCCAAAATGCCTTCCCACCGGCAAGAATAAGAATCGCCAGTGGGATGGCATACGAATCACTTCGTCTGATGAGCATTTCAGGGAGATTAGTCGAACGAAGTAGAGAAGATTTGTCGCTGGGCAACTAATCTCCCTGTCTGCCACCGCACTAAAAACTTTGCGAGAACTCCTGATCTACGGAAGGAAACAAAGTCTTAAGCTGGCCATAGACGCAAAGATCCGATCGTACGAATCGTGGATTCGTACGATTTTCGGACCATGTGTGGAGAGTCCCGACATTTTTCGTCCGTCGGAGATCGGTCGTTTGGTCGATCGGACAGGTTAGAAAATTTCTGTCGGCTGCCGATAATATATCTCCGTGTATTGCCGATCGTATGATTTTCAGAGGGAGACTGTCACTAGTGTTGTCAGACATAAGTATCGTACGATTGCTGTCAGGGGCAGAACATTGGGTGATCTGTTCTTATTTGATCGGAATGGTAAAGACTTTGATCTGAATGGTTAGTGGAGGGTCGGGAGATGGGAAAGTCCGATCGTACGTTGCGTCTATGGCCAGCTTAACAGGCAGCACCGGGGTTGAAAACACCACAGCTACAGTCATATGAAAAAGTTTGGGAAACCCTCTCAGCCTGCATAATAATTTACTCCACGTTCAGCAAAAAAGATAACAGTGGTATGTCTTTCATTTCCCAGGAACATCTGAGTACTGGTGTTTAGTGAAGCAATATTCAGTTGCATGAAATTAAATCAAATGTGAAAAACTGGCTGTGCAAAAATGTGGGTGCCCTTGTAATTTGAATGCATGTAGCTGCTCAATACTGATTGCTTGGATTAGCTTGTTAAGACTTTAACTTCATAGGCAGGTGTGTCCAATCATGAGAAAAGGTATTTAAGGTTGCAAGTTTGCAAGTTATGCTTCTGTTTGACTATCCTCTGAAGAGTGACAGCATGGGATCCTCAAAGCAACTCTCAAAAGATCTGGAAACAAAGATTGTTCAGTATCATGGTTTAGGGAAAGGCTACAAAAAGCTATCTCAGAGGTTTTAACTGTCAGTTTCAACTGTAAGGAATGCAATCAGGAAATGGAAGGCCACAGGCAAAGTTGCTGTAAAACCCAGGTCTGGCAGGCCAAGAAAAATACTGGAGCAACATATGCGGAGGATTGTGAGAATGGTTACAGACAACCCAAAGATCACCTCCAAAGACCTGCAAAAACATCTTGCTGCAGATGGTGTATCTGTACATTGTTCTACAATTCAGCACAATTTGTACAAAGAACATCTGTATGGCACGCTTATGAGAAAGAAGCCTTTTCTGCACTCACGCCACAAACAGAGTCTCTTGTTGTATTCAAAAGCTTATTTAGTCACAGCAAGTGAGTGCTTTGGACTGATGAGACAAAAATTAAGTTATTTGGTCATAGCAAAAAGAGATTTGCATGGTGGAAGAAGAACACCGCATTCCAATTAAAATACCTGCTACCTGCTGTCAAATTTGGTGGAGGTTCCATCATGCTGTGGGGCTGTGTGCCTAGTTCAGAGACTGGGGCCCTTGTTAAAGTCCAGGTTCAAATGAATTCAACCTAATGTAAACAAATTATTCAGGATAATGTTCAAGCATCAGTTGAAGTTACGCAGGGGTTGGATATTTCAACAAGACAATGACCCTAAACACACTTCGAAATCCACAGGCATTTATGCAGAGGGAGAAGTACAGTATTCTGGAATGCCTGTCACAGTCCCCTGACTTGAATATCATGGAAAATCTATGGGATGATTTGAAGCAGGCTGTCCATGCTCAGCAGCTATCAAATTTAGCTGAACTGGAGAGTTTTTGTATGGACGAATGGTCAAAAATACTGCCATCCAGACACTCATCAAAGGCTATAGGAGGCATCTAGAGGCTGTTACATTTGCAAAAGGAGGCTCAACTAAGTATTGATGTAATATCTCTGTTGGGGTGGCCAGATTTATACACCTCTAATTTTTCATATTTTCTGTTAATCCAATAAACTTTATGTCCCTAATGAATACTACTACTTGTATTCTTGCTGGCGGGAAGGCATTTCAGGGAGATTAGTTGCCCGAAGTAGAGAAGATTCATCACTGAGAGACTGATCTCCCAGTGTGCCACCACCAAAAAGTTTGAGAACTACTGATCTACGGAAGGAAACAAAGCTTTACATGCAGCACCGGGTTAAAAAAAAACACCACACCTACAGTATATATCGGAAGGCTGAACACTGTTATGGCTTGTCATTCATGAATACTGTTTAGCTTGCCCAGGCTTGCTAAACAAGGCTGCTCCATACTCAAGCATGTAGTTAAACTACATAAGCTGATATTAGGAGGCAGAGGGTCATGAAAAGGTATTTTGCAGAAAAAAAAAGAAAAACCTTGAAAAAAGGCTTATGTATTAGACCTCAAATGAACATTCAAAAAAGCATATTGATTCTACTTGGCTTAATTTCCCTTTTGTTTTTTTTGTTTTCTTATGTACTGGTCTCCAGTACTCAAACAGGACATTTTTGAATTAGAGAGGGTCCAGAGAAGGGCAACTAAGCTGGTAAAAGGTATGTAAAATCTTACCTATGAGGAAAGACTGGCCAAGCTGGTTAAGAGTTGCTGAAGGGGTGATATGATAATTATGTATAAATATAAAAGGGGATCATATAATAATCTCTCTAATGCTTTATTTTCCAGCTGACACAAGGTCACCCATTCCGATTAGAAGAAAAGAGGTTCTGCCTAAATATTCAGAAGGGGTTTTTTACAGTGAGAGCTTTGAAGATGTGGAATTCTCTCCCTGAATCAGTTGTACAGGCTGATACATTAGATAGCTTTAAAAAGGGGTTGGATGGCTTTTTAGCAAGTGAGGGAATACAGGGTTATGGAAGATACCTCATAGTACAAGTTGATCCAGGGACTAGTCAGATTGCCATTTTGGAGTCAGGAGGGAATTTTCCCCCCTCGGAGGCAAATTGGAGAGGCTTCAGATGGGTTTTTTGCCTTCCTCTGGATCAACTAGCAGGTTAAAATAGAGTCCAAAGGTTGAACTTAATGGACGTGTGTCTTTTTTTAACCTAACTTACTATGCTACTGATCTATATTGCCTGCATTTAACTCCTCTTGGACAGGTATACCATAACTCAGATAACCCTTTGCTATAGGAATATCAAAAGTCAACACTGCATCACTAAACAAGGTTACATATCATATTAAATGAATGTAAACAACTATTAAAAATGCATGCATGGACCTATTAATTAGTATCTTGGATTCTACATATTAGTGGGCACTTGCAATTTTAAAGTGGAACATTGGAAAATAGTGGGTAAATAAAAATTTGCATTCAGATTTTAAATTGGATTTTTAAATAAAGCCTATCAAATTTTGAGTGGCCATATAAGCTATGCTCTTGCTTTGTTGTCGAGGAGAAAATACCTAAGACTACCAATCTACTGGTATTAAATTTTCCAGGTTAGAGTCTTTGATAGCATGCCTCCTCATGAATATCTAAGTAATTACAAAAACAACTGGACTTGCTGAGTAATCATTGAAGACGTTTCACTACTCATCCGAGCAGCTTCTTTAGTTAGACTGGTGTGGTGGTCATATGGATCAATATCTGGTGTTTGATTCCCACCATCCGCTGGAACACAAACTGGGTGTCATCAGAACTTTGCAACACAGGGCAGAATGTGCAGCAACTGATACAGAGTCCAAGGAGCATAAACATCTCAGAGGAACTTTAAAAGCGTGTGGCTACCCAGACTGGGCCTTTGTCAAAACAGCAGCAAACAAGCCTAATAGGAACACCAAAAGAAATAACTGCCTGGAGACACATAGTAGGCAAAACAGTCATCCCATATGTAGGTGGAGTGCCGGAGAAACTCTGGAGGATTTTTAACAAACACCACGTCCCTTTGTTTTTCAAACCTAGCAACACACTAATACAAAAACTGGTACTCCCAAAGGATCCAACACCGAAAGAAAAACAAAGCAATGTGGTATATGCGGTCCAGTGTAGAGAGTAGTGAATTTATTCACCAGCGGCAGTTTTTTTTAATGCCGCGGCGATTAACGGTCGCCCATTGACTTTAATGGGCACAGGCATCGACGCTGGCACCCATTTTGATGCCAGCGAATTGGATATAGAAGGCTTGAAAGAGGCAATTCCTTTGAACACCATCTGTCTGCTACATACAATGCTATTCTCACATCTGTACCCCAGCAGTTTCCAAACACTTTCCTTCACACATCCATTCATGCAACTCTCACAAGAAACACGTTTCTAGGAGTTGCATGATACATTGGTAATCCTATCACAGTAACTACACAGAATCAACACCTCTCTGAAGAGTAAATGTGCCATTGTGATTGGATTAGTGAAAGAGTTCATATGCCAAGACAGTCAGTTGAACTGAAGACGCTACTCAGATGAGTAGTGAAACGTCTTTAACGATTACGCAGCAATTGAGTTGTTTTAGAATTATTTATAGCAGCTATACCATGACCTGGATGAATGAAAATCTTCATAGTCATACTCCTCATGAACAATAAGCTTCCATATGTTGTATTTTAACCATACAATAGATGTGGTAAGATTAAGTAACCAATTTCGGTTATTTTGCAAGTCACCCACTTCCTTTTATTTTTTTTTAAAGGAACACAATGCTTTCACATAAGAACAATGCTTGTAGCTTAAAGCATAGCATGAGGGATGCACCAGTTATATTGAACTCCAATAGATTGTCAAAAAAAAACCCCAGAACTGTTAAAATATTGCAACCTCAGATAGAATTGCATCCTTATTAGAAACACTAGAGCTTCACGTGCAGCCCGACTGAAACTGCAGCAAAGCAGTATTTTTAGATTCATTTTTAACATCCCTCTATAATAAAATCAAGGTAGGAGTACAGAGGCAGTGACCAATTTAACCAAAGTTAAAGTATTCCACTCACTTATGGAGTTAGAATTTATAGCGGTGTGCCATTGGAGAGGAAATTGCACACTTTGCTCTATAGAAGCAGAGATTATGTCAATTCATTAAGAAGACCATGTGATAATCACTACACAAACAGTGCTCCGGTTAGCAGAAATCTGCCTCGTTTGTTAAGAAAAATCTCCCCTCCTCTTCTGTCTTTTTCCCCAGACATGGGTAGACATAGTAGCATGCAAAAGCCAGTTAGCTTTTACTCTACTTGTGCCTAGTTGGACCAAAAAAAAAAAATGATGACTGAAAAAGCTAGTGGCAAAGATCTTCTACAGAAATACCTAGGGCCTTTGCAGTTTTTCATTAAATAGGAGCACTAGTCTGGGAAAGTTGGGTAAGAGAGTATAATCGTGGGGAGCCTGCCATTTTGGCACCCATTCGCCAGACATTAGTTCTCAAGTTATGGCACACATTGAACACAATGCACTCTTGTTTTAAGAGTTTGGGAGGAACTCCACAGAGCGGCTCGAGCCAACACGTGTCGAATGTTCTGAAGATACAGGAAGTGACGGAGAAATCGCAGGTAAGAACTACATTTATCCGAATGTTGGATGAAAAAGCGGAGTTTTCATACGACAGTCTGATAAATGTAGTTCTTAACCTGCGATTTCTTTCACTTCCTGTATCTTCAGAACATCCGACACGTCCCATGCGTTTCGTCACATGGCCACATGTCGGCTCGAGCCGCACCGTGGAGTTCCTCCCTTTTAGCAAGTATCCTACACCATAGCCTCCTTCGAGATCCATTGCAAACACAAAGGAAGGGACACAATGAAGAAAATATGTGATTTTAATCTTTTAAACATTATGACTTTTTTTTTTACAACAAAATCATTCTGCAGAGAGTAGAATCAGTCATTGCCAGACCGTGCCGCAGCCAGAGGAAATCTGATCTGAAAACCGGAGTAAACCATTCCAGTCAACATTTTTTACCCTCCGCTTTCTCTTGTTCAATATCTGCAAGGAAAATGACAAAGCATTAATCGGACAAATTCATATCAGTTAAAAAAATTATATATAAAATAAAACGACTTGTACATTCCTGCACACTTTTGAATACACGAAAGAAAGGGTCACTGTGTACAAATGAAACTTACACATTTTTGCCTTAATACTTATCTAGGGTTCCTTAATGCTCACCTTTTAGGTATCATGATAGTAGGAGTGTTTAATATAAAGTAGTAAATGGACCCAGTAGACCACAAACACAACCTATATGTATGCACTGTTTAACCACTACTCCTCGCCACTTGGATTTATTGAGGTTTGTCATACAACACAAAGTGGGACCTCACAGGGCCTAAATGGGAACCTTCAGGGCAACTAAGTTTTTGTATATACGGAAGCAGCAGTCGAGGGGACAATGCACAGCAAATGCATGAATCAAAGACATTTCCTTTTGCATACCACTAGCCCTAAGTTAACCCCCTTTTAATATTTATTGTTTACAGGGTAAACTCTGTACAGTTGGCAAACTTAAAACACTGCCAAAATGACTTCAATAGGGTATTCAACTTTTAGACCAGTGGGCAAATTAAACATTGTGATTTTTTAAGCTGTTTACATAGAACGGAGGCTACTCCTTTACCAGCCCTGCTGGAAGGCTGCACTGACCCTGAATTCCAGCTCAACACTAGCTCTGTGCCAGATCCCCTCCCCCTGATTTCATACAATGTTTATTCAAGTATAAATAAAAAAAGGGAAAGTTTCTGCCAAGTCCCTGCCTATGAAGCACAGAAGATTTGTTAACTATTCCTGTACAGAGTGCACAAGTCAAGCATAAAAACCCAAAGTCATTGCTGAACTACAGCCGTTTTTATTCTAAAGGAGAATGCGTAGTTTGCAAAGAAATAAATAAAAAGTATATTTATTAAAGTAAAAAGTAGCACAATTGAGCAATTTACACAATGTACGTTTTAGGGTCTTCACAGCAGAGCAGACAGTCAAGCCGATATGAGAAGAAGCAACTGATGCCACCGAACGTGTTCTGGTAACAGAGCCAACAACCACTACCCACATGCCATGATCTGAAATAAGCGCACTTACCTTCCTTCGAAGGCAATGGGTTCTTCTCCTCCGTGTTAGTTTTCCGCAGTTTGCGGTGATCAAATTTCTCCACCTCTGACAGGTCGGGCTTATCAGACATGATTACTGGGTATGACAATAATTAAAGAGTCAGTAGCCATAGACAGGGACTCGGTTCCAGCCATCTGTACAGTTTAATATCACCAACATAGCATAATATAAAATACAACAGACCGAAGAAAAAAACCAAAAAAAAAAAAAAAAAAACCTACAAACACAAACTATGCAGGGACTGGATCACCAGTTAAGTTTTAGATTTACTGCAGTAACCAGAGAATGAGGATTGTAGAAGGGTTTTGGCTGTAAGTGCTCCAATAAAAGTATGTACCGCAATGGTTTATAAAGAGAAATTGGGCAGCTGCCATTATGCCTGTGGGCATCCTAGTAGGAGTATTGCAAACAGCCCTTTCAGCTTCTCCCTGCCCATACTGGTAGCCCTTGGGGGAAACGTATCAGGACATGCAGGCCTATGGATGGGTGTGGCTGCCACATTATGCATGTTACAGCAGCCACACTTGCTTTAAAGGGGACCCACGATAGGGAGAAAGAATTGAAGTCCCCAGCAAGGCTCCAAGCGGACACGAATACTTAAACAAGCAAACTGCAATGAGCCATAAAACATCCAACACTGGCACTAACCTGGCTCTCCTACCCAAATTCTGAGATCGGTGCCCACAAACATTTAAGGGTGACTGGTGCTAACCAAGTGGTTCCCCCAACAGACATTAATGAGCATTAAGTTGCATGGCGAGTAAACACTGCAGTAATGGCTTGATGGTTACAGACTCAGAGTTAACATCTTGCTATTAACTGTTAAAGCCAATTCGTAACATCTGTCACAACACTAACCTGTTTCGTAGCCTCACAACAACAGCAGCAACAACTGACCAGCCGAACCAGCTCTGAAAGAACACCAGTGGGCGGTGCTATTATATACTTCCATTAGGAGACGCCCATCCCCCCCTTTCGATTGCGCTCAGGTGCACACACCCGCTTAAGCTCCACCCATTAATAGCGCAGCTCCGCGGTTTGAAGTGAGGGGGGGGGGGGAAACACGAAAGGGAGAAACCATTCCTATAATAAGAAAGGGGGGAGGGGGGTTCGTATCGGTATGCGGTAAAGCCTTTGTTGTGAGTGGTGGTCAGAGGTTGTCATAATGCTCCATACAGACGTTACCGCCACCTCCCTATAATCGAAATTGGGCACAGCCTTAATAATGTATTAATGAGATGCGTCGTGCTTGGGAAGGCTCCCTACCGAAAAATAGTTGTATTTTACTGAAGGAGTGTGTAGGAGCACCATTGGGCTCAACGTCCTTAAATGCTAATCATTCTTTTTTTACATTCATTCACTTGTGGTTTGCTATGCAAAACTGCATGGGAATATTGCATAATATACATAGGATATATGCATTTATATAGTGAATAAAGTACCCCCTCTTGTAAATTATAAGGATATTATAAGTTACTGAGGAGTTCCATGACCATATAAAAACACAAGGCCGAAGGCCAAGTGTTTTTATACAGGTCATGGAACTCCAAGGTAACTTCTAATATCCTCATATTTTGCAACTGGGGGGTACTTTATTTATTACAATACACAAGTTTCAGTGAGTCATGTGACAGAAATGACATCCGAACTCACCGTTTATAACTGATTACATCACGATAAGGATTTCATTTCAATATATTCATGGCTTTTGTGTATTATATTTAGATATGTGCATTGAATGGGATTTAATCACAATATAGTGTATTGTTGTGTCCCATTACTTTAATTTCAACTTAAATAAAATCACCTGCTTTAAAAGTGATCTCTGGAATTTTGTGGCAACTCCAGGAGTCTGTAATGGGATGTGACCGGTGTCCCTTCCACATGTTTTGTTTGTACTTTACAAAGTAAACTTTGTGGTTACTAGTGGGGAATATTAAAAAAAAATGCAAGAAGTGCATAGATAGGACAGCTTTAAGGCACTGGTAGGCCAAGGGCGAACATCCCATTTAGGGGCCGTCCGCAGCCCCCTAGAAATATATATATTTTTAATTCCAAGATATTAAAGAATACACGTACTGTTAACATGAATGCATTTTCTTACATGAATGTACATTGCAAAAGTTCTTAGAATAGAATAGCACCCTCATCAGTGTTACATTTACTTATTTTAAAGGTTTACTTATACTTAAAGCAGCATTGGATAGCAGTTAATGCCTCCACTCAATGTTCAAAGCTGATTTGCCGCATCTCAAATGCATGGATTTGTGCATCAAATGGGGTGAACACCCCATTTGATGCACAAATCCAGGTATTGGTGTCTAATTCTTCATAACATATATTGCTGGCAGCAAGGCCAGTACCAGTACCGGCACTTCTGTATATTATTCAGCATTTCAAATGTGTATATTCTTGCATGCAGCCAGACATTTCAGAACTTCGTTTTTAATCTAATATAATAAATGTGAAACAACAGCACCACCTGCTGGTCATTTTGCTAGCAACCGTCAGCTAAAAATACATTTCCCGATAAAAGGAATCAGGGTTGTTACTAGTTCTGATGATGTCTATGCAACAAAAATGACACACTAATAGAAATATTTATAGAAATAGGTTATTCTAAGAAAGGATTAACTACCTAAAAGACGGGTAAGACAAAAAGATTACCACCCATTACATTTGATTCAATTGTTAGGAAAGTGGATAGGGTAATCTGTCGTCCAGGAGTGGTCCAAGGACAGAGCCTTAAGGGACACAAAAAGAGTATGAGTCATGAGGAGGTTTTATCCAAGATACAGACTGAGAAGGAGCAGTGGATCCAGGAGAGTGCTGTACTCTGTATGCCAAGGAAGATAATAATGCCACAGAGGAGCAAGTAGAGAGTTCAAGGAGTATTAGTATAGATAATTGTCCTTTGGATTTAGCAGACAGGAGCTCATTGGAGACTTTGGTGCCGTCTCAGTTGAATGTAGTGGGCAGAAACCAGATTGAAGTGGGGCCAAGAAGTGTGTCAAGTATAGCGTTTGTAGAGAGAAAGTTGGTTAGGCGGGTGATAACTGCACATTCTAAAAGTTTAGAGGGCTAGGAAAGATGAGAGATAGGACAGTAATTGGAAGAAGAAGACATAGAATCAATTGAGAATTTGAGTAGGTATAACTGGTCCAGAGTCAGAGGGGAAAGTGCCATTGGGGATTAAACATGGGTAAGAGCTGGGCAGTGGGTAGATGGTAGTGAGTGATACATTTTGAAGGAGTTGGGTCAAAGGGGCAGATGGTTGGATGTGAGGTATTCAAACCACATTCCACATTTCTCTTGTATACAGCAAAATCTTGGAATGTAAGAGAGGAAGGAAAGTCAGGCAGTGGTAGGCAGAGAACACAATTGACAGTTTGAAACAGAGAATTCCTCCCCCCAGTTTTTGGTTGTCTATCGTAAGCAGTGAAAGGTGCTATTTTGTCAAGTGTGTTGGATAGTGTAGTGTTTTTATCAGGGTTGTATTTAGGTCCAGTGCCAGCCTAGGGTGCAGGACTGGACTGGGATTAAAAATAGGCCCTGGCATTCCTAGTACATAGAGGCCCAAACAGCCCCCATCCGCCCACTTAATAGTCACTTTCTATTGCATCTTAGAGCAGCCCCTCTGGCATTTGCCAGAACCTACAGATTGTCAGTCCGGGCCTGCTAGGGTGGCACCGGACTGTCCAGCACCCCCCAACATAACCTGAGGGCCAACCCCAAAATCTGCTGTCCTTGGCACAGGCCTTTAGGTACACCCCTGGTTATTATGAGTAACTGCTGTGTTTAGGCAGGAATGGTAGAAATTATCAGACAGTGATGAGGACAGAGAATTGGAAAGATAACTGGGATTGAGATGGCTTGTGATGTTTGTGGAGAGTGCAAAGCATCAAAAGACAAAAGGTGGTCAACAGAAAAAGCAAAGGCAGAGTTTGAGGGATTAGCAATTTTGCTGAGTGAATACCAGGTCCAGACAGTGTCCTTCAGAGTGTGTTTGGAATTGAGCCTGCTGAGTGTAAGAGACAGCAGATGAGATGCTGCTGAGCTTTTGTGATTGCCAAGTGGAATATTGATATATTTTACAATAATAGAAAGCAGATATGAGGGTTAACAGTATCAGAGCCAAGCTGCAAAGCAAATATAAGATTGTTCTTTGAACAATTCAAAAGGAGCCTCACCACATCAGTACAGGTGCCCGCCCCCCACACCTTAAACTTGAGTAGAAACACACAAAGAAGTGCAAGCTGCAAAGTTATATGGTAACCGAGATAAAGGCCCTGGAGGACAACATATCACAACTACACAGAGGGAGAAGGAAGAATATTGATGAATTGTGTGGCCCTCAAAACTGATAAAGGGAGGCAACACCAGGTGGTACCTGAAAAGTACAGAGTGGGGAGGTGCTGCTGGGAGTTAAAGGAATTGTGTCCATGTGACAGGAGGTCTTTGTGTAGTGGCATTGAAAAAGAAATATGATGTCAATCATATTTCAGTATCACACGTATCACACAGTATGTAGCTATTACATATAGGTTCTTTCAGTAGGGCTATAGTTTCAGAGGTCTGAAGGCAATCTGTTTTTCCAGTGCAGATGAAAAATATCTTTGTATTGCAATGACCTTGTTAGTTTCCTCTCTTTGTCTCCTGTTAAACGTATTTATTCACTTTGCTTGTGAGGACCCAGCCTGTGGGACACCAAAGTGGTTATTTTATAATACAAGTTCTCAAATAAAAGCTCAGTTATGAATGTAAGTGACAAAGTGCAAAGCACTTGCACATAAACACACACTTGCCAATGTGCCAGCCTGTTTTAATGAACTCCACATAATGCTCGAAGAACAGGGAAAATGGATGCAAGGCAGAAATTACTTGCACCTAATTTATTGCACACTACATCTGTTCCTGTGAAATAAACATTTTTGAAGCAGTCTGTTTTTTCATTCAAAGCACCTGGAAGAGAACTTGCTACAGAAGTGAACACAACCAGCATCATCATCTTATTACACATTATTATTATAAAACAAATCTGAGGCATAAATATTTCATGTTTACATGATTTCTAGTAGACTTAAGGTAACATAGTAAGTAAGACACACATCCATCAAGTTCAACCTTTTAGTTTTTTTTTTAATCTGCCTAACTGCCAGTTGATCCAGAGGAAGGCAAAAAAAAAACCCCATCTGAAGCCTCTCCAATTTCCCTCAGAGGAGTAAAAAATTAATTCCTGACTCCAAAATGGCAATCGGACTAGTCCCTTGATCAACTTGTACTACTAACATAGTAACATAGTAAGTAAGGTTGAAAAAGGACACACGTCCATCAAGTTCAACCTCTTTTTTTTGTTATTATTATTTCTGCCTATCCGCCAGTTGATCCAGAGGAAGGCAAAAAACCCATCTGAAGCCTCACCAATTTGCCTCAGAGGGGGAAAAAATTCCTTCCTGACTTCAAAATGGCAATCGGACTAGTCCCTGGATCAACTTGTACTATGAGCTATCTTCCATAACCCTGTATTCCCTCACTTGCTAAAAAGCAATCAAAGTCCATCTTAAAGCTATCTAATGTATCAGCCTGTACAACTGATTCAGGGAGAGAATTCCACATCTTCACAGCTCTCACTGTAAAAAACCCTTCAGAATATTTAGGCGGAATCTCTTTTCTTCTAATCGGAATGTGTGACCTCATGTCAGCTGGAAAGACCTACTGGTAAATAAAGCATTAGAGAGATTATTATATGATCCCCTTAAATATTTATACATAGTTACCATATCTCCCCTTATGCGCCTCTTCTCCAGTGGGAACATCCCCAATTTGGCCAGTCTTTCCTCATAGCTAAGATTTTCCATACCTTTTACCAGCTTAGTTACCCTTCTCTGTACCCTCTCTAATACAATAATGTCCTGTTTGTGTGATGAAGACCAAAACTGTACGGCATATTTTAGATGGGGCCTTACAAGTGCTCTATACAGTGGAAGAATGATCCCCTCCTCCCGTGACTCTATGCCCCTTTTAATACAGCTCAAGACCTTATTTGCCCTTGCTGCTGACTGGCATTGCTTGCTACAGCCAAATTTATCATCTACAAGGACTCCAAGGCCCTTTTCCATAATGGATTTGCCTAGTGCAGTCCCATTAAGGATATAAGTGGCTTGCATATTTTTACATCCCATGTGCATGACTTTACATTTATCAACATTGAATCTCATTTGCCACTTAGCTGCCCAGATTGCCAGTTTGTCAAGATCCTGTTGCAAGGATGCCACATCCTGGATGGAATTAATTGGGCTGGATAGTTTTGTGTCATCTGCAAACACTGATACATTACTTACAACACCCTCTAAGTCATTAATGAACAAGTTAAATAAAAGTGGACCCAATACCGAGGCCTAAGGGACCCCACTAAGAACCTTACTCCAAGTAGAGAATGTCCCATTAACAACCACCCTCTGTACCCGATCCTGTAGCCAGTTTCCTATCCATGTGCAAACGACTTCATTAAGCCCAACAGACCTTAGTTTAGAAAGCAGTCGTTTGTGGGGTATCAAACGCTTTGGCAAAATCCAAATAGATCACATCTACTGCCCCCCCACTGTCCAGAATCTTACTTATCTCATCATAAAAAGCAATCAAATTTGTCTGACATGACATATCCTTCATAAAGCCATGCTGATTGCTGCTCATAATGCCATTCACTAGGACAAAATATTGAAGTTGATCCCTTAACAAGCCTTCAAATAATTTGCCTACCACAGATGTCAAACTTACTGGCCTATAATTGTCAGGCTGAGATCGTAGTCCCTTTTTAAATATTGGAATAACATCATCTTTTCTCCGATTCATAGGCATCATACCAGATGAAAGCGAATCTGACAATATCAGAAATAGGGGCTGGTCTAAAACTGAACTAAGCTCTCTTAGAACAAATTAGTTATTAAGAAACAAATTATGGAAAGATCCATTATCCAGAAAAACCAGGACAAGGGTATTCTATATAACAGGTCTCAAACCTGTACATACTGCTCGTGAAAAAAGACTTGAAAAAAAGACTTTGTCCTACAAGCAGCAGTTATATATACCAGAAGTATATATATCAGGCACAGGAAATAATGACGTAGCCCACAATGTATAATGGCACTAGCAAACCCAGACAGGGGAGCTTCGCCAATGAGGCGAGTTGAGGCTGTCACCTCAGGTGGCAGCGCCCCACTAGGTACCAGGGGCAGCAAAAATGCCGCCCCTGGTACTTTAAGAGCCGAATTTCCAGTTTTCAAACAGGAAATTTGGCTCTTCTAGCACAGAGAGCGCAGTTAGTCTCTCTGCGCTAGCATACTGGCCCTCTCTGCCATCCTCGTAATTTTCTTTTCCTGGTCATCCCTATGGCAGCATAATAAAAACCTTTGGGTATGCTCTCTTCCTTTTGGATAAGCAGAAGAAAACAACACCCCCCCCCTTACCCTCTTCTTAGTACTAAGCACAAACAAGCTAGGGTGTGTATGCTGCCATAGGGATGACCAGGAAAAGAAAATTATGGTAAGTATGAAACAATTTTCTTCTTTCCTGGTCATCCCTGGCAGCATAATAATAACCTTTGGGTAATACCCAAACAATAAAACACAAAGGGAGGGGAATATAACATGCTGAATATGCTTTAATCAACAAAAGCTGTCCAAATAGAACCTCTGCTGCCAAGCTAGATTGAAGTAAGGCACAATCCCTGAATTAATAAATCTTTCACCACTGGCAATTTTAAAGGTGATTGGATCATCAGACACCTCAATAATGGATCTCATGGCCTTTGTGGCCAATGTGGGAAAATTGCTATGGCATCTATCCGAGACAAAAAGTATCTTCTTCAGGAAATTCGTGGAAAGCATGGAACAGGGGCGTAACTATAGAGGAAGCAGACCCTGTGGTTGCAGGGGGGCCCAGGAGTGTAGGGGGCCCAGTGAGACCCTAATTAATTAGCAATTTTAATATATCTTGGTAAAATAGGCCAACTTATAAATATTTTGGGGCCCTAAATTGAATTTGCTATGGGGCCCAGTAACAACTAGTTACGCCACTGGCATGGAAATATGTACACCCAGAGATTTTCCCAAATCTGTGATAGAGCATCCACCGCTCTTATCGATGGAAAACGGTCGAAAATGGTCTTGAAATCTGAGACCATCAGATCTATCTGGGGAAGGCACCAGTGAGCCACAATCCACTGAAATACCTTTGGGTTCAGCTCTCATTCCCCCTTGTCTATGATTGTCCAACTCAGAACATCTGCCTGATAGTTCAAGGACAATGAACAATCAAGGCTTCCTGAATTGTTCTCAATTCTAAAATGTTTGATGGCAGGTGTGACAAAACTTTCTTACACACCACCTGGACTTGTACTCCTTCTGTATGGGCTCCCCCAGCCTGTGCCCAATGCATCAGTAAAAACCTCTATCCATTGAGGTTCCACCAGGGGAAAACCCCTGCGAAAATTCACTGGGTCCTCCCAGCACACCAGACGAGACTTGAAGGCTAGAGATAGATAGATTTTCTGTGATCAATCCTTGTGATACTGATTCCAATGAGCCAGGAACCACCTCTGAACAGGCCTCATTCTCCACCTCGCCCACTTCACAAGACTTATAGTAGAATTTAGAGGACCCAGAAACTCATGAGTTCCCTGGCTTGCAAAGAATTGAGATTTTGGAGACTCTTTGCCTCCAAGGTAAATTGAGAAATTCTCTGCTTGGGTAAAGAAACCAATCCCAGCCTGGTTTCGAAGAGAGCCCCAAGGAATATCATCCTCTGTGTGGGTTCTGGTTGACTCTTCTCTTTATTCAGAACCCAACCAAAACGGATAAGAGTTGACCCCACCAACAGTAATCTAGACAAAATTCTTCTGCTTTCTTCAAATCAGAAATGGCTTCACAGACCGCCTCCTTAGGAGAATTCTCCTGTTGAATGTTCTCTGCCCAAACAGACATCACTTTAAAAACAGAAATAGCTGCAACTGCAGTTTACAAGCAGCTCCTGCTGTTAAAAATGTTTTTTTAATTCCGTCTGTCCATTGGATGCTTTAAAGCTGAAAAGTCGTTAGTCAGAAGTGCAGACTTTTAACCAGACGGGCCACTGCAGCATACTGTAATGTTCTTGTAATCTGGAACCTTGAATGGTGATGGGTACACTCTCATGCACAAGGAATCCCCGTGGATGATGTTCACAGACCCCCTTTTGGGACCCTGGCTTTCTGCTGCGGAAACCGACAAGGAATAATTGCGTATAATAGTAAATGTCCGTAAACGATGTACCGGCAGGATAAGACAAGACGAGGTCGAGAAACAGGCAATGGGTGGCAGGCAGGCAGCAGGAATCAGAGTCAAGGGTCAGGCAGAAGTCAAAAACCAGGAATTTAAATCACAATGTCAATGCTTTGGCAGGATCAGTAAACTGAAGCCAGCTTGGGCACTCTCAAAATGGAGGACTGGCCTTTAAAATCTGTCTCACCGTTGAAGAATTCGAATTTGGCGCCTTAATGTTATGTCACAATGCAAGCGTCACTTTGACCCTAAACCCAGAAGTGCGCAGCTGCGCACAAGCAATCTTGGAGAGACATGCCGAGAGGTAAGAGATCTAGGCAATCTCCTGGTGCGTCTTACAGTACCCCCCCTTCAGGAGTACCCTCCGGGGACTCCCAAAACTTGTCTGGAAACTTCCTGTGAAAGGCCCTGATCAGTCGAGGACCATGAGTGTCAGCTGCTCTTACCCAACATCTCTCTTCAGGGCCAAAACCCCTCCAATGAACCAAATATTGGATCTTGCCTCTCACCCTCCTGTAATCTAGAATCTCTTGAACCTTGAACTCTTGGTGATCATGAAGAATAATGGGAGCAGGATGATGTTGATCAACCAGAAAAATTATTCTTAACAAAAGGCTTAAGCAAAGAAACATGAAAAGAATTGGAGATGTTCATGGTAGAAGGAAGTTCTAAACGAGATGTTCATGGTAGAAGGAAGTTCTAAACGAAAAGCAAAGGATTAATCACTTATTTAAACTTGAAGGGTCCCACATGACGAGGTCCAAACTTGGGAGAAGGGAGATGAAGTTTGATGTGCTGTCACGGCCGGCACCCAATACCAGAACAAGTGCCAAGCACCCTGGTCTCGGCTTCACCAGTAGTGTGACCACCTTTGGGCTTCGGGAGGAGCCCTCAGCTTACTTGGGTGCCACCTGGACTTAACGAGGGGTACAAGGCGAGATGTTCTGGCTGGCAAAGGGGCACGGCTGTTAGCAGAGTCTTTTGGGCTGAAGGTCACGGTACAAAAGGATTAGGCAGAAGGATGGTCAGACAGGCTGGGTCGAGGCAGGCGGATATCAGAATCGTCAGGCAGGCAAGGGTCAAAACCGGGTTGTCAATCAAGGGGTTAAGCTGGAAGAGTTGTCGTAGGCAGGCAAGGTTCAGGATACAGAATGCAGAATAGTCAGGGAACAGGCAGGAGTCAAAACCGGATAATCAGGACAAACAGATTCAGGATCAGATAAACAAGGCTCAGGAAACCACTAGAAACCAAGTTCTATCACGGCACCTGTCTGCAGTCAGAATGGACCTTTTATAGGGGAAAGAATTCGGGCAAAAAAAACGTGTAATTTCACGCTAAAGCGCGCTGGCGCAAACACGACAGCGTGCCTGCGCTTATAAACAACACGGAGGCGCGCCACACGCACCCTAAGGAAGGCAAGATGGCGCAGGAAGAGGACCACGCGACGGGCGTCCCCACCGCCCCACTAGTCCACCAGGGCAGGTAGGTGTTACATGTGCTTTGTGGAAAGCCAAACAAAATCTCCAATTTGGTATGGAGGATTAGCACAACAGTGTTTGTTGGCTGCAATTTTGTGAGAAGACAAAGCTTTTAAAAGAGATTGGTGGGCTTGGGACCAAATGGTTCTGAAATCACGAACAATTGTATCTGCTGCAGGAATCTCAGTCTTGAAAACCTCAGACGAAAGAGCAGAAGGATTTTAGCCGAACACAGTGAAAAACTGAGAAGATCCCAGCAAGTCATGTTGTAGGTTATTGTGAGCAAACTCAGCCCAGGGAAGAAGTCCAACCCAATCATCTTGGTTTTTGGAAATAAAGTATTGTATCAACTGTTCCAGGATTTGATTGGTCCTTTCAGTCTGACCATTGCTTTGAGGATGGTAAGCTGAGGAAAAGTTTCATTTGATCCCCAAATGTTTAGAAAAAGCACGCCAGAATCTGGATACAAACTGTACCCCTCGTTCCGACACAATGGACTGTGGAACACCATGCAAACGAAAACTTAATGAAAACTTGAACCAACCCAGCAGCAAATGGAAGTTTTTTCAGAGGGATAAAATGAGCCATCTTAGAGAATCTGTCAAAGACTACAAGAATAGTAGTCATATCCGAAGACTTCGGCAAATCCACAATAAAGTCCATGGCAACATCTAGCCAGGGTTGAGTGAGTATGAGAAGGGTTGTAGAAGGCAACATGGTAAGGACTTTTCAGTCAAGTCAAGATATTAATAGGCTCCTTAGCCCCTTCTAACAGATGTCACCACTCCTCCAGTGCAAGCTTGACTGCCAAAAGTTTGCGGTTACCCACATCATAATTCCTCTTGGCAGGAGTCTGTGAGAAAAATAAGCACAGGGATGAAGAGTCCCCTGAAACTCTGCACGTTGAGACAAAACAGCCCCAACTCCCACCAAGCATCGACCTCCAGAAAAAAATGGCCGAGCAGGATCAGTATGAAGAAGAATTGGAGCAGAACTAAACAATTTCTTAAGAGGCAAAAACACCTCCTGTGCTTGTGGGGTGCAAGAAGGATTAAAAGGTTTCCTTGTGAAAGCCGTAATAGGAGCCACAGTCTGGAAAAAATTCTTGATGAATTTATGATAAAAATTGGCAAATCCCAAAAAACATTGAATAACTTTTAATACCAGTGGGAACAGGCCAATCAAGAACAGCAGAGACTTTAATAGGATCCATCGCAACCTGGAAGAACCAAAAAAAGATTGTGAATTTGTGAAATTGACACTTTTCAAGCTTGGCGTAGAGACAATTCTCTCTTAACTTGAGTAAAACCTGTTTCACTTGGAAAAGATGATCAGACATCGAGGAAGAATAAACCAAGATATCGTCCAAATAGACTATGACACAGGTCTGCAGGAATTCCCGAAGAACATCATTGATGAGGTCTTGAAAGACAGCGGGGGCATTGCACAAACCAAATGGCATAATGGCCATCGCGGGTGTTGAAGGCCGTCTTCCACTCATCCCCCTGACGAATAAGTTTGTACGCCCCTCGTAAGTCTAATTTAGTAAAAACTTTGGCTCCCCTTAATCGGTCAAACAATTCAGGAATCTATGGCTAGGGTTAACAGTTCTTAATCGTTATTTTATTTAAAGCACGGTAGTTGATGCATGCCATCTTTTTTCTGGACGAAAAAGAAAGTTGTTTTGGCGCCAACGATTCAAATTTGGTGCCTTAGCATCAAGCATTGACCCTAATTAATCTCAAAATATTCTGAACTTTCAGTTTCCTCCTCAGAGGAATGGGATTCATAATCCTCTGAAAATAAGGAATCTTAAACAACAGAGGTAGAAGGAAACCATAGGTTGCCTTAATGTATCTGCTACAGCGTCCTTGATCCACTGCATAATAGACTCCCGATTGAAGGATATAGTAGAAGTGGATGCAGACTCTCTTTCTTTATCATGCACAGCAAATTCCTGAAAGCATGTCTGCAAAGTCTCTTATGCAAAGTCTCTTAGCAGGATTGACGCATGCCCTACAGCAGGTATCCCCAACCTTTAGAACCCTTTAGAACCCGTGAGCAACATTCAGAAGTAAAAGGAGTTGGGGAGCAACACTAGCATGAAAAATGTTCCTGGGGCACCAAATACAGGCTGTGATTGGCCATTTAGTAGCCCCTATGTGGATTGTCAACCTACAATGAGGCTCTGTTTGGCAGTACACCTGGTTGTAATGCAGCCAAATCTTGCCTCCAAGCCTGGCATTAAAAAAGAAACACCTGCTTTGAGGACACTGTGAGCAACATCCAAGGGGTTGAAGGGCAACATGTTTCTCACCAGCTACTATTTGGGGATCCCTACCCTACAGGGTCTGAAATCTGCACTCTCCTCCCTCCTGTGCCGTTTATTAGAAGCAGCAGGAACAGGGTCACTATGAACAGCTCTTTTCGCAGAACCCTAAAAAAAAGTAAAAGTATGCTGGTAGGGCACTCACCCAGTAGATTGTAAGGCAGCACGATTGCTAGCAGTCTGATCCATGTTGTGGCACTGTAAGGACTCCATAGGGCACAGAAAGCTGAAGCCATCCTGTTTAAACCAAAAGACCCGCCAGTGACATCACTTCCGATATGCGACTGCAGGTGGTACCAGAGCACCAAAAAGGTATGTATACAAACAAGCCTGCCCCAGATGCAGGGGCCTTCGGGTAGAGGGAGCTGAAGAACCAGAAACCATGAGTGCCCTACCTGCAACTGCTTTACTTACCCACAGATGAAAACAAAGACGAGGGGAGTTGGAGGAGGAGGTACTTATGGGTAAGGGAGTATTGTTTTCTTCTGTTCATCAAAGAGGGAGAGAGCATACCCAAAGGTTATTATTATGCTGCCAGGGATGAACAGGAAAGAAAAATAACTACCCAGATGGAACAGATAAATCCCAGGCAGCCCCCAAAATAAAACAGCATTGTGACTTCCAAAATAAAATGACACTTTGAGCATTAGCATAGCATAGAATAGCACTGTGACTCCCAGCAATCTCTTGGTAGAAAAGCACTATAACACCCAGCATACTGCAGTTAAAAAAATGGAAATGTTACTCCAGGATCAGTGACTTTCAGCAAAAAATGGCATTCCAATATCCCATTTTATTGCATTCAGGTAGTTGCTCTGGCAACAGTATATCCCACGTGACCCTTTTTTAATACCTACTCTCCCCAATGTCGCCAATTTATCTTAAGAACTATCATGTTTATGACAAGAAGAAAGAAAGGGAAGAGGCATATAAAAACACAGCAACTGACAGAAAATGTACTAGGAGTAACATTTTAGGAGGTCACTTGGAGGTATCTAATTCATAAGAAGAATCCTGGCAGGAATTCTACCATGGTGACAGAAAACATTGCCACTACTATTAGAGAGGGAAAATGGCTGTCAACAAAAGTCTGGGGGTGGGTGGTAATAGTATAATTAAGTGGACTGATGAAGAGCACCCAATAAAGGTAATTGATTGTATTTGAGTGGGACTATATACAGTACACAACTTTGCATCCATCTTATGTTTTACATTACTGTCACATTGTTGCATGCATTGCCGCACCCTCCACAAGGTTCATTTACTAATACAAGACAAAGTGCAAAATTGCACTCAGAGAAGTGCATGTGCTTAAATACAGTTCTTAAAGGTACTTGTGCCTAAACACACTCTTAAAAATTTGCATGAATGCACTACTGCATGCAGCGCAATTAGGCATCTATCTTGGTAAATGGAGCATATGGTGCAGTGTGATTTTTTTTATTAGTCAGTGTGTGAAGGCATCACTTTCAGATGCTGATTTATGGGTGCCTGTCTGGAACTCTAGAAACAATGTTGCACAACAGTAATCTACAGACATATTTGCACCTAGCATTAATAAAAACAATCCTTTAAAACACATAAATGGCAGAGTACAGTTCACAGTGTCTGGCAGAGGAGGAGCCATCAGAGAATCTGATATCATGGACTCACCAGTCACAGCCCTAAAATCTTCTTTTCTTGCTGACAAAAACAATTTTTTTTATGTTTGAGACATTCATTGATCAAAGGTAACTGACTCTTTCCTATACTTCTTACTGCTTGAAATAAATGAAAACACAAGCAGAACATGGAAAAAGTAGAAATGATTTAATGCTTTCTGTCCCAGAAAGGGCAAAGTCGGGGAACATATGAGACTGACACCACTTTGTCATATAGTGCTGTGAAGCAGCATTTCTCTCATTAGTGCTGTCCACGCAAAACATCATGAATGGCAGTTGTCACACCCCAGGTGATACAAGAGCGCAGGATGATGAGGGATGCGCCACGGTATAGGAGTGAGACCTTCCCCCCACACTTTAACCACACTTCCCCTGCCACCTCCCTTGTCTTTGGCAACTCCTTCCCCACCCCTGCCTGCATGTTAGATACCAAAACACTAAGGGGATAAAGAATTAATGAGGTGAAAGCTCCATTAACAGATCCAGATACCAAGGAGGGCACCCAACCTGGGACACCATCTAAACTTAGTGCATCTCTCAGTGGCTCCTTGAAGGAGAAATAGAGGGCACTGCCCAGGGCATTTCTTGCAAGAATGACAGCGAATCCTCGGTAAACCCCAAATGTAAATCGGTTTCGAGCACTGTAAGACTGGAATTCCTGTAGAATAGAACCAGCAGAGGGGAATCGTGTGTTGTTGCGCCCATCCTGCAAGATGTTCTGTACACGTTCAAAAGGTACTAATAGTACAGCCTCCAAAGCTCCAGACATGAGTCCTGAAAGGCAGCGATCCCAATGGCCAGCTTTTCCATTGCCAGACAGCAACCTCTGGAATGTACCTTGGGTGCCAAATAGCAAGGTGCCCTGTACAGTTTTTGCAACAAGTGGTGGTGGTAGACCACGGTAGAGCTGGGCAAATCCTTCTTTTAGCAACTGCTGGGAAGCTGCCCTGATGGTCATCGTGTGAAGCTGCTGACGGAAAATAGTCTTATATATGGGAAAAGTGAGAACAGTGGATAGGAAAGTGGAGGTCGCCCCAACTGAATAGCCACTGCCATGCCAAGTGCTACTGGGAGGGGGATTCCCATCCTCCATTTCAAAACACCAAGTTTCTGAAGGTATTCTGAGGTATTTTGCCTGGATTCTGTCAGCACAAGAATCTACTAAGACTGTTAGCAGATCATCATTTTTTCAGAGCATACCATCAACTCTGTTTGAGACTGTAAGGAAAAGGAACACAATGAATTAAAACCTGCATTGTTTGTTAATTACGTTGGTTACAAAAACATTGATAGTATATTTGGATTAGGTACAGTTTCATGTTGAATATAGACTAGTTCTCTTACTAAAGGTGAACAAGTGGTAAGGACAGGTTGGACTATGCCCCTGTTTCTACCCTCTGTATTGTGAAATGCACTGGCTTGGATGATTTCTTGGAAAAACATAATATAAAAGGCTATTGTGATACTAAACTCTATAGTTAGTATAAATATGGGAATATATAATTTATGTGAAAGTATGGAAGCGTGTGTGTATGGAGGCTGGGTTTTCATTTGGAGGGTTTGAACTTGATAGACTTTGTCGTTTTTTCATCCCGATTTAACTATGTAACTAGGTGCAGAATGCAGTATTCCCCAGGGTGCAAATGCTTTTGTGTCCCTTAGTTCTCTAGCACCTGGGGAGTAACCCCATGGCAACAACCAATGAAATACCTGCAGCTGTCTGAAAGCTAATCACTGGCTGGTTGCTATGTGTTACTGCCCAGGCGAATATTTGCCCAGTGGTGATAAATGACCGCCAGTTCATACATTTTCTGTAGAATCAGACATTAATTCTTTTCTTAAAGCTGGTAAAAAGACAGGGAGACTCCATTCCAATTGTGTAATATGTTTCCAATACAGGTTAAATTCTAAGGTATATAAAATGGGGAGGGAAGAAATTAACTTTATTCTATAAACCCTCAGGATCCTGTGTTGGTTCTGCCATAAGGGAAGATGACAACTTTGCCTCAGGGGGTCATTTTAAGACTAATGATGCAAGTGGAGTATACTCCTTCAAACATAAAAACAGAGGTGGTGAAAACATCAAACCATACATACATTTGTATGTTTTTGGGGAGATGACATAATATTGTGCAGTTTTTCTATGCTAGTTGGAAAAAAAGGAAGAGGTAGGGCAATGCCTAAATATAGAAACTGGGATCACCAGGGAACCTGCCGTTTTGGGAAAACCCTCATTAACTAATGGTTGTAAAAATAACCCAAATAAATGTGTTTCAGTGCCCTGGTTTTGGTAAAGGGCACAGCGAACATTTGGTTGACTTATGCCCTTTTGTGCAAATCCATGCATCCCTAATTCTGATCAGACTCTGCTTGGGGTAACACAGATAAAAAAATTGGTAAATTTACCCAACTGCTGATTATATTGACATGTATTTAAAATCATCTCTCAGGTTCACAGGCACCACCATGTGATCTAATTGCTGACGAATGTATGTACAATTGGATCAGGGCCTGTTTGTACCCATCTTAATCCCTGACAAGTTTGTTTGAGTTATTGGCTGGGTTGGATTTGCAGCTGCTCTGCACAGTTAGTTTAATTAGGGCTAAAAACATATGCCCAGTCCCGTTTAGGTGATCCCACAAAAATATATATATTTTTGGACTTGAAGAAATGTGGGAGAACAGGGCCAAAATATGCAATGCACAAATTCTATTTTCTCTCGATAGCCAGAAACCACAAGCAATGTCATGTAAAAGTTATTAGGCCTGGATTTGTAGAAAGGCCACAAAAGCCCAGGCCTATGGTTGCAGGATTTTAGGGGCAGCATGCCACCTAGCTGCATCCACATTGATTCAGAGGTGAAGGGGAGGGGGCAGTGGCAACAAGCAGTGGTCTAGGGGTGTCCTTTATGTAAATCCAGCCTTTAAAGTTATATTAACATCATGAACTTTGAAAAACACCAATTGGGAAGACCATGTTGATGTCAATATTAAGACAATCTGTACCATTTATTTCATGCAGGGGACATAAAACTCCGATCTTTTTTTTTTTTTTTTTTTGCAATGCGGGTACTTGCCTGATGTTGTGGAGGAAGCATAGTTGGACTCATAAGTTAAGAACAGCAGGAGATTGAGAAAAGGGGCCTCCCTAAAGCGCTATTGTCTGCTTATGACTGGAAGTAATAAATATCAGTACATTTATGGGACCTGTTATCCAGAATGCTCAGGACCTGAATCTTTCCATAATTTGGATATTCATACATTAAGCCTACTAGAAAATCATGTAAACATTACATAAAGCTCAGTGGGCTGGTTTACTTCCAATAAGGCTTAATTATGTCATAATTTGAATCAAGTACAACAGAGAAAAAGGAAAAAAATTTGATCATTTGGATAAAATGGAGTCTATGGGAGCTTTCTGGATAACAGGTTTCTGGATAATGGGCCAATAAGCATGTACCAGATCTAGTAACATATTGTATGTCTATGGATTCCTGCCAATACCATCCATCTTTGGTTTAGGACCTGGCCCTCAGCCATTCAGGTGGCGCCAGGATTTACCGCCCAACAGCGCCGATCGGCGCCTTTATGCCGCCTGAGGCGACCTTCCATTGCCGCCCCGACCCCTCCTCACGGCGCTCACATTTTCTGCGCAGGAGGGGGTCGGGGCGCTGCACGACGCTAGTGCAGAGAGCGCAATTGCGCTCTCTGCACTAGAAGAGCCGAATTTCCGGGTTGAAAACCGGAAATTCGGGTCTTAGTTACCAGGAGCGGCATTTTTGCCGCCCCTGGTAACCAGGGGGGCGCTGCCGCCTGAGGCGAGTGTCTCAACTTGCCTCATTGGTGGAGCGCCCCTGCCGCCCAAGAATCCAAAGGTAAATTAGAAAAAATTGTGGATGGGAGTTTGGTCAAGCTTGGTTTAATAAAAATATAAGATAAATTTGAGTTTTAGTAATTAACCCGCTTAAAGTTAGGGGCAAGCTGTGGTCTGAACCAGGAAGTCAACTGAAGGGACCAGAGAAGGGGGGACCAGGAAAGAGGGGACAAGGGAAGCAGGACTCTATAACAGGCAGCAATGAGTGCAGAGCTGGGGGGTTTATAGCCAGAATGATGGCTAATGTCCCTGTGGCCAGATTAACGGCATCTGAAACAAGCCATGGCTACTTGTAAATTCAAACATTCTAAAGGGAGTGAAGCAGGACCTAGCTGTCTGCTTATATAGATTAAATATATAACACACTGCATAAAACATGTAGGTTACTGGTTCAAATCCAGGCAGCATGTTACACCCAGTGGGCAGCATTTACTGGTCACCTGTTTCAAGACAAACTCTGATTGTTTGCTATAGTTAATTACTAGACCCAGTGCAAACTGTGCTATTTTTATTAAATAACCCAAACTATGTTGTTATAATGTGCAGACTTCAACAGGTAGGCACTTCCTATCAGGTATAAATTAGTAAACAGCATGGATTGGAAATATATATTGCTTTTAACTGTGTCTGCTTTCTGCCTGGGTTAGAAATAGCCTTTCCATCTTCACTAAGTGCATTTAGCCCCCACCACTTTTTAACTCTGTCCTCTGGGATTACTGACCCCACCTCTGTTACCAGTCACTATGGTGCCTATTCCTGAATATTCCCATCCTAGTTTTCTACATGTCATTAAACAGATTTACTGTACTGTGTGCCGTTCCTTTGTTGTGGTGTTACACCGCCCATTGTCATCCATTTCTATCTACCATTGTAATTTTATTATTCATACAGAAATGTTGTCTCAGTACACACACTCGCCATAAAAATGTATATCTCAATAAAATCAGTTTAACCCCACAACAGTATAATAAGTACAGCCCTCAAAGAACATTCTATAAAAATGCCCTGTTTCTGGGATACAAAGAACCTTCTGTACTTCACAGAGAGCTACTAAGGCAGCTATCCCTAACTGGCTTTTAGAGGATGCTGGGATTTATAGTCAGTCAGCTGACAAAAGCCTGCACACAGTTAACCCTTTCCTGGACTGAATGCACCATACCATTGATGGGCATCGGATCCTGCTTCATAGAATTATTCTTGTGTAACTGCACGCCCTGTCATTATAGTACTGTGGTTTTCTCAATGCAAAAGGAAACTAGAATGTAACCTTCATTTTAAACAGGAAGGGGGTTACTTTAACGTAAAAGTTAAGAACATTATTTTCCCATTTAATCTTTTTTACATGCACAGGCAAATTTCTAACATGTAAACAGGTCAATTCCAGGGTAGGGCAATGACATGCTGCTGTTAACTGACCCATATGCAATGTTTAGATTAAGTAATTTGGCATTTTATTCATAGTGATATTGAGTAACCCTTTTTATTTGTTTTCATTAGGACACCCCCTTGCATAAAACCAGTTCAATTTCTATGATGAATCCAAAACACTGTTCCCTTTTGCTAGGTTACTATTACTGTCACAATGCTAGGTTCCCAACACCCCTGTTACACAGTCGTTCTGCTAGCTTTCTATAAAACTGCAGTAGCTTCTGGAGAAACCAGATAAGTCTATTAAAGAAAGCCTTCTTCATATAAATAGAATAATCATTGAATTTAAATGCTTTCACCTCTGTGTGTCTTCAACGTCATCCTTCCTTTTTGCAAGCAGTTCCTCTTGAAATAGATTCCATTCTAGCAAACTAGCCCTTATTCTCAGTTTCGATTGGTGGAGCATGTCAGCATGTTTCTCAACCCCCCCCTCAACCAACAAAGGTGGGGGCTATCATCTTCAGCATCCTCCTTCCTCTTTGCAAGCAGCTCCTCTTGAAATAGATTTAATTCTAGCAAACCAGCTATTCTCTGTTTTGATTGGTGGAGCATGTCAGCATCATTTCCAATCCCCCCTCCCAGCTTCATTTCCAATCCCCCCTCTCAACCAACAAAGGGGGCAGGTCTGTCATCCTTTTGTTGTACACTGTACTGCTCAGTAAGAGAACCCAACAATAATACATTTCACTGCTAAACCTCAGAGCAAACCTTCACATAATATATTTTTTGTTTATTGTTTGATGCTTAAAACACCCATATGCATGTATTGTTGTTGACAATACAGTCAGTTTTTTTTTCATTACAGAAAGCCTGTCTCTAGCTGCAACGGATTTGTGTGCAAATTCTTTAAGGTGGTTCCTGTATCTTTTACACCTAACTGCCATGATTTACACACTTAAAGGGGTTGTTCACCTTTAAGTTAACATTTAGGGGCACATTTACGAAGCTCGAGTGAAGGATTCGAATTAAAAAAACTTTGAATTTCGAAGTGTTTTTTTGGCTACTTCGACCATCGAATGGGCTACTTCGACCTTCGACTACTACTTCGACTTCGAATCGAACGATTCGAACTAAAAATCGTTCGACTATTCGACCATTCGATAATCGAAGTACTGTCTCTTTAAGAAAAACTTCGACCCCCTACTTCGGCAGCTAAAAGCTACCGAAGTCAATGTTAGCCTATGGGGAAGGTCCCCATAGGCTTGCCAGCGTTTTTTTGATCGAAGGATATTCCTTCGATCGTTGGATTAAAATCCTTCGAATCATTCGATTCGAAGGATTTAATCATTCGATCGAACGAATAATCCTTCGATCGTACGATCGTAGGATTAGCGCTAAATCGTTTGACTTCGATATTCGAAGTCGAACGATTTTAGTTCCTAGTCGAATATCGAGGGTTAATTAACCCTCGATATTCGACCCTTAGTAAATCTGCCCCTTAGTATGATGTAGAGAGTAATATTCTGACACAACTTGCAACTGAACTTCATTTTTTATTATTTGTGGTTTTTGAGTTATTTGGCTTTTTATTCAGCAGTTCTTGCAATTGTTTGCAATTGCAGCCATCTGTTTGCTGGGGTCCAAATTACCCTAGAAACCATACACCGATTTGAATGAGAGACTGGAATATGAATATGAGTAATACAAGAAGCAATAAAAAAATATTTGTAGCCTTACAGAGCATTTGTTTTTTAAATGGGGTCAGTGACACCCATTTGAAAGCTGGAAAGGGTCAGAATAAGAAGGAAAATAATTTAAAAAAACTATAAAGAATAAAAAATGAAGGCCAACTGAAAAGTTGCTTAGAATTAGCCAATCCCACGAATAAGCACAACATTTCATACATGGGCACGTACATATGTTTATACGCTGGGACATAAGCAGGATGGAAGTGTAAGCATGACACAGATGTAATGTTTTTCTATCCAGTTTTCTATCCAGTCTTGTAAGAATGTTAAACTTAAGGATGCACCAAATCCATTTTAACCCCCGAAGCCTTTGTGAAGATTAGCCAATTACGGAAACAAACCCTGATTTGCATATGCATATCAGGGCTGGGAAGGGAAAAAGGGAACCGTGCCTCTAAGTTTTGTGACGAAAAGTCACATGATTTTAAGGACTTGCACCTAAAGAATCACGAGCAGATGTAATATTGGAGATAAGCACTAGGGATGGGCGAATTTGACCCGTTTCGTAAAAAATTAGCCCCCGACGAAATGTTGCAGACGCCCATTAAAGTCTATGGGCGACAAAAAATTTTTGTAGCACGACGCCATACAAGTCTATGGGCATCATTCCTGTGACGCAACAAGGCGAAGAAATTCGCCCATCCCTAGTGAGCACTAGAATATGGCATCCCAAATTTTAAGCATTTAAATTAGCAAATTGTATCCAAAATTGCACTTTGACTTGCAGGCATAAATGACTCTTATGATTGAGTGTATATGAACATAAAAGGTGCTCATGACCGGTGTTTTTTTACTGCATTGCTAGAAATTTTATTTCATTTTTAATATATTTATTGCATTTTCAGGCTCACTTTGATCTTGATTCCTTGCTTGTGCCCAACAAGGCTAGTGAAAGTGAGATTTTGTTCACCGATCTGTGTAGTTATTTATTTATATTTAATTCCTTTGAATGCTTGTATTGTTTTTTTTTTTTAGCAAATTTATTGTATACTGCATTCTCCTTGATTACTATGGTTTTTGTCCATGAAAATCTTTATGAGCAGGGTTTTCATTTTGGGTTTTTTCATGATACAGAGTATGGTAATTCTATTCATAGTGGGGATCAAACTATTAAGAGGGTTGTTATTTTTTATAATCATGATGTTTTATCTATTCTGTGAGAGAGATGTTATGTAATGTGCAAATTTTAAGGCAAATTTTAGAAATGTTATTAAAAAACTTTAGTGTAGAACTTGTAGTAGAAATACATATTTATTCATTTTGCATTAACGGGATACTGTCATGGGAAAAAAATTTTTTTTCAAAATGAATCAGTTAATAGTGCTGCTCCAGCAGAATTCTGCACTGAAATCCATTTCTCAAAAGAGCAAACAGATTTTTTTATATTCAATTTTGAAATCTGACATCCCTTCTTTGAAAATGTTTCACCACTCATCCGAGAGGCTTCTTCAGTTCAACTGAAGTGGTAGGGAATTCCCTGGCATTTAAACCATTGAGGGTAGTAAAGTCATAGACATCCAATCACACTGGTTCTATTTAACTTCAGTAAGGTGCTGAAACCCACAGATGTGTGAAAGTATGATACAGTCACAGTGGTACCATGATTTTCATTCACTGAACACTTCAGACTACCACTCTAAAGTGGCCACACTGCTCAGTGAGTCCAATATATATGAACAACTTAAGAGGGACCCTACAAGCAGCTACAAGAAAACAGTTATAGATGCTTGAAAAGCTTGAGAAGGACAAAGTCATCAGTCCAGCGTTGTATTTGTTTTTGGCAATATTGCGTAAGAAAAAGTGACAGGTTTTGACAGTGGTGTTTAACGTGATCAGAGAAGGAGAGTCAAAGATTACCCCCAGACTGCGTGCTGAGTTGACAGGGTTAATGAGCATGCCATCAATAGAGATAGTAAAAAGGGGAGTAGGACCAGGCTTAGGTGGAAAGATGATTAGTTCAGTTTTTGTTAGGTTGAGTTTGAGGTGGCGCTGGTTCATCCAATTTGAGATAGCCAGGAGGCAGTTAGAGATTTGAGTATCTGTTTCAGGTGTTAATGAAGGGGTGGATAAATATATTTGGGTATCATCAGCATACAGATGATAATTAAAGAAATAGATGCTAAAGAAAGATGATAACAAAATATTTGAAAGTTGTCAGTAAAAGATCTCATATTCTGCCATTTGATATGTTCAGTCTTAAAATAATACTCCTACACAAAAGTAAACTATTCTTCCCCTTAATGGCAATATCATTGTGTAACCCATAACATTCTAGATTCAAAAAGCATGACTTTATTCTTAGCAATTTTCCCGTTCCATGTAAATCCCACTCACTTTCCAGTACACTTGTGATAGGACTGAAAGAATGTGCAATTTTGGGCAACCACCTGTAGTGCCACATAACTATTGAGTCCAGTCCCATGATCACACTTGAGCACTTCTCCAGCCATTGTCACTGCCATTCATAAACCTAGGACACCCAGGGGCCGATTCACTAAATTCGAGTGAAGGATTCGAAGTAAAAAAACTTCGAATTTCGAAGTATTTTTTGGGCTACTTCGACCATCGAATGGGCTACTTCGACCTTCGAATCGAAGGATTCGAACTAAAAATCGTTCGACTATTCGACCATTCGATAGTCGAAGTACTGTCTCTTTAAAAAAAACTTCGACCCCCTAGTCCGGCAGATAAAAGCTACCGAAGTCAATGTTAGCCTATGGGGAAGGTCCCCATAGGCTTGCCTAAGTTTTTTTGATCGAAGGATATTCCTTCGATCGTTGGATTAAAATCCTTCGAATCGTTCGATTCGAAGGATTTAATCGTTCGATTGAAGGAATAATCCTTTGGTCGAATTTTCTGCACTAAATCCTTCGACTTCGATATTCGAAGTTGAAGGATTTCAATTCCTAGTCGAATATCGAGGGTTAATTAACCCTCGATATTCGACCCATAGTGAATCAGCCCCTAAATCTTACTCGTCATGATTACTTATATAGTACTATTGTCTCCTGCAGAGCTTCTACAGCGTACAAGGTATACACACACAAAGCTAGTTTATACAATGACAACATACTGAAGCATATACAAATTTGCAGATGTATAGCTTTAAAAGTCATTAAGGGGAGGGCATGCTAGAAAGAGCTGCTTCCAGTACAGGTATAGGATCCATTATCTGGAAACCAGTTATCCAGAAAGCTTTGAATTGCGGGAAGGATATCTTCCATAGACTCCATTTTTATCATACAATTCAAAAATGTAAAGCATATTTATTTTTTCTCTGTAGTAATAAAACAGTACCTTTTACTTGATCCCAACTAATATATAATACATCATCATTGGAGGCAAAACAACCCTATTGGGTTTAGTTAATGTTTTAAGGATTCTTTAGAAGACAAAGTATGGTTATCCAAATTATGGAAATACTCCTTATGTGGAAAACCCTGTTCCACAGCATTCTGCAGGTCCCATACCCGTACAAAAAGCAAATATCACACTCACGTATGCTAGCCATGACAAGCATTCATGTCCAAAGTCAACTCACTTTCACACAGAATCACACTTCTTCCAGCATTGCTTGATAAGTGATGCACCTCATCAGGCTTGGGAATCAGAAAAGCGCTGCCATTTCAAGAGCAAAGAGGCCCTAACATCACACCCCAGCCTATTCAATAGTGACTGTCCCTCTGGCATTTGCCAGTCAGGCCCTGCAAGTTACTCTTATGCACTGCATCTTCTTCTAGGACAAACTAAATGGGAGCTCACGCTTCTCACGTTTTAATGTGATGTTTTTTCCTATATAGTACAGGGCAGCCCTCTACTTTCTATGGTTCTATGTGATCCTGTACTCCTGCAGCTTGTGAAAGACAACCCCTGGGATTCCAGGCAATCATTTTCTCAGTGCATGAAATCTGAGCAATAAATACATGTATGCAACGGACAGCAGGATGGCTGCCTGCCAGCTCAAATTCTCACCTGCTTTTATTTGCATGCTCACAATACTCCCCCACAAGTTAACAGCATGGTTCAAGTCACAACCACAAATAAAGGAATACCAGGAACGGACATAGTGACATAGCAACTTAGGTTGAAAAAAAAGACACACACGTGCCATGCAGATAAGTTGTTTAGTCGATCAAACAAGTTAGAAGATTCCTGTCGGCTAACGATAATATGTCTGCATGTATAGCCTATCTGACGATGTCAATGGGTAGCTGTCACTACTATTTGTCTGACATAACTTTCGTATGATTGGTCTGTGATGTAATGGCCTGAACATCGTCTGATTGCTTCTTTTTACTACTTTATTTAATCTGAATTGTTAGTGATAGGTTGGGAGATTGCAAAGCACAATCATTCGTAGGATATATATACGTAAGAATAAAATCTCCACTTCTATGACCATCTTAACTGTTAGCTGATCCAGATGAGGCAAAAATCCTTCTCTAATTTGCCTCAGAAGGAAAAAAAATTCTTTCTGACTCCAAGATGGCAATTGGACCAGCCCCTACATCAACTGGCACTAAATAGTCGTTTTTCCTCACTTGCTAAAAAGCCATCCAATCCCTTCTTGAAGCTATCTAATGTATCTGCCTGTATGACTGTTTCAGGGAATGAGTTTCACAACTATCACTTAAAAGGAGAACTAAACCCCAAGAATGAATGTAGCTAAAAATGCCATATTTTATATACTGCACTTATTGCACCAGCCTAAAGTTTCAGCTTGTCAATAGCAGCAATGATCCAGGACTTCAAACTTGTCAGAGGGGGGTCACCATCTTGGAAAGTGTCTGTGATTGAGGGCTCTGAGCAGATGCTAAGCTTAGGGGTACACCTAGAGTATGGTGGAAGTTATGGTATGGGTATATGGTTTAAGTATTGAGTATCTATGGAAGTGAATGCACTGGGCCGGTGGCAGAAACCGGTTGGTGTCCTAGGAGGAATACAGGGCTCAGGGTATCTGAGAATAACCAGGGTTTGGGGAATATGGCTGATTTGTTTCTAAAACTTGTATGAATTCTGACAGGCCGATTAATTTCTTTGATAAAGAAATAGCTCACCTTTAAAATACCTTATAGTATGATGCAGACAGTGGTAATCTGGGGCAATTTTGCAGTTGGGTCTTTTTTTTACATTTTTTAAATTACTTTTTATTGCTGGTAGGGGATCAGTTAACCGGAAACCCATTATCCAGAAAGCTCCAAACGAAAGGAAGGCCATTTCCCATAGACTAAATTTTATTCAAATAATCCACATTTAAAATATATATATATTTATGTTTTCCCTGTAATAATAAACTTAATTAATACTTAATCCAAACGAAGATATAATTAATCCTCATAGGAAGCAAAACCAGCCTATTGAGTTTAATGTTTAAATGATTTTAAAGTAGATTTTAGGTATGAAGATCCAAATTTTGTTAAGATCCATTATCCATAAAACCCCAGGCCTCAAGCATTCCATATAACAGGTTTCATACCTGTACTAGTTTGTGATTTTTTTTTGTTCAACACCTCTCCGTTTTGGAATTTTTAGCTTCTGGTTGCTATGGTTCATTTTACACAAACAACCAGACAGTGGTGTAAAATAGGTACTGAATTTTGAATAGGACAGGTCCTAAATATAAAGATAAGTAATTCAATTAACAATAACAAAATGAGTGTCTCAGTGCATGATTTTTTTGGCTGCTGTTAGTTATTGACCGCCCCATTGGAAAGCTGGAGCAAGTTGGAAGCAGAAGGCAAGTAATTTATAACCTACAAAATAATAAAAAATTTAAATAAAATGAAAAGTAGCCAATAATAGGGAATTAAAGGTGAACTACCCCTTATGGGGACACTTTTTGTATTTTGAGGATAACCATCATCCTCTTTCCCATGACGCCATCAGTTACCGTTAAATAGTTAAAAAAAAAAAAAATTATAATACAGTGTAATAAAATATAATACAAATGAAACAAAGAAAGAAAAAAAGTTGCATCTTTAATAAGGTGTATTGCCTGTCTGCATGTGGGTGGTGCATGTGTTTTACTTACAGAAATACAGTACATGCTCAAAACAGACAATGAATTTGTTATACAATGAGTCTAACAAAACATAAAAATACACAAGCTATATCCTTGCTGCAATGTTTAACTATCACAGCTGTTAAAAGGAACAGCTACATCAAAAAAGTGTTTGAAAGCAAATAAAATATGATGTACTGGTAAAACAGATCTGTTTTCTTCAGAAACGTATAGTTTATATAAACAAGCTGCTGCGTAAAAAAGAAGGCAAATGAAATAGGGATAAATAGCAGATAATGGATAAGTTCTGTATAATAGCATTATATTCTACCAAGCTATTTTCAATGTAACCCGTCTTTTCTCCTTGCTGCCCCCCCCAGCTACATAACAGCTTATTAATATACCATTATATAACTATAGTAGTGTTTCTGAAGCAAACACAACAGTTTTATCAGTGCAGGGCAACACTAAATTATGGGGCAGATTTATTAGGGTTGAATTGAAAATTAAAATTTTCTTTATGGTCAAATCCATCAAATTCAACTAGGGAATTATCTAAACTCGATTCAAGTTGTTTTTCTTTTAAAACATTTGAATTTGATTTTTGAGATTTATCATATACTGGCCCTTTATTATTTGCCATCTATAACCTGCCCAATTCCTGTATAAATCAATGGGAGAGGTCCAGTGACCAATTTGGAGAGGTTTGTAGCCTTCCTGACATTCGATTTTCCTGACATTCGATTTTCGGAGAAAAAAAACTCAATCGAGTTTAATCGAATCAGATTTGAGCTTTTGGGATGCTTACATTCATCAGAATTTTAAAAAAAATTATCAAAAAATTTCCCCAAGTCAAATTTAATCGAATTTAAAAAAAACAAAACCCCTCACATGAATTTGAAATTCGACCCTTGATAAATGTGCCTATATTTAAATAACCTTGCTTTTTTTGGTTTTATTGTTCCTTTAGGATTGAGGCAGCCTGGTGTACGCAGCAAATTGCAATGGTTCTTGATAAAAATAGCTAGAATACTTTTCAACATATTTAAAAAAATTTTGTGGAAGTAGCTTAACTTTAAAGGGGGTCATTGAACTATCATTGAACTAAACGGATAGACATAGAGGAAGGAGGGGTAGGTCCGCTTCTGATGAATGAAGCCTGGAGAGTCTTCAAATAACAAGCTGGCTGGAGGTTTATCAGAAGGGATGACAGATCAACGCTGACCTTGTCTTATTTGTAAGGGCATAATCCAGACTGATAGGGTGACCATTTACCTTCCGAGTGCCCAAAGGTCAACCTTACTGTTGGGGGATTGGGAGAAAAATGGAGTGAGGAGGGGCAAGGGATATCAAATTATACTAGGGATGCACCGAATCCAGAATTCAGTTTGGGATTCGGTTTCGGCAGATTCCTTTTGCCCGGCCGAACCCTAACTTGCATATGCAAATTTACTTGTCACAAAACAAGTAAAAGTTTTCCCCTTCCCACCCTTAATTTGCATATGCAAATTAATATTTGGTTCGGTATTCGGCCGAATCTTTTGCGAAGGATTCGGGGGTTTGGCCAAATCCAAAATAGTGGATTCGGTGCATTCCTAAATTATACCAAGGCCAACAGCTTCTGGGAGGTTGAAGTGTGGCTGAATGAGCACAGTGCTAAGGTGAGTGGAAAGAGAAACAGCAAAGAGAAGCATTCAGCTAACAATAAACTGCATATATGAAATCATGTTAATTGACAATGGATGCGATGGGTAACTGCTCCTGGGCAAACAGTGATTTTTATCGCATAAGCGGGTATTTCTAGGCTGTGCAGACGAGGTAAGCAGTACAGCAGCTCCTGCTTATCTCTATGGCAAAAAAATTACAGCAATCCATGACTGAACGATGAAAAAAAAAAATCATAATCGCTGCCCTAATTATCAATATAGCATACTTAGAATAACAACATATTTTTCCATTATTCACACGTGTAGGGTTATTTTGAAATGCTAGGGACCTAGGGGTTTTCACGTTTTGCCATTTCCATTCCTTATGCCGTCCCTGCGACAGGCTCGGACTGCCCTCACTTCCTAATTAGCACCAAAGTGCTGGACCTTTTGTTCCCTATTTGCACTTTACCCTGCCTAGATGGGTTCAATATTATATATGAACAGAATAAATAAATGCAACGCAGACAGTCCACAAAATGGATAGGACAGAATACACTTTACTCTCGGGTAAACCGGTACTGCTGATTCTTATGGGGGGGGGGGGGGGAATCATGTCTGAGCGGACAATTAAATGAAAAATATATCCTTATTTATGAATGGAAATAACCATAAAAACACTATAACAGTCCCTTTAAATAGATGATATATATATATATATTTTTTTTTTTTTTATTGACCTTAACACATGGGCATTTGTTCCTTCAGGCATTCCACGGCTGGGGACCACAGGAACAAATTAAGCCCATGCTTCTTGATTGGGCTGTACACATTGAGGCGCATATAAGCAGGGGCGATCCTGGCCCAGCTGGGTGTAGCTGCCCCCCCTGGTGTGCTCACCTTTTTGGTCCAGGGGGGGGGGGGTTCACAAGGGCGGCTCTCTGCACTAGGAGAGTTTGAAAACTGTAAATTCGGCTCAAAGTACCAGGAGCGTCATTTTTGTTGCCCCTGGTACCTAGTGAGGCTTTGCCGCCTGAGGCGAGTTACTCAACTTCTCGCTTAAAAACATTTATTGGTGCATATTTACCACAAAAAATGACATATCAATGTTCAAATCACACACACCACGAAGCAGTGTCTCCCCCCCAGTCTGCCTACCTGTTGTTAACCACACCCTCCTGACGCGTTTCGCGCTATTGGGCGCTTCATCAGAGGAGGTGTGGCTAATGCTGGTCATGTCCCTTAAGTACCTGCTGGATTACTTAATGCAGGTTCTAGGGTTGGATACGTGCACAATAGTTACCAGCAGAATTATTTTCTACAGGTTCAAGGGTGACATATGTGTTACATACCAATCCAAAAGTCTATTCAATTTGCCACTGTGTGCCCATTAGCCCCAGTTATTCTACTTATATTTCATTTCAATCCACATTGTAACATTATCTTTATACAAATCACTTAACAGTTCACTAATATCGGAGACATGACCATATAATTGCAGTGACTAAGTGAATAAAGTGCAATTGTGCAAAAAATTAATTAATTAATAATAAATCACTAATCAAAATACAATAAAAACATTTTTTATATAAAAATTCATTCACTTTAATCCCATACTGATGTAAGAAACGGTTTTAGTTCAAAATGGCTATTCATTCCCTCAGGTATAATTGTTCCTAACTTAAAGATCCAGTTAGATTCTAATCTTAGTAATTTTGTAGTTAAATTGCCCCCACTATTTTCATGTATTTTATCTATACCAAACATCCTTATTTTCTGGGGTATGCCATCATGGGCCATTATAAAATGTTTCAGAATGGGATTGTCGACATCTTTATTGTCAATACCTCTTAGATGTTCTCCCAGTCTGACCCGTAGCTGTCTGATTGTGCGACCAATGTATAAAGCACCACATTCACACTGCACTGCATATACATATACAGTGCAGTGTGAATGTGGTGCTTTATACATTGGTCGCACAATCAGACAGCTACGGGTCAGACTGGGAGAACATCTAAGAGGTATTGACAATAAAGATGTCGACAATCCCATTCTGAAACATTTTATAATGGCCCATGATGGCATACCCCAGAAAATAAGGATGTTTGGTATAGATAAAATACATGAAAATAGTGGGGGCAATTTAACTACAAAATTACTAAGATTAGAATCTAACTGGATCTTTAAGTTAGGAACAATTATACCTGAGGGAATGAATAGCCATTTTGAACTAAAACCGTTTCTTACATCAGTATGGGATTAAAGTGAATGAATTTTTATATAAAAAATGTTTTTATTGTATTTTGATTAGTGATTTATTATTAATTAATTAATTTTTTGCACAATTGCACTTTATTCACTTAGTCACTGCAATTATATGGTCATGTCTCCGATATTAGTGAACTGTTAAGTGATTTGTATAAAGATAATGTTACAATGTGGATTGAAATGAAATATAAGTAGAATAACTGGGGCTAATGGGCACACAGTGGCAAATTGAATAGACTTTTGGATTGGTATGTAACACATATGTCACCCTTGAACCTGTAGAAAATAATTCTGCTGGTAACTATTGTGCACGTATCCAACCCTAGAACCTGCATTAAGTAATCCAGCAGGTACTTAAGGGACATGACCAGCATTAGCCACACCTCCTCTGATGAAGCGCCCAATAGCGCGAAACGCGTCAGGAGGGTGTGGTTAACAACAGGTAGGCAGACTGGGGGGGGAGACACTGCTTCGTGGTGTGTGTGATTTGAACATTGATATGTCATTTTTTGTGGTAAATATGCACCAATAAATGTTTTTAAGCGAGAAACTGTGCATGTCTTTGATATTTACTGTGGTTTAACTGGACCTGTGCACAGTACTCGCTGTATAGACAGCAGCTACCCCATAATTGATTTTTGTTTACTATGAGTTACTCAACTTGCCTCATTGGCGGAGGACCCCTGCATATAAGTGCTGAATGCAGGTGTAACACATCCTGTGGTCCCCATGAAAGATTAATGGTAGGGGAAGTACCCGTGTAACAGCACTAACATTTGGGCCATGGTAATGCACAATGCCTCTTGCACAGCGCCAAAAAAATCCCATGGCTTGTATGGCCATTGTGAAGGGGCAACCTTTATTTAAAAATAATGATAATAATAAAAAAAAAACAAAAATAAAAAAAACACAAACACAGCAGTTTTGCCTCTCACTCCTCTTTTCCCTTTAGTGCAGTCATTTTTTTTTTTCGTCTCAGTCCATAAAAACATACAACACAAAATGAAATGGACGGATGCTACCAATCTCACTAGGAAGCCACTAGGTGGGTTTGGGGAAACACTAGCACATAAATATTTCCACTTTGGGTGGGAGGGACAAGATCGTGCCCTGATCCCTTAGCATCCCTGCTGGATTAGGATGTATAGAAGGGATACTGATGGAGCAAAACTTGGTGTCCTCTTTATTTTAGAAGTTGTTACAGTGGAACGTGGCTGAAGAGATAAGAAACAGACTCTCCGTTGTGTGTCCGACGAATTGCTTCCGCCAAGATCATGGATATATCGATGACCTGGTAAACAAATACATTGGTACGAGCATGAGTTAATGTTTTGATTTACACCCAACCTGCTTAAAAGTTGTAACTTCACCCAATATCTTTACATGAACAGTGTCAGATATTAGAGACTAATAATTAGTCTGGCACTAGAAGCATTGATTTTGTGGAAATGCAGACAGCTGCACTGCAAAGTATCTCAATGCAATGAAACCCTAGTGATGGCTGCCCCACAGGTGAAGACTTCCGCTTTCTGCCAAGTAAAGGGGAAAAGCCTACCCTGTTACATGCAGCAGTTAAATTACTTCTGGAGTGCTTGGCTTTCTATGAGTTGAAAAAGGCTGAGCAGCTCTCATATGGTATAGAAGATCCTCTGTTCTCATGTAAATAATAAAATGTCTTGCTTCCACATGCGGTGTATTGAGGAAGCCGTTAGGTCCCAGGCCTTCTGTCTGATCTACAGCTGTAAAGCACAGCTCTCGCTATCCACTAGAACTAATTTCCCTTTTGCCCAGAGCTGTGCACAGAGTGCTGTGGAGCATGATACATGACAAGACAGCCACAAATGGCCATGCAAGAAAGAAATAGAGCCCGAGTATGTCTACAGCAGAAATTCATTGCAGTCAGCTCTAAGCCCACCCCTGTAGCCTGTGGAGAGCATAAGGCTCCACCCACAAACCCAGTCATAAACATCGATGGTATGGTGGCTCATTTTCACTGCCCTGTTAACAACAGGTACTATTAGGAGCAATTACCAGAATAAACGGTTAGCGGGCACTATACCCCTGAATGGGCATTGTACTGAACATAATGGCAAAGGAGAGGTTCATAAAACAAATTTCAGTCCACAGATATGATCTCTGTATAATGAGCTGCTCCTGATCTCAACCTCAAAAAGGCTGCAGCTTTAAGTATAGAAGGGGTTTGTTTATACTAGTTATGGGGCCTAGTTATGCCGTGTAAATTTTTTTATGAAAACATCACTGGTAATATTGCCCATAGCAACCAGTAGCAACCAGCAATTACATTTCAACAGTCACCTACAAGTTAGAAAACAAAAGCAAAGACCTGATTGGTTGCTGTGGGCAACAACACCAGTGATAGTTTCCTCCAAGTTTTACATAGCATGATAAAATAGGCCCCTATATCTTTGAATTCAACTGCCTCAGTAGAACAACCCATATCAGCTTTCAGTATTCTACCTGCAGCAGTCAGCAAAATGATGTGCTGAGGGGTTATTGAATGGATTATGTTTGAGGGACAGATTACATTAATAACATCCTGCAAGTAATAAAATAACTTCTTAACCTTGTGTTACAGTAAAGGAAATGATCAAATTGAGCCCATGGACACACACCTGTATTTTGGAGCAATGTCTGATCTTCTCCTCCTGGGGGATTGTGTTGGTCACCACTACGGCTTCGAAACAAGCATTATTAATCCGGGAGATGGCAGGGCCGGAGAATATACCATGTGTTAAAATAGCATATACCTTGGTAGCTCCGGCAGATAGAAGTCTAGAAGAGAGTGGGGAAATTAAAACCTACAGTATATGGTGTCTGTATGTTAAGAGTTAAAAAGGGGTAGTTCACCTTTAAGATAACTTTTAGTATTTTATAGAATGACCAACGCTTCATTGTTTATTTTTTAAAGTTTTTGAATTATCTGCCTTCTTCTTCTGACCCTTTTCAGCTTTCAAGTGGGGGTCACGGACCCCATCTAAAATACAAATGCTCTGTAAAGCTACACATTTATTGTTATTGCTACTTTTTATTACTCATCTTTCTATCCATACACTCTCCTATTCATATTCAAGTCTCTTATTTAAGTCAGTGCATGGTTGCTAGAGTAATTTGGAACCTAGCAACGAGATTGCTGAAATTGCCAACTGGAGAGCTTTTGATTAAAAAGCTTAAACACCACAAATGCTAAAAAATTAAAATGAATTGCAAATTCTCTCAGAATTTCACTACAGCTACATCTTACTAAACGCAAGAATACGCTGTACCAACATTTTCCTTATACAGTATCATAACAACCTCTTCCAAAACGTACTTTTCTGCTGCATGACAGATGGTACCACAAGTATCTGCCATGTCATCCACAAGAATAGCAACTTTGTCTTTTACGTCACCCACAAGCACCATCCGATCTACTTCATTGGCCTTTTTCCTCTCCTTATGGATTAAAGCAAAGTCAACATTTAATCGGTCGGCGATGGAGGTCACCCTGAGAGAGACACAAGGGCAGGAGCTTGATAAGATAAGAGGACGAACAGGTACAAGCACAGGTGATAAAAATTATAGGGATTGAAATGAAAGCAGAAAGAAAGCAGTTACTCATTTTGAAACCATCAGCATCTTGTATGTAGCACAGTGCCATTGCTGTTCCATGGTAGGAAATATTAAAGTATTTTATTTCAATATATTTTCAGTGAAGCCTTTTAAACAAAGCATTTCCAAGATGTGGCAGGCCTCTTGTTTTAATTAGCTAAGTGAGCTACTGGCTATATTAATCTGGACAAGCCTTTAAACCTTTGTGTAAGAACTGGATACGGTGCTTCAATGTTTATTTATGGCCCTCTTGGCCTGTCTATTGACTCTATAGACTGTGTATGAGATTTTCCTTTGATATAATCTCTAGAAGAACCAAAATAATACCTAGAATTAAAAAAATCTTTGGTCTTTAAATACTCAAATACAGAAACACTGAAGGGAGCCATTGCTCTGTCCAGCAACACCACAGGTGTAGAAGATGCATTTTCTGTTCAAATGCAGAATAAAAAAAAAAACAAAGCCAAATACAGAAAACAAAATAAAAAAGGAACATATATGCCTTAGCTTTTATCATCAAATAGGACACCTCCAGAGCGCAGTAATCATTCAATTTCCATTTTAGCTGCATTATACCACTTTTTTGTTTTTAGATCACAAGGGCATGCATGGGTCTCACATAGAATTCAGTATTCATTGCCATATAATGCTCAGATGCACAATAAGACCTAGGGGCATTTCACATTTAGCATAGAGAATGCATAATAAACCTGACAAGATTATCAGCGATTGACAAGATTATCAGCAAATTTGGGTGTAAAAACAAAAAGAAAATGCAATATGAGAGGGCAAGTAATGGAAAAAGACAGCTAGAGAAAGAGTAAGCAGAGACATGATGGGTGGGTATAAACGAAAGGAACCAAGGTTCATGTAAAAATAGAGATGGCAAATTCCTTGCCTCTTTGCTCCACCAGCATCTGGTGACACTATTGTACAGGTCTTCCACTCTGGAATGTTCTCGCGAATCCACTTTAGAACTGCAGGTTCAGCATACAGATTGTCCACAGGGATGTCAAAAAAGCCCTGCAACAAGCAAATTGAAGTCAAACACCTATCCATACAAGAATGATCTTCAACTAAAGATGTGATTTCGATTTTGTTAGAAACCTAAAAAGCTTTATGTAAAATAATGTAAGGCATTTTCTCTTAAATGACCAACAGAATTATATACTTAGAGAGTTGCGTTAAGAGTCAGTTTGTTTAAAAGGTGAACGACCTTAAAAAGGATTAAGATTGCCATGTACTGTCCACACTCACACCACAGACTAATCTGATGTCTCTCCGAGTGTGTATATCCCCAAAGAGAGAGCGTAAAAAAAAAAGGTAACTACCATTAGCAGCATCAAACTGGTCATGTAATGCAGTTATTTGCAGCCAAATATGCAAGATTGTTTGTTTAAGGGTGTAGCTCCTAAGCAGGCATTTCATATAAATCATGCAATTTAAATCTGGTATGTTGATAACCTTAAAGTGATACTGACAAATTTTTATTTCAAAATATTGATCTACATAAAAAGTTACCTATAGCTCATGTTAATTATTCTTCACCGATATTTCTGTTTTTGTAATTGTTACTTGAAGTTCCTAAACCTGACTGGTTTGCCAACCTGACTATCCTTTCTCAACTTGTCAGTTAGAGTTTCTAATGCGAACAGACTATTGCTGCACAAATATGGCAGCCCCTTCATAGGGAAAAAGGGGGGTAAGAAAATTAATGTAAAAGCAGCAGGCAAATACTTTTATGGCAAAATTATAAATAGCATTCAAAAATAATGTTATGATGGATATTAAAAAAAGTTTATTTTCTGGGTTCAGTATCTCTTTAAACAGCAAGTCTCTGGGGTTACCAGTCATCCAAACATAAGTATGGGGGGAATATACACCCACGCAGAGAGACCAATTAGTTAAGTAGTCTGTGGTGTGAAAGTGGACATTCATAGCATTTTATTTTACAGCACAGCAGAACATGTTGCTGCTTTATATAAGCGTTAAAGGGGTGGTTCACATTTAAATTAAATTGTATGTAATCCTAACAATTAGGGGCCGATTCACTAAGCTCGAGTGAAGGATTCGAATGAAAAATACTTCGAATTTCGAAGTATTTTTTGGGTACTTCGACCATCGAATGGGCTACTTCGACCTTCGACTACGACCTCGATTTGAACGAAAAATCGTTCGACTATTCGACCATTCGATAGTCGAAGTACTTTCCCTTTAAAAAAAACTTCGACCCCCTACTTCGGCAGATAAAACCTACTGAAGTCGATGTTAGCCTATGGGGAAGGTCCCCATAGGCTTGCTAAACTTTTTTTGATCGAAGGATTTTCCTTCGATCGTTGGATTAAAATCCTTCGAATCGTTCGATCGAACGAAAAATCCTTTGATCGAACGAACGTTTAGCGCTAAATCCTTCGACTTCGATATTCGAAGTCGAAGGATTTCAATTCGAGGGTCGAATTTCGAAGTATTTTTTACTTCGAAATTCGACCCTTAGTGAATCTGCCCCTTAGTCTTTGTATTATTTGCCTTCCTCTTCTGTCTTTTTCCAGCTTGCAAATGAACTGCCTTGTTGCTAAAGTAAATAAGACCCTAGCATCCAGATAGCTACAGAAATTGTCTACATTATACTAATGGGTATTTTATATCTCTGCTACACCTAATACTGAATATTAAATATATATATATATATATATATATATATTTTTTTTTTTTTCTCACAGTAAATTAAAGTGCAATATGCCAATTGCTTTTTCTGGTCTGTGTAGAAAGATCATCTATCATTCACAGGTGGCCGTACTAATAGCTCTCAACCTTTTACCCCTGGGAGAGACCACAAGGTGTGACCACAGCTGATATCTAGACTTGTGTACAAATACATTAACGCAGCTGCCTCTAACTACTAATGTTTAGCAGCAGGGACTGCATTTTTAAAGTGGCGATTATAAATAGCACTGGACAGCCATGCCAGATGTCACTTTTCTTAACTCACTCTATAGAATGTGCCAAACGGGACACAGCAATTACAGAGATCATTCAATATAACTGGCCTTTCTCAAACCCCAATTGGCATGATCTAAGGATAGTGAAGGTGTATAACGTGGTGGGTGTTAACTCTGAGTTGATTAACTTGGTAGTTGCTAACAGTGGTTGTTAACATTGAGTTAACTTCTAGGATATAGAGGGTGATATTCTAAGATAATTTGCAATTGGTTTTCATATTTTATTATTTGTGGTTTTTGGGCTATTTAGCGGTTTATTCAGCAGCTCTCCAGTTTGCAGTTTCATAAATCTGGTTGCTAGGGTCCAAATTACCCTAGCAATCATGCATTCATTTGAACAAGAGATTGGAATATGTAAAAGAGAGGGACGGAATAGAAAGATGGTTAATAAAAAGTAACAATAAATGTGTAGCTTTACCGAGCATTTGTTTTTAGAATGGGTCAGTGACCCCCATTTGAAAGATGGAAAGAGTCAGAAGGCAAATAATTAAAAAAATAATGAAGACCAATTGAAAAGCTGCTCATAATTGGTTATTCTAGAACATACTAAATGATAACTAATAGGGGGAACCACCCCTTTAAATATAAACAGCACCAACATATTTGGCATCTTATAAGTCTAAATACAAGGGATTTTGTTTGAAACATACAAGAATACAGAGAGATAAAACCTGGCTGAAAAACAGAGCATAAACAGTAAGATTAATACTAACTAAGGTCATAGTATATTTTTCCCAGGATTTTGTTTTGTCTGTTCTTATGCAAGTTTTTTTCACTGTCCTGCTGCAGGCTTGTTCCAGCCCTCCCAGTGTTTATGGCACCAGTCTCTCTACAGGAGACCCCTAACCATTCTTTTCATTATAATTTCGTTTAACCCCTATATGTCATGGGCTGGATCATACCTGGCCCATTACATAGAAGAAGCTAGGCAGCCTTGTCTATAAGGGTAAAAAAACATTTTAATTTAGTTTGAGTTTTGAATTCTTTGGTGCTGAATATATGACTACCCATAAGAACATTTGCTATAGAATATGTGCTATGTTGATTCATGATGTTACTCTGACTGTCAATCTACAATTTGTAAAATAAAATTCTGTTTCATATAGCATTCCTTGTATTAATCAAACATAATATTTTACATTCTTCAGTATTTGATGCCAAAACCATAAAATATGGCCATAGTAATTAAGCACCACCCATAGTCATCACTTCCACACTGGTTCTGAATACATTCAACAACCTAAGAGGGAATGGGAACCAAGAGGACCAAGGGTAAAAACAAATAAAGATGGCTACATTAATTTCAATGCGGTTATCCAACAGTTTTGTTTATTTCCATGCAGCCAGATTCACTTCCAATGAACAGATGTCTGCTTGGCCGGTGTCCTCTTATTGTTTGCAATTGAATTTTGGGAAAATCAACAGTTTAGTCCATTACTGAAATTGAAGTGCTAATCCCAAGAAATAATAACCTGGATTTGAGAAGCGTGGAGATCCATAGTAATAATATGATCAGCGCCAGCCACTGACAGCATGTTGGCAACAAGTTTAGCAGAGATCGGAGCACGGGACTAGAAGAGAAGAAGAAATTGGTTATACAGTATCACTTGCACAACAACCAACTAGTTTATGATAATATAGCCCCAAACACAAGAATGAAAAGAAAAATAAGTATTACCTTATCCTTCTTGTCCTGACGTGCGTATGGAAAGCAAGGTATTACTGCAGTGACACGGCAGGCGGAAGCTATCTTGCAAGCATTAATCATGATAAGGAGTTCCATCAGGTTGTCGTTTATCTCCCCACAGCCACTTTGCACAATGTATACATCCTCACCTCGTACACTCTCCCCAATTTCCACACTGCAAAGTACAAGAAACTTGTTACCCAGGGAACAGAACACCTTTGAGTTTTGGGCTTAGTATACAAGTTGGTCTTGATTTTTTACTTTTATATAGCTTTTGAATGATAAGCCTTTAGACTCTTTCCAGCTTAGAATGGGGGTCAACATACTGCATCTGAAAACAAATGCTTTATAAAAGGTATACGTTTATTGTTATTGCTACTTTCTATTACTTGTCTTTCTATTTAGCTTTCTATTTAGGCCTCTCCTATTCCAGGCTCTTATTTAAAGCAATGCATGGTTGCCAGAGTACTTCGGACCCTAGCAACCAGATTGCAGAAACTGGAGAGCAGCTGAACAAAAAAGCTAAATAACACAAAAACTATAAATAATAATAAAAAAAAAAAAAACGAAAATCAATTGTCTCAGAGTATCACTTTCTACAATATACCAAAAGTTATTTTAAAGGTGAACAGCTCCTAAATTCAATTTTCTAATAGTTTTCTGCACTTCAGTTCTACTCAGTGTGACCCTGAGCATGAAAAACACACTGTCCACAAGTTACTAGTTAATTATTATGCAAGAAAGTTGCAGGAGGACTTAAGTGTCAGATAATTATACAATGTAAACACAGACCAGTCCACCCAGACTCCAGACTTGTAGTGCCCATACATGCCCTAATCCAGACAACCAGACAACAAAGTAACAACCATCTATATAAAATATCTAGATAACCTAAGGGCAGAGACACGCTGCGATTCAGGGAGATTAGTCGCCCGGCGACAAATCTCCTCTTCTTTCGGGGTGACTAATTCGGGGAGATTATTCGCCCTGAAGAAGAGATTTGTTGCCAGGTGACTAATCTCCCCGAATCGCAGCGTGTGTCTCTGCCCTAAAGGGATTCAGTCGTGATTATGGTATAGTTTATATCACTAAATTACACTGTGTACAATGGCAAGTAATTCAGTCTACCATGTAAAATTGTATTCTTGAACCAATAAATATTTTTTTGATAAGATCCAGCACTGCACAGTGGAACTTCTTTCAGATAAGCTTTTGTTTCTCCTCAATGTAACTTAGTCATGACTTGGATTAGCTGGATTTTTACTATTGAGTGCTATTTTCATAAATATGGGAGCATTTTTAGCAATGCGGGTGTTGGCACACATGGTATTCGGGGAGATTAGTTGCCTAGTGACAAATCTCTTCTTCAGGCGACTAATCTCCCGAAATGCTTTCCTGCCGACTAGAATGTGAATCGGCGGTGGGACGGCACTCTGATCGCTTCATTTTTCTAAAGTTGCCCGAAGTTTCCTTGTGGGGCAACTTCAGAAAAACGAAGCAGTCCGAGTGCCATCCCACTGGAGATTCACATTCTAGCTGGCGGGAAGGCTTTTCCCGGGAGATTAGTCCACCGAAGAAGAGGAGATTTGTTGCTGGGCGACTAGTCTCCCCGATTAGCCACCACCCTTATTGTGTTACCTGCTAACTGTTCTGTTACTAGGCTACTGGAAGGGGGGGGGGTGATATCACTTCAACTTGCAGTGCAGCAGTAAAGAGTGACTAAAGTTTATCAGACCACAAGTCACATGGCTGAGGGCACCTGGGATACCAACAACATGTCAAGCCCCGTGTCAGATTTCAAAAGGAAAATGAAAGCTCTTTTGAAAATTGTTTTTTTAATACTGGATTATACTGGATGAACGCTATTAACGAATGCAGATATCCACCAGACAGGTTTAAAAATAGAGTACTGTTGAGGCAATGATTGACTGCAAAATTAAAATCAGATCAACTCCTGAAACAGAAAGAAAAATCTAATCTACAAAAAAAGCCTCTCCTTTTATAATCTTAAAATGCTTTTCTTCCCACTGTTGAAGAAAGGTCATAAGCTAAACTCAAGAGTGGCCCGGGTCTCCCACTAACTGAAATACCCTATAAACCATATAAGCCACAGTTGGGCACACAGCGAGACACCAGCTGGTTTGGTTAAATGAGGTTACAATTTCCAGCATGTCCTGCCAAAACAAACAAAAGCATCTGCTTGGAATTGAACCGATTGTGTTTGGTGATCAAATCTACTTCATTGAACAGAGCACTGCCCCATGTGCAGTCAACTGCCAAACAATTTGCATTTAACCCACAATATAAATAATAATGGTACAGAGTCACTGGCATATAGAAGTATTCTGCTGCACAGTGAAGCTCACAACAACTATTCACAGTAAGCACTGCAGTTTATGGAGAGATGTTATAAATGCATTGGTGCCCTCCTTTTCACTGCATACAGATAATGAATGTTTCACCCAAAAGAGTGAGTGAGAGTGTGTGTGTGTGTGTATACACACACACACACACACTCCTTGTTAGAAGCACAGTAGAAGAACACAACTCTGCATTCACACAGGTAAAGATAGACTGCAATTCCCAGTCAGGTCGGCCTGGCTGCTGATTGGTTCCTATCTTTCAGCTCAATATGCTGAAAGATCCTCAACACAAGATGGCAATCAGACCAGTCCCTGGATAAACTTGTTCTGTGAGCTAAGAGTTTGCGATCTGTGACCATGCATTCGCTAGAGCAGGGGGGCCCCCCCAACCTTTTTTTTTTTTACGGTGAGCCACATTCAAATGTAAAATGAGTTGGGGAGCAAAACAAATATGTCCCTTGGTGTGCCAAATAAGGGCTGTGATTGGCTATTTGGTAGCCCCTATTTGGACTTGCCTACAGGATGCTCTACTTGGCACTATACTTAGTTTTTATGCAATTAAAACTTGATTCCAAGCTTGGAATTAAAAAATAAAGCACCTGCTTTGAGGACAAAGAGCAACATCCAAGGGGTTGGAGAGCAACATGTTGCTCACGAGCTACAAGTTGGGGGTCACTGTGTAAGAAGAAGGAAATGCTAAACAAGGCTGAAATTAGCAGATCAGTAACCCAAGGGTCACGGAGTATGTATACCTTTCTAGGCAGACCAATGTATGTTCCAATGTTTGTGTCTCTGCAAACACACAGTAGTTATTTTTAAACATCCAGTTTCCCTTTAAAGGCCTCCTGCCCTCAGCCATAGGGGGTGGGGGTATTTGCACATCTCCATTCCAATCTCCTTTTAACATAAACTCCAACTCTTGAGCTGCCAAATCAATCAAACGAACTGGAGTCGCCACAAAACGCGTTAACGTTAATAAACTCGACCACACTGAGAGTTGGGAATAAATAACTTTATAATATCAATAAAATACACATGACGATTCCCTGTGACGCAACAGGAAATGTCTGGCCGCTAACAGCGCAACACGTAGCACCGTAACCCCATTTTTAAAATACTTTTCCGCTTAGCATCACCTAAAGTCGCTGTCCATAATTTAAACCACGTGGTTCTATTGCCCTCTCTGCTTCATACGAGAGCCGGCAAGTGCATGCCGGTATATGTAGTCCCATGCCTCGCCTACTGCCACATACCGGAACTGCTTGCAAACTACAAATCCCAGAACCGTGTTCGAGCACACTTCTGGCGCCCGCTGATAAACCAGGAATAGAATCTTCTAATGCCGGCAGAATAGGGGGGTGCTTGCCATATAAACTCCTGCTTAGCCCCTTGTTCCATCTGTGACTGACTCTCTTACCAGGTCTCCTGGTTGCTGAACTTCTTGGTGACAACGCGGCCCAGCTCAAGTCCGAGCCGGTCTGCGATCTTTTGAGATAAATCTTGATGGGAGCTGCCGCTGAAAATCTTGATGTTGGGCATCGCTTCCCTGTTGTTGCACGAGACGCGTCAGTCAGGCGGCGGAGGGACCAGGGGATAGGATGTTGGGTGTTTTGTTAGTTAACGGAGAGCGAGTCCCCGCCTCCTTGCCCGTGATGGCCCTTGGTCCAATAGGGTAGCATCTTCGCCACGCCCCTCGGGCTGCGTCACCCTCACTCACTGAAGAGAAATAGATAGGTGACGGTCCCCGTTCGTCATTAGCGCGTTCTCAAAGGAGCAGACGGTGGTGGTGCGGCGGGGTTTAGGCGTAAAGGATGATGGTTAATTTTTATATCGAACTATCACTTCCTTTCTGTCAGGATGCTCGGTGTTCCATGGAAGTGCGCAATGTAATGGATGTAACCTTAATGCTGCCGCGCCTGTTTAGGGAGGGGGACGGTAGCGGCTAGTCCCTATCCTCGGAAAGGACCTGACGTCACGGCATGTAATCTACCATGTGACCGCTCCACTGCGGATTACTCATTAGTGAGGGTAGCGGCTAGTTCCTATCCTAGGAAAGGACCTGACGTCACGGTCATGTGATCCTACCATGTGGCCGCTCCAGTGCAAATTCAAACATTGGAAATTGGTAATGGGTTCTAGTGGCGGTCTGCAGACTCTTGACCTGCAACTAAATTCCCAGGGTTGCCAACTTGTATTGTAGGTTTAGTACAGGTTGCAACCTCTACCTCAGGTTTTGGGGCAGTTCATTGTGTTGCTGGATGTTTGGAGGGATCACTGCCTCTGAATTTCTGTGGGGTGAGGGGGGATCACAGTGAATTAATGTCAGCTAGACTGTATTCAATATTTAGACACCCAAATGCAGCTACAATATTGTTGTTGGAGCTGGGTTTTTTTTTTTTTTTTTTACTCTCGCACAATTACGGTGCAACGATGGCAATATAAAAATGAAAGGCAAGACATACTGACACAGCCATGATAATATTATATTCATTAACCATAAACAGGTTTGCTTTTCTGCCATGCACTGAAAGTCTCCTTTAATGGAGAATAATGTAATGGACAATTTTGGAACAATAAATTGTATAGAAACTGTTGCCTTGGTGCTTCATGAGCTGATGGAAAATGTGGAGCGCCCAATCAAGTAATAGAACATGGGATTACGGTCATGAGAGGGACTTCTATTTAAGGAGAGGATCATTGCTCCTAAACCTTTTTAAAGGACCAGTAACACCAAGTTAGCTTAACACTTAGGGGCCGATTCACTAAATTCGAGTGAAGGATTCGAAGTAAAAAAACTTCGAATTTCGAAGCATTTTTTGGGCTACTTCGACAATCGAATGGGCTACTTCGACCTACGACTACGAATCGAAGGATTCGAAGTAAAAATCGTTCGACTATTCGACCATTCG